>NW_022195500.1:0-600000 GCF_008641045.1 Pistacia vera
CCCCCCCAAAAAAAAAAGCCAAAAAGGCCCAAATTTATTATAAACTTTTTACATATATTCCCACTTGACAAAATAGTAAGTTTGTACCTCTAGTTTCATATATTCCAATTTACACCCCTAAATTAACACATTGAATTTTTTGTAACAATGAAATGCTAAAATGGTTATTTACATGTCTCAAATTACTCACCCCTAATTCAATCCCAAAATTCGACATTCACATAAATCATCTCCACCCCTCTTTCGTCGCCGGCCGTTAGGAGCTGATTCCGGTTGATTTTCTCACCAAAATCGACCAGAATCATCACTTTATCATTTTCCAAGTGTTTCCCAACCTTGATAGCCTTCGATTTGGCCAATTTTTGACGTATCTCGCAACCTAACTCCACCATGCGCGATAGCCATTTCTGACCTTTTCGGCATGTACTTGACGTTATTGGCCTTCCCCGACACCACCATTTTCCTCCCCTCAGCCCTCTCACCAAAACCCTTATCATATCTCATCCGTTTACTCCGCCAATTGCCGGCCACCAATACCTCTTGGGCCGCGACTTCTCAAACCTTTTTTTGGTCAATCCTGGCATTGGAAATCACCCATTTCATCACCCATTGCTTCTCTAGCATCTGCTCTCCCAAACCCCCCACCAACCTGACCTCGTTTGGTTGTTGGTCGTCGTCCACCTCTCCTAGTGATTTTGCATCTCAAAAGGCAAGAATAATAAATTTGATATAACTTTTTTTAATATATGCTTATATTATTAGAAGGCCTCCAAAGTAACTCTTACCTAGGGTCACAAATGTTCTTGAGATGACCCTGATATCAAGTATAAATGAATTTGTTCAAAAAATGAAAGAAAAGGCTAATGTTTTGCTTGCTAATAGAAAAGTGGTCACTAAGGATGAACTTTTGAATTATGTGTTAGACGGTCTAGGACTAGAATGATGCTATAGTTGTCAATGAAACAATCTAGAGTAATACGAAACCAAATAAGTAAACACACACAAATATCAAACTAGTAAAGAGAAAAAAAAAATATGAGCATGGTTCACCCAATTAACAGGCTACATCTAGTAGAGTCAATATTATTAGAATACTTTCTCACTTCTCTCATTATAATGAATGTATCTACCTTATGATTTGCTATCACACCCATACAAGAGAAAAATAAGTTATATACTAGGTTTAAAGAGTAAAACCTAATATTACTAGAATCAATTTTCCTAAGCTCAAACCCAATTAGGAATTTACTTACTTAAAGAATAGGGCCAAACCCCCGAATGCGTCTACGTGACTAGGAGCGGACCCAGCCCCTTGGAAGGTAGGCCCAGGCCTACCCTCACATTTTAAAAATAAATTGTTTATATAGGCCATAAAAAAATTCTATTAATATATATATCTAGGCTTACCTTCAGATTTAAAAAAAGAAATGAGAAATATTATACATATATCCAGACTCATAAAAAACTTGTTATTAATATATATATTCTAGGCCTACATCATATTAAAAGTTTAACATTCTCTCCAGTTTTTTCTACGTCCACCTATTTTTTATGATTTTATCCTTAAAATTCTTTACTCTCTCATTCTCTCTTTCACTTTCTCTATGTTATTCGTTCTTAAAACTTTTGAAGACTGAAATATTGAAGCTTTCACTAATCAAGGTGTCACAATTAGCTTTGTTTTCTGTTTTATTAATTTTAGGTATGTGTATTGCTCATTTCATTTTAGTTTATTTTAGGGTTGAATCATGCTTATTTTTTGAAGGTTTTTTATTCTAATTTGATGGAAAAAAGGCATGGATGGTTTTTTGAGTTTGTTTTGTGTTTTGTGTTTAAGAATGTTCATGCTTTCCCAAATCAAACCTTAACTATATTTTGCTGAATATTATTCTTCATCCTTCACCCATCACTTTCCTACATTTCAAACATCACCATTTGGCTGCTCAAACTTATTTAAGAAATTTGAGTTATTATCTATGTTTATACTAAGAAAATTTCCCCTTTTTTTATTAATTTATATTAAAAGTCAAGGCAAAGTTGACTTAATTTAAGTTTTGATTGACTTTGGCTTAGGCTAGGCCTGATCAAAGTCATGAAAATTTATATTATAATCTTTGAAAGCCAAAAAAAAAAAAAAAAAAAAAAAAAGAGGAGAATTAAGAAATTTGTGTAGAACATTTTTGGTGGATTGTGATTATTGTAAACTTTTTTAATTATATTGGACTTAAGTGGATCGTTAGATTCCCGTGGTCTTTTGCTCTCTTTAATTGAAGAGGTTTTTCCACGTAAAAATTTTCTTGTGTTTCCTCGTGAATTGGATGTTGTTTTCAACATAATTTGTTCAAGGTTTTGCTTCTCATAGATTTATTTAAGTAGTAAAGTATTGTATTATTGCATTATTTTCTTTCAGATTATTGATATTGTATTATTTCATTTGCTTAAGGTTTGATGATTTTTTTTAAGTTTTCACTAGTTGTTTGACGAATAATAACGGAACCGCAGAGGCCCCACCAGGCAAAAATCCTAGATCTGTCATTGTACGTGACCCCTTATTATTGAAGTGGTCGACAACTCCCATTGTAAATATTACATCTAGAACTGATTCAGCACCAGCATCAGTATCACTTCAGGAAGTAAAATTACAAAAGTGTGAACAAAAACTTCGAAAAAATTAAGTCCATACCTTTGATTTGCATGGTGGTACAACTAACATCATGGGCGGATTTGATAAATGACGAGTGGGGACCACGGCCATTAGTCTAACATAGCAATTAGAGTCTGAGTTTCTATGAAGATAGCAAGTTACAATGGACATAGTTGATCTAATATGATACCTGCTAGTGGTTTCTTTGCAAATCAAGTACAAAATTCTTCTCGTTTCAGACCTGGCATGATTGGTGATAATTCTCAGGTTTTATTTGGGCGTGGCAGAGGTAAATATGTGAAGCTGAAGCCAATTTGCCAAGTTTAATTGTGGCATATCAGATCATATATATAGCTGTGCATGCTATCATAGGTTTGATATAACCTATCGTGGCAATCAAAATCCCTCAAAACCAAATGCTCCAAATTCCTCAATGCCAAGTTTATGGATTTTGTCCTGTTAATACTGGTTTCAGTTCTGCTTATACTGGTTTTGGAAGTCACTAACTTATAATTTTTCTTTCCCAAATTTGTTCCATCGAATCCTTATTCATACTATAATTCTCCAAATTCTGCTTCTGCGCCTAATACCCCAAATAATTTTTCCACATCTGTTGCCTCTTGTTAAGGTGCAAGCTCAAATTGTTTAGCAGCAGTGCTGCTGGAGTTCAAGTAAAACTGTTCAGAGAGAATTAGTTTGTTAAAAATCAGTTCAGTTTGTGAAAGTTGTTAACAAACTAATTAGCTAGCATAACTGTCGTTTACTGTCAGTTAAGTAAACTAACGAAACCTAGTTTGTTTTATAAAATTCTCCGTTAGTCAGTTTTCATTCTTTCTCTTTGCAGACTATCAGGCTTCGTAGACTTGTATTTTAGTATAAAAACATTAATGACNTAATCTGATTTCATTTGGTACTTGGCCGACAAAAATAATGGGCCGGATTTGTGCTGATCCGAGTCCATTTCTAAGCCCAGTCCAACCCAGTTCCTGCAAGCCCGGTCTACGGCCCAATTCCGGGCTTAGTTTTTCATTCTTTGAGACAAAAATAAGATCGTTGTAGTGTAGCTTGACTTTAGGGATCGGTACGGTACCGAGTTACCGATCAAAATCCATAACCAACTGAGAGCAAACACAATAAAGACAAATTGATGATGGAAATAGAGAATCAAACTGAGCTGGTGAGGCTATGCTTAGAAGCAGCTGGTGAAAGTAGAGAAAGCATTGAAAAATGGCGGAGACAGAGACGTTCTTTAGAGAGATTGCCAGCTCATCTCGCCGATTCTCTGCTCCGCCACCTCATCCGTCGCCGCCTCCTCTTCCCGTCCTTGCTAGAGTAAGTATACGAAGCCAATTGTTTTAAGCTTTCGTCTCTACTAAACTGAGATTTTTTTTTTTTTTATTTATTTTTTTTTTGGCTCTCGTAGAGTTTTCAAACGCAGTGTCGAGGTAATTAATTTAAGAGGTGAGAACTATGTTGATGGAGAATGGTTGGCATATTTAGGAGCATTTCGTTACTTGCGCTCTTTGAATCTGGCTTATTGTCATAAAATCTCTAGTTCGGCTATTTGGCCTCTAGCCGGTATGCTCTAAGTTCTGTTTTGTTTTGGTTAAGTTTGGCTGCATATTCTCTTTTTCTTTTTATATGGACGTGTTTGGTTGGTTTTAGGGATGAGTAGTTTGAAGGAATTGGATATTTCAAGGTGCGTGAAGGTTACTGATGCTGGGATTAAGCATTTATTATCTATTCCAACTTTGGAGAAGCTGTGTCTTTCAGAGACAGGTGTCACTGAGAATGGAGTTGAACTCCTTTCATCGCTCAAAAACTTGTCTGTACTTGACTTGGGCGGGTTGCCTGTTACTGATCCGGTGTTGAGTTCTCTTCAGGTGCTATATCTTATGTGGCATTTTATAGAATTCAATTATTTGCACTGTTCTGGTTATAACTGCTCCATGTATTATCAAGTAATGTTTCACTCCATTAATTAAAATGTATCTTCTTGAAAAACCATGGACTTAATGTTTGAACTATTTTATCTGTTAATCCGTTTTTATTAACCTTTTGGCGGTAACGAATGGTGGAGACTTAATGTTTGAACTTTTTTATCTGTTAATCCGTTTTCATTAACTTTTTGGTGGTCAAGAATGGTTGAGATGATTGCTTTACTGGTCTTGTTGAATTGTGACTCTGGGTTCTTTGTAACTGAATTTTATGCTGACATACAGTTTTTGTCATTGGGAAACATAACAACTACAAGATCTTAGTGCCTATTTCTGCTAAATATGTTACTGTTTTTCCATCCTGACTTCTGATTTTCAAATGCTTTATGTTTTGAATTTTGCTTCCTTTGATACATGGCTGTTTACTGTGCAAGTTCTATAGGTGAAACAATTTGTTGTGGTTCTGTTTCTATAGGTTCTGACAAAGCTACAGTATCTTGACCTTTGGGGAAGTAAAATATCTAACGAAGGAGCTTGTGTTCTTGAGATGTTTCCAAGGTTGAGTTTCCTCAATCTGGCTTGGACCAATGTGACAAAGTTGCCGAAAATGTTATCCCTTGAATGCTTAAACTTGAGTAATTGTACCATTGACTCTATACTTGAACTGAATGAAGAAAAAGCTCCTTTAGTAAAGCTAAGTCTCTCAGGAACTACGTTTGTAAATGAAGCTGAAGCTTTTTTACATATTGAAACAAGTTTCCTCTCCTTTCTGGATGTGTCCAACTCTTCCTTTAATAGCTTTTGCTTTTTACCGGAAATGAAAGCCCTGGAACATTTGGATCTTAGCTCAAGCATCTTGAGAGATGATACAATTGAAAAGGTTGTATGTATGGGTGCAAATTTGAGAAATTTGAGTCTCAGCAACACAAGAATCAGCTCTGCTGGAGTAGGGGTTTTAGCTGGTCATCTTCCCAATCTTGAAATTTTATCTTTATCTGGCACACAAATAGACGATGTGGCCATGTCATATATCAGCATGATGACCTCACTGAAGGCTATTGACTTGAGCAATACAGACATTGAAGGTATGAATCCATCAAAGCAGTTAAAATTTTCTCGGGATTATCATTTTAGGTTATTCTTTTATCAAATAATGTACACAGACACACACAAGTTTGATATTCTTCTGTTCTGGGTATAGCTGTATGGTTGTGTAATTCATGCCATGTGTATGGTTATGTGATATTTGCTTCTCGAAATACAGGTTTCATTCGGCAGGTGGGTGCTGAGACAGATTTGGTTCTCTCACTGACAGCTCTTCAAAGTCTGAATCATTTAGAAAGGTTAAATTTGGAGCAGACCCAAGTCAGGGATGCAGCTCTTAGCCCCTTATCAAACTTCCAAGAATTACAGCATTTCTCTCTCAGAAGTCCTTCCCTCACAGATATCTCTCTGCACCCATTGTCATCTCTATCAAAGTTGACACATCTTTCCATTTGTGATGCTGTGCTGACTGATTACGGGCTTGGTTCATTCAGACCCCCGGAAACTCTAAAATTGCTAGACCTGAGGGGTTGCTGGCTGTTATCTGGGGATTCCATCATGTTATTTTGTAAAAGAAATCCACAAATTGAAGTAAGGCATGAACGTAGATCTGTTGCTCCATCAGATCAAGTCGGCCCTAACCGTCCATCCCCATCTCGCATATCTTTGAGGGCTTCACAAATGAACAAAAAGCCGGAACAACTTCCATTGTCTCTGTGTTTTATAGGTGGGAATTCTTATGCTTTCATTTTATGTGATAATTATTATCTTATTCTCTTTGTTCTTTTATGAAACAGATCAAAGATTGAAGTACAGCCGGGAGGAGCTACTTGAATTGCAGTATTCGACTTTATCACTTGAATTGCCTCACGATAGTGATGACCAAGAGGTGATGAGATTGGAATAAATGCTGTGTATTGTAATATTATGTACGATTAAGTGCGATTTTTTGTTCAACAATTACTATGTTTTGTGTAATTTGTATTTGAATAGAATATACCGGTTTGTAAGTAACTTCCTGATGAGGCACAGGCAACGATCTGAAAATTTATTTGATGTTATTTAGCAGGAAAGGATGAGACTAATGGGCTATCTCTATTAGTATTGTCGGGTCATGGACTATCACGTTATTCAACTGTTACACAAAGCCACGTAGAACAATAGCAGAATCTCTTAATAAATTACCCCCTTTTGTTTAATTTTTCAACCTGGTTTATTCTATTATCTTATCTTAAAAATTGAAAAAAAAAAAAAATGTTTATTTTAATATTTTTTAAAATCTAATTTTACTCTATTCAACTCAATCGCTGTTGTTGTCACCATTAAAATGACACACAATCAGTCAGATTTGATTAATCGTATATGTCTGTTTTCAACCAAATTCATAGCAAGTCTGATCGGAAATGGTCAGATTGGCATATGACCAGCTGACCAATTAGCGCCAACCGATCATGCGATATTCCAACGACTTCCGAGCACCGTCCAATGGTGGTGACCAACTGTCAGCAATCAATTGTGTGAGTGGGTGTGTTTTTTTTAATATAAATTTTTATTGTGAGAAATATTTAACTAAATTAACAAATATAAAAGGTTAAAAAATCTAAATGTTTTCCAAAAATGTATCAAACATATTCACATATTCTTATCCTATCCTATTTAGAATAAAATACTATTCTAAAAAGTGTACCAAACGGAGCCAAATTCAGTAACATTTTAGTTAATTCGAACATAAATGTAAGCATAAGTACAGTCTCAACAAGAAAAACCACTTAAAAAAAATAAAACTAATAATTAATTGTATAACATAACAAAGGAGTATATTCTTTAGAGATCCTTGAAAAATATATTTCCTTCAAGATCAGGGCTTGGACTTGTTCACACTCTTGTACATGTTGTCAATAGCAGTCTGCCAAAAAGTTTTCCAGTTACTACTTGAAAGAACAAAACAAAGCGAAAAACAAAACAAAAGGATGTACCTGATAGTATTTTTGCAACTGAGGCCTCTTCTTCTTATATGTGGGGGTTAGGAGGTCGCGTTCCATGTCAAATGGCACAGGATCAAGGTGAACAGCTTTTATAAATTCAAAACCTTTCAACTGCCAAGAGTAAAAGTTAAAGATCAGTAAAAACCATCTTTTAAAGTTGTCAATTCATTTCATGACCAGTCAACAAGGTATATGTAATGTAGTACTAAGGATAACCAGAAACCTTTTTTTCTTTTCCAACCCTTGCGAGCTCTCCAAGAATGTACTCTTTCGCCTTAGGATTTTCACAAAGGGCATTGAAGTCTCCAGGTACATTATTTTCTGCTGCCCATCGTTCAAGAGCTGCCTTGTTGGGGTTAACAACGGCAACGAGAAACGACTCAAAGCTGTTGCCATAAACCCATATCTGAAATTCAAAAGAGGAGCATAAGAAAGCAGCCAAACCAAATAAGGAAGAAAGCAACAAATGTGTTAAACATCACAAGGAAATGCCAACCAAAGATCCAGCAATAATGGTACATAATATCATACAGACAGATATATGCATTTCTACCAAATGGTTCATGTATCTATCTACACAAAATAAAGAGAGAGTGAGAGAGAGAAGGGAGAAAGCATACTGAATCAATATCAGCTACAAGAGAATAAATGTTCTCCAAGTTTTCAACTGCAACATATTCTCCTTGAGAAAGTTTGAAAATGTTCTTCTTACGGTCAATAATTTTCAAGCTTCCATTTGGTTGCCACTCACCAACATCACCTGATGCAAAGATCATGACAGACAAGGTAACCTGAGAAAAAGACCACGGACATAGCGTATTAAGAGTTCTTTAGAAAAACCATATAGGTAAGGACAAACCTGTGTGGAACCATCCATCAACAAGAACTTCCTCGGTCAGATCTTCGCGTTTGTAGTACCCAGAAAAGAGGGTTTTACCCCTAACACAAACTTCTCCTCGTGGTGTGCTTGAGAGTGCATCATATCCCATTTCAGGAACAGATTCTAGACATACATCAACATTTGGTACTGGCGGGCCCACAGTACCAAGCATGGATATTTCATTTGGTAGTGACACGAAAGTACCGGCACAAGTTTCCGTCAGACCTACATTGCCATCAAATGATTATTAAATTATGAAAGTTCATGTATCACTCAGTACACACATTCAATAAATCCAATGCATGGAGATAGATGGTAAAATTAATTTCAAACGACAGCAATACCATATCCCTGTAGAACATGAGCACATGCGACCACTCGCAAGAAAGCTTCTACATGCGCAGAAAGAGGAGCTGCACCAGACAAAATGAGCCTTACACGCCCTCCAAATGCTTGCTTTACCTGAGGAAAGTCATAGAAACCAACAAATTAAGGTGGAGTGGTTTGTTAATAAACTTCTAAGCAGTAAATTTGGGCTAGGGGTGCGGTTGGGAGGAGATAGGATTAATAATTCCATCACCTTATCAAATACAATTTTGTCAGAAAGAGGAGATGCTTCTTCGGTTGTATGCCCCTTCCTCAAATTATGGAACTTACTGCAGCAGTTAACAATTGCAAATTAGAAAAAGATAGTAAATCAAACTAACTCAAACTTCATAAATCCTTTAATTAAACCCCATACTGGCTTAGCTAAGTACAGCAATAAACAGTAAGTTCAAAACAACTGGCAAAAAAAACGCAATGCAGTGAACAGAAGAAACAAATGAACAGAAAAACTTGTATTAAATTAACATGTGAAAGGACTGAGGATCTATCCAAGCTGTTGCAGATTCAGTTACATGTAAGGATCCAAAATAAGCAGAATATTAATGGTTTTACTCAACAGAAAAAAATAGCCATTGAAAAAGTATATCCGTAGATCCCACATCCATGTCAACTGAGGAATTTCTGTAATTGTTGAAATGATGCACTTTGAGATCAAGAGGAGCTCTGAATTGGCTATTGCGAATTTTAAGGTAATGCAGGATGTGTAGTTAAGCTAAACAATATATACATACATGCAAAAGAATATCTCATAGTAACTCATTTTTCCCAAGCAAACTATATAAGCAATAGAACTTACTATGCGTATGCAACATTAAATAGTGTCTTTTTCAATAAACCTCCATTAGAAATCTTCAGATTCAAACCTGAAATAACATACAAGAGTTAGATAGACTACAATTCAGGAAAATTTCAAAATTTATCTTGCATTTACTTTGCTATATATGCATTGTAATAAGAATAAAACCATACCCAATTCACAGCCCCGGTCAAAGTATAAACTATGTACATCATTCTGTTTCTATTTACGGATCTCTTCATAATGTAAGACAATATTAAAGCATATTGCCAAGCTGGCTTGAATCATGGATTCCTGAGCTTGAGGGGCCCTACAAATACCTGCTACTCAACCGAGACTCCATCTCAAATTAGTTGGGTCTACTACATGAATCCTTTTTCCCCATTCTACACTATCTACAATCATATCGTTATCTAGAATTTCCAACTATGTCTGTTTCATAATGTAATAGTAGTACTACCTACACCCTTTTCAATTCCACAATTTGTTATTTAAATTTCCTATAATCCCACAGCAGTATCAGAACCTCTCAACCAAGCCAGCACCCCCTTTCTGAACATTTTTTTTTTGTTCTTGAGAAAACAGATTACTTAAAACAAAGGAGTACAAAATCAAAACTAACAAGTTACATAACTATGTTTGATGCACCAACTCCAGGAGAAAAAGAACAAAAGTTGAGGTAAGACGACTTCTTTTTCAAACCTTGAAATTACCCAATCCTAATATGCATGAAACACAAGGATGTTATGTCATCTGGATCGAAGTATCCCTCTAATAACTTATGGCACATGATAGATGCAGATAAAAAATTCCTGAAAACATTGAGGAACAAGTTAAATTTTTACCTGAATAAATCCTATCTAGTACACGGGGAACAGCACAGAAAACAGTTGGTTTCAGCTCTCCAATGTCTTCGAGCAATAACTTGACATCCTGATAAATAATATACAATTGATTAGCATATGGAACTCTTCGTATGACAGAGAGGTATAGGTAATCATACTCACCCCACGCCAGAATCCTATTGCGGCACCATGTGCAATAAAAAACTCTTCAATTGCCCGGTCAAAGATATGTGCAAGAGGAAGATAAGAAAGATATACATCGTCTGCAGTCAACTGTCAATACTCACACTAAAAATTAGATAAATAAAGATAAAACCTCCTGTGAAAAGGAAAACAGTTGTGCAAACGTGTGTGTATGTGTATAAATTTTCTGTTATCATGATGTCCTGATATTTTACACCATCAGAGACTTTCAATTTGAGACTAATTAAAAAGACTTGACATTTAAATTTTGCTGTTGATTTTGCATTTTGTTAAAGTTCCAAATTTTAGCTAGCTATTCATACCTTCTATAAAGTGCAAACATTCGCACCTGATATTAACCATATATATATGTACACACACACACACACACACACACACACAAAATCTTCGTATTTAGAACAGATAAAACATTATGATCCAGCTTCAGTCATTAATCACTTTAATCAAACAGATATTTAATTGAGCTCAAGGAGCAGAAAATCACCTTTTCATTCACACTTTCCAGAACTAATTTCACTGCAGCTATAAAATGAACAATGCTCTCATTTGAAATCATTACTCCCTTGGGATCACCAGTAGTTCCACTAGTATACATTATTGTACAAATGTCACTTTTCTTTTTTTTCGGAAGATCAAATTGTTTATTTTCTCCCTGTGCAGACAGATATCCAGAACTTAAATCAGAATTAATTTTCATTTAAAAGGATTAGAAAAGAATTCAAATATTGTCTTCCACAGGATCATTAATGGTAATGCACATTAGAGAATTATATTAAACAAATATCAATTAATTACCTACATATAGTGTCTAGTAAAATAAATTCCCATTCCCAAAATATAGACGGGTGCGTTTGTTTTAATATTTTTGCACTATCCTATCCAAAATACACATTTGTTTCTCTATTCTGAAAATCCTATTCTATTTTATTCAATTATTTTTAAACCTCCTAAGTTTGTTAATTTAACTAAACACCCCCCAAAAAAAGTTTAGAAATTGACAAAAACACCCTCACCCACCCACATTTGCCAGATTCTAGCCACTACCGCCGGAAGGTGGCCGGAATCTGGTATAATGGTATACTACCAGCTGGATCTGGCCGGTAGTGCACCGATCTAGCCTTTTCCAGCCAGATCTACGGCCAAAGATCTGGCCGTCATTGACCATCAACGACGGCCGTATCTTTGGTCGTCGACCAAACGCGGCTAGATCTAGCCGTAGATCTGGCCTTTTCTGGCTAGATCCACGGTGGATTTGGTTGAAAAAGGCCATATCGGCCAGATCCAGCCGGTCGTGCGCCAATACGGCGACTCTGGCCACCCTCTGGCCGTGGTGGCTGGCTGCCGATGTTTAATAGGTGGGTGGGGGTGTTTTTGTTAATTTTCAATGTTTTATTACAAGGGTGTTTAGTAAATTAACAAACCTAAGGGGGTATTTTTGTTAATTTTCAAATCTTACCTCGTAAAAACCACCCAACTCTTACTTTCTCAAAAATCCTATCCAAAATACTAAAACAAACGCATCACAAGATTTCATCTTCCACTCAAGAGACTTGCATATGAAAACTATCACGTTATAGATATTTTACAAGCACATTTAGTACCTAATTCACATTTCACACTGCATTACAGTGAACAAATTAGAGATTATTTACAACAAATGAAGGTTACGTCAAATTAGTCCATATATAACATAAAGATGGATCAAAGCTAATCATTAGAAAATTTCGGCCACAGTGATTCCTGACATCCAGTCACAAAAAACACAATAAGCAGCAGCTTGCTCATTGTATACAGAAACAGATATCATCCTCCAATTATTATGAAATTACATACAGAGATTATAAATCAAAATAAGCATATAAAGAAAAGTATCCTACCAGTTGCAAAAATTCTTCCCAAGAATACATAGCCAAACCATTCTTCTCAACTTCTGCTCTCTGCTCAGGTGTAACCTTGCCAAAGCTCACAATCGCTGCATGATGACTTATCTAGAATTATTTCTGACTAGCACATGCATAATTAAGACAAAACTTCAAGCAAAATGCAACTTACTTTTCAAATGTTTTGTTGCGTTGGGAAATGTTTTAAGCAACTGCAAGTAAAAAAAAAAGATAGCTACAGGTAAGAAAGAACATTCCTAGCACATATTATAGCAAATTCTTAGAATGCCAACAGACTTAGCACAACCTCAGCAGCGGTCCACCAAAAAATGAACCATTTTTGAGTACCACATAATCAGGATGCAAATTCTGGAAACCAGTGCCATCATAAACTACTACAACATTCTACATAGTGACATTTTAAACTTTGTACCAGTATGAGTATCTAAGATAGCAAGGGCACCCTTACAAGATATTTGCATAGCAACTTTCAGGTGAAAACCAGATGTAAACATAAAACATGTACCTCAGAAATCTTCTTTTCCTCCACAAAAACAATTGAAACCTCTGAATGGCATATAATAAATTCCACAGCACCAGCACCTAAAGCATACACATGAAAGTGGTGAAATAATTGTGAATACCATTTTTGGCACATTAAATAATGGCATCCAAATCAAATAAGCATACAGTAATGTATGCTTAAGAAGAAATATGCTTACCTAGAGTGTCATACAAAGGAACACAATAGAGCCCATGAGCATTGCAAGCCTGCATCAGTTTTGAGTATTAATCTTAAAATTCTATATACAGTAAATACACTAATTCACAAACAATAATATAGAAAGACATCTAAGTAATAGAACTCCATTACAAAAGAGACACAAACTGAATTTGGATAACTAATAAGTACGCCTGCACTTTAAAAAACAAAACAGAATTTGAAACACCTTCCCCAAATTTTGTAATTTTTGACATTTCTTAACTTTCAATTTAGTCTCAGAGTAGATAACTAATATAAATATAAAAAAAGGTGAACCACAGGAAAATAAATAAATAACTAAAAAATAGTACCTCCATGCTAATAATCCACTCTGGGCAATTTGCACCATAAATACCACATTTTCCTCGCTGTAAACCAGCAAAAAGTACATTAAAGCAAGAAGATTAAAAATAAAATGACAAAAATGAATACAAGCGGATTTTCCAATAAGATAAAGCCTTACTTCCTCAAGGCCGCAACTCCTAATGGCGTTTCCAACTTTGATCACCAAGTCATACACTTCTTTATAGGTTCGCCACACATATTTACCAGCCTGAACATACACATAAGAGAGCCTTAAGTAAACACAAGCAACACAAACAGACTAAAAGTTAAAGGCATCTACCATGTTCAAATTAAGTACAATATACCTGCCCATTTACAATCTCCCGGTGACCAAGCATCGGATTGTTTGGATTTTTCTCCACCGACATCCTGTAACAATAACATAAAATTACAAAGTTCAATTGAAGCAAAGAAAAAAAAAAGTAATTTATCATCTAAAAAACGTACTAAACATGTTGTAATAACGACTTGACTAAGTGAATTAAGCCAAAATCTTTGGCAGAATCATGAAGCATAGACGGCAATTTGAATTTCGTATAATCACGTGATCATCACTTGATTTGGAAAAAAAAAAAATCAATAATTTTCCTAATCATATTTAGTCCTTCAACTTAACTGTAAATTACAATTGTACAAACTACTCACTGAAATACAACAACAGCAACAACAACAAAAAAGTAAAATAATTTTCTCAGCAACCAAACAGAGTGAAGAAAATCCTCACCGGAAGGCGTCCCAACAACTCTCCATGCCATGCATCGGAGAAGGAAATCCATCCTTAGCAAAAATACTGCGATACACAGGTCCGATCGACGGCTTGCCGTCCCTGGCCTCCTTGGCTCCCTCAACCTCTACTATGTAACTCTTACCACTCATTCTCTCTCGATCGATCACGCTACAACTATTGATATTAATTCCTGTCTTGCCTTCTGGTCCAGCTCTCGCTCTCGCACTTTATAACCGCACAAGAGGAAATTAAATTAAATTTGGTGGATGTAGTTGGCCAAATACGAGAGAAAACTGAATGCTACTTATTTTGTGAGGCTGGAAGAACTCTGTAGTTGGTTTTTGACTTAAAATGGGAATGAGAAATGAGAGCGCAAGCTGCAAGGACCACAGGGTTTTTGTGACTGTTCCTGATCCACTGTTCCAACGAATCAGCTTTTAAGTTTTTAGAATTTCCGTCAACAAAAACTGTAAACTCAACTCAAAAATTAAAAAATAAATAGATTAATTATATAAATGCATAAATTTTTATTTTTTTGAGTTGAGTTGAGTTTTTTTGGCTACGTGATGGGCTGGATTTGCGAATTTTTTGGAATGAATCTGACTTTTAGTAGAGCTAGTTAAAGACAATTAACAATTTATTATATGATTGCGGCAATATTTTTAAAATTTTATTTTCCATTAAAGTATTTGTCAACTGTTTTAAAGGGATAATTCCATAAATAAAAGAATTTGTAACGGAGTTAGGTTATCTTAATTCATATATATATATTTTTTTTAATTTTGTATATTGGTCAATTCAATATAGATTGATTTTTTCAATCTCCCCATACTTTGAAGTTTGAAGTTAATATGAGTTGATTTTGAGAGAAATTAAAAACATAGGAAAAACTTTTGAATACGATTTTATGTAAAAAATTTAAAAAGAGGGTAATAATTTTGTTTTTAAAATAAACAAAAAACAAAACACATTTTCGGCAACAATTGCATTTGGAAAATGTCACCAAACAATGACTTAAATAATTTGGTTAGGCAAGTGGTTAGAGGTTGGTTACATTAATCAAATAATTAATTACGTGATATTTCATGAATCTGGATTCTGGACCATGCTTATCGAACTCCACTGTGTAATTTATTATTTTATTTAGGCCGAACGACTTATATATACCCAAGGTTTGTTGAAACGATAAGGTGATACCCAAAAGGTTTTGAAATGACAAATAGGTACCTTCCGTCATGTACTATTAGTGATTTCTGTTTGGTAATAGTGAAAAGACTAGAATGCCCTTGAAAGTGTGATATTTTAGTTTTTTTATAAATTTAAAAATTTCTAAAAAACCTCCTAGGTTTGCTAATTTAACTAAACACCATAATATATAAAAATTATATAAAATGACAAAAATACCCCTACCACCTGCAGTGCCAAATTCCGACCACCACCGCTAGAATCTAGTCGAAAAATTACGTTACGACACAGACCCGTTGAATCTGTGTCATAACGCGTCGATCTGGCCTTTTCCGGCCAGATCCATGGCAGATCTGGCCGGAAAGTCGAGGCCGCAAAACTCTCAACAGCCAGATCTGGACGTAGATCTGGCCTTTTCCGACCATATCAGCGGCAGGTCTGGCCGGAAAATGCCAGATCGACGCGTTACGACACAAATCCGACGGGTCTGTGTCGTAACGCAATTTTTCGGCCAGATTCCGGCGGTGGTGGCCGGAATCTGGCAGTGCAGGTGGTGGAGGTGTTTTTGTTATTTTACAAAATGTTTATATGTTAAGTGTTTAGTTAAATTAGCAAACCTAGGGGGTTTTTTAGAAATTTTTAAATTTATAAAAATCTAAAATATCAAACTTTTAAGGGCATTCTAGTCTTTTCACGATTATCAAATGAAAATCAGTAACAGCACATGATGGAAGGTACCTATTTATCGTTTTAAAACTTTATGGGTATCACTTTGTCATTACGACAAACCTTGGGTATATGTAAGTCATTCTCCCTTTTATTTATTAAAAATGTCGGGAGTCTCAGTCACTTTATTTAACTTTACTTTAGAAAATTCTATTTAGTCAAGTCGAAATAAAGTAATCTCCACTCTTTAATAATTATGCCCCCACTGGAACGGGAACCTGGTATGTCTTTGAGGAATATTTAATATTTTAAGTAAATCAGATTTGGATCTAAATCAAAAATGTTTTTAGTAATTTAAAAATCTTAGCATGAAAACACTTATAGTGAATTATTTTTGGATGGTCGAGTGGTTTGATATAGACTATTAAGTGTATTATTCAAGAGATCCTAAGTTTGAGTCTTTTCTCGAGTACTAATAAAGATAACCATTGGAATTATTATCTGGCCTGTAATTCTATGGTCCCAAAAAATTACTTGAAGTACACATAAACTGCTCAAGACATTTCGATCATAAAAAAAAAAACTTATAGGTGATGACTAACGACCATGCTTAATAATTTAGCCGGGCACATGGATGCCCAGGAACATAGCAGCTATCAACTAGATTTATGTTATAATAAAATAAATGAAATAATTTAACTGAAAATAATCTTTGCAATAATATAAAATAAATAGAAATGGATAAGAGGATTCATTTACAGCCAAGTAAACGTTTAAGATTATGTAAATGGTGAGATCAGAGCTTAATATTATATCGGGTTTATAAATTAATAATACAATCTCAATCAAAGTTCGTGTCATCTCTTAAAATACGTGTATAGACTTATCATATTCTTTATTATTTTATATCCTCTAATCATCTTACAAACTAATTATGCTTTGTCGGTACAAATTTACAACATATGATTCGATTTTTAAATGTGCCATCTAAGGTATCAACTCTTCAAATGACTGGGTCAAGTTTTATTGAAAAGTCAATTCAAAGTATAATTTTCAAAGTCCAAGAGAAATTAAAGCAGGAAGCATTGTGTCACCGGCGTAGACTTTAAAAGGGAGAAATCTAGAATGTGAAGCTTGTACAAGCCTAAACTTTGAGAGATTTTTTAAGAGGAGAATTGAATAAGATATCTTAAAGACGGTTGAAAATTGAAAGGATGGGCCTAAGCTATTACGTATTGTTCTTGTCATTGTATTAATTTTTGTCTTTTTCAAGTTGGTTGTTAAACAAGTACACAATTATGCATTATTGCATTTATGATAGTAAATGAAGTACACGTTTGTAATCTAAATGCAAGAAGAGGGAATTTTTATGGAGTGGTAGACAATATGGACCAATTGTCTGTGCTATAAGAGGCATTTTTCATCTAAAAAGAGCTATAGACGAATTTTATTGTAGAGAAATTGTTATGAAAATAAGCGTCTTTAGGTGCATATTGTTCACTTTAATGGTAGACGGTTAAGATCCTATATCAGGATCTCACACCTACCAAGTATGGTACTTAAATGTAGGAGCTCTCCCACCTGTTAGGTCAGTCTTTTGGGTTGCGCTCTTCCTTGGGTTTGAGTTCTAACATTAGTGCTTTTCGCTGAGACTTGGGTTGTGGAAAGGGTTACCTGTAAACTAGATTAAGGTGCAGTGTGCTCTCCTTAGGAGGAGGTGTTGCATCGAATAACTAATAGGTGAGTGAAGTCGTTCAAAGGGGGAAAGGGTTACTGTCAAGTCAATGTCAATGGAGTGAAAGTCGTCGCGGACGTTAGCTCTTGAAGGGAAGTGCAATGTTAGGATCCCATATCGGGATCCTACACCCACCAAGTGTGGTACGCCAATGTACTCTCTCATCTATCAGGCTAGTCTTTTGGGTTGGGCTCTCCGCAATGTTAGGATCCCACATCGGGATCTCACACCCACCAAGTGTGGTACGCCAATGTACTCTCTCATCTATCAGGCTAGTCTTTTGGGTTGGGCTCTCCGCAATGTTAGGATCCCACATCGGGATCTCACACCCACCAAGTGTGGTACGCCCAAGGGCTCTCCTATCCATCAGGCCAGTCTTTTGGGTAGAGTTTAGGGTTTAGGGTTTAGGGTGGGCTCTTTCTTGGGTTTGAGTTCTAACACAAACACTATTAAATTGACAACAAAAAGTTGCATGTACAAGACTTTTGAAATATAAATATTTTTATAAAAATTGTAAGTTTGACATAAAATTAATATCAATTTCCGGGAAAGGAATAATAAAAGCAAAGCAACACTCAAAATTAAAAATAACAACAATAATAATAGAAAGATCATAACCTCTAGTCTAGCATTTTCATTTGTAGTGTAATTTTGGGAGAAGAAACACAAAAAGAAAACTAGAAAATGAAAACCCCAAAGGGTTGGCCTGTGGTCAAGGAGGTTTACTTCCTTCATCGAGTTTTTGGGTTCAATAGACCCCGAAAATTCTTCAACTCAACCGGTTAAACTTACTATTTTTTGAAGGTGGGGTTAGTCCTTTGTCAGTCTCCAACTTTAAAATAAAAAGTAATACATTTCTTTCTTTTTTCCGAGAGATCTTTGAACCACAATGCTCCACCATTTTTGAAAGAAGAAACTTTTTCTACAATATTTATAAACTCATAGATGTTGTAATAACACTCTCAAAAACCTAATTTATAACCAATAGAACAAGCATCCACAAAAGATCAAACACCACAATTTTTACCGTGGTTCACCTTTCCAAGAATGGGAAGGCTATGTCCACGTTGAGCTCTGGAAACGGATGAAGCTTACTACATTAATTTATGAACCAGTTTACAGATTACAGACGCTAGATCAAACAATCCAAGAAACCCAAAATCACCCTATCTGGTAACAATCAACCTAGGAAACTAACACCTAGATTCCCAGCCCTAAGAGAGACAATCCCTCTCTATCAGAATGACAAACCCAATCACTCAACAAGTTACACAGATTCAAGATTTCAGAACAGGAAGATGAACCCTAGTAGAGCAAAACCTAATACACAATATATCAATCGAAAAAACCCTTATCGAAGACTGAAGAACCATTTGCTTATATATCGTTGACCAAGATGGACTGAACTCTGCCGTTGGATCTCATGAAGATTGATGGTCCAGATTTATTCCTGAAACGACAGCGTATTAGTTTAAGTAAGACGGCATCGTTTTAGTCTTCACATTTACAATCTCCACCTTGAAGACTTGAAACCAACTCTCTCACTTGATTCCTTTTTAGTGCAGTGTGCCTCAATTGATTCCTTCATAGCTCTGTTGATATTCTGCTTACTTCAGAAATAGCAAGTTCATGCAATGCTTGAACTTGGCTGGACTAACAATCTTTGTTCCCGTGTCTGTAGGATTTTCTTCAGTAGAAACCTTTTTCAGATCAATCAGCTCTTTGGTGATCAGGTCTCTGATGAAGTGAAACCTCACGTCCACATGTTTTGTTCTCTTATGGTAGATGGGATTTTTGCTTAATAGTATAGCACTTTGACTATCTAAGAAGATAGTCACTTTGCTATCAGTCAGCTCAGTTTCTGTCAGTAATCCTTGCATCCATATAGCTTCCTTGAACCCATTTGCCAGGGCCACATATTCTACTTCAATGGTTGATAGGGCAACTAGAGGTTGGAGTTGTGATTTCCAGCTGATGCAATCCCTCCAAGTGTGAAGCCCCCTCTAAGTGTGAAGCAATATGCTACGGTTGACTTCCTACTATGCCTGTCACCTGCAAAATCTGAATCCACAAACCCCATAAGATCAAGTGTAGATGTTCTTTTGCAATACTCTGAACCTATACATGCAGTACTGTTTATATATCTGAGTACCCATTTCAAAGCAATCCAATGATCACTTCCTGGATTTGACATGAACCTACTCAACAAAGATATTGCAAAAGCTAGATCTGGTCTGGTGCTAATTATTGCATAAATTACTGATCCTATCACATTTAAGTAAGGGATAGTCTCCATTTGCATGGTTTCAGTAGAACTCTTAGGACATTGCTACTTAGACAATATAAAATGGTTAGCCAGTGGCATTGTCACATGCTTGCAATTAGACATTCCAAATTTAGAGACTAATTTCTGTAGATATGGTGTTTGGTGAACTTTTAGGGTACTCTTATTTCTGTCTCTATCTATAAACATACCAAGTATTTTCTTTGCCACTCATAGGTCTTTCATATCAAATTCCGAACTGAGTCTAGCTTTTAGTTCAGTTATCTTTGATTTTGATTTACTAATCAGGAGCATATCATCTACATAAAGCAGCAAGTAAATAAGCATGGCATCTTTCAGGGCAAAGTAAAAACAATTATCATATTTGCTCCTAGTGAATCCTAGGTTAAGTATAAAGGTATCAAACCTTTTATATCACTGTCTGGGTGACTGTATAAGTCCATACAAGGACTTATGCAGTCTGCATACATGGTCTAGTCTTAGATTGTCTACAAAGCCTACTGGTTGGGCCATGAAGATTTGCTCTTCTAAATCCCCATGAAGGAAGGTTGTTTTTACATCAAGTTGCTCTAACTCTAGGTCTTGGTGAGCTACAACAGACAGCATCATCCTAGTGGTTTTATATTTTACTACAGGAGAGAATACTTCATTAAAGTCTACACCTTCCCTTTGGGTGAACCCTTTGGCCACCAATCTAGCTTTGTATCTAGGTGGTTCATCTGTTACTACACCTTCCTTAATCTTATACAACCATTTACACTGAATAATTTTTTGATTTTTAGGTTTAGGAACAAGGGACCAAGTCCTATTTACCTTTAGGGAATTCATTTCCTCTGTCATTGCTTGCCACCATTTCTGCTTGTCCTTTGAAGTAAATGCTTCTGAGTATGACTCTGGTTCTGTCCTTAATACTTTATTTCCTGTCATTAGGGCTTTATAGATCAGCTCTGCATATGAGTACCTTGCTAGAGGCCTAATTTTTCTTCTGGTCCTGTCCCTTGCTAGTTGGTATTCCTGCAACTCCTCCAGCAAGGTATCTTGGGCCTCCTCTGTTTCACCTTCATGTTGGTCAGGTCCATCAGGTGTTGTTGCTTCTTCTGGTATAGGATCATTTTCAGTTTGGGTATCCTTTGGTTGTCTGATGGTTGCCTCCACCTCAATTGGTGTAGTGTCTGGTTGACCTGGTTGGGTTACATTTTTGCTTGGAGAACCTTCATCAATGTTATTAAACTTGCAGGGGAAATCCCCTTCATTACAGATTACATCTCTGCTAATAATGATCTTTACCCTTGGTTCATTTCTTTCTCACAACCTATAGCCTTTAGTACCCTCTTGATATCCTAAAAGTTTACACTTTATGGACTTGGGCTCTAGTTTTCCATCACTTGTTTGTGCATATGCAGCACATCCAAACACTCTTAGGTGACTTAGATTTAAGTCCCTCCCTGACCATTTGGACTCAGGACAGTTGAATCCTATGGAGCTGTTTGGGCTTCTGTTTATTAAGTAGGCAGTAGTGGTCAATGCTTCTCCCCAAAAGGTTTTTGGAAGGCCTGAAGTGAACAGTAGACATCTGACTTTCTCTAACAAGGTTCTGTTCATTCTCTCAGCAACTCCATTTTGTTGAGGGGTTTTCCTAGTTGTCCTATGCATTAAGATACCTTGATCCCTACAGTAGTTATCAAATTCCATATTGCAAAACTCCAGTCCATTGTCTGTTCTTAGGGCTTTCACTCTTCTATCTATTTGATTTTCCACTAGTGTTTTCCAGTCTTTGAACTTTGACAATGCCTCATCTTTGGACTTCAGTATGTATACCCAAATTTTCCTACTGAAGTCATCAACAATGGAGAAGAAGTAGGAATTCCCTCCATGAGATCTAATCATCTCAGGTCCCCAAAGGTCAGCATGGAGGCAGTCTAAACAATTTTTGGATAGGTGTATGCCTTTAGTGAAACTACCTCTATGTTTTTTTTCCTAAAACACAGGTTTCATAGAAGTCTAGTTACCAAATAAACCATGTTGGCTAAGAATGTTCATACCCTTTTCACTCATATGCCCTAGTCTTAGATGCCACTTATCAGTAGTATTAAGATTGGTGGAGACCAAGGCACTATTCCTTTTCTCAGGGTGATATTTGCCACAAAAAAGGTACAAACCATTTTTCTTCAGCCCCCTTGACACAATATGGTTATTTTTAAACACATTTATACAACCTCTTTCAGCCTTATAGCTACATCCTAATTCATCTAGTGTACCTAGGGATATGAGATTCCTCTTTAGTTCAGGGATGTATCTAACCTTTGATAAAACAATGATTTTTCCATCATCCAACCTTAGGGTTATATTACTTAGTCCTAACACGCTGCATGTGTTGTTATTGCCCATGTAAACAGTTTCATATTCACCACCCCTAAAGTCCTGGAACCAATCTCTGTTAGGACTCATGTGGAAAGAGCATCCAGAGTCTAACACCCAGTCATGTGTTTGATCTGTCCTAGACACAGTGAGTACTTCTGGATCAGTAACATCATTATCAACACAGGCCACATTACTCTTAGTGTTCACGGATTTTTGTTTTCTAATCCAATCATAACAATTCTTTTTTAAATGACCAAGCTTATTACAGTGAAAACATTTCCTAGTCTCCTCTTTCTTGTTAGTCCATTTTCCTTTCGTTTTAGTCTTAGACCATGTGTTTCTTTGCATGCCATTAGAGGAACTTCCTAGATCAGTTTTACCCTTCAAAAACAGATTATTCCCACTTCTTTTCTGAACCTTCAACTCGAACTCCCTAGCCTTTAGTCCTGATACTATGAGATCTACACTAGGGATAGTACTAGAGTACTGTAAAGCATTCTTGACTACTTGGCAGTCCTCTGTCAGTGAGTTTAGCAAAATCATTGCTAAACTCGTGTCTCATAATTCTTGGTCAGTGCCCTTTAGGATTATAGTCATTTTCAAGAATTCATCAATATTATCTTCTATTGACTTACTACTGTCCATTCTGTATGAAAATAGTGCACCTTTTAAGAAAGCAAGATTTCGTGCAGTTTGTAAAGCATACAGAGTTTCGAATTTACCCCAGAGTGCGATTGGAGCCTCCAATCCATCCACTTTTGTCAGCACGTTGTCTACCAAATTCATCACGATCAAGTTGTACGCCTCCTCGTCTATTTCTACCTTTTTCTTTAACTTGTCCACTGGCCACTTTTCTTCGTTCTTTTCTAATGCAATCCCTAATTTATTATGTGAAAGTAGGGCCTTCATTTTCTTCTTCCAAGAATTGAAGTCTATTTTCCCATCGTACTGGGAGATCTCCATACGAGTTGAACTCATGGTTCTCATAATCAGAAATCGGTCTCGATTCTTAATTGTTATTGGTTTGATGATAACCTATAGTCTCCTAAGAACCCTAGAACTCGAAATTTTAGAAAACCTCCACTTTCGTTGAAACCCTAGAATTCTAATTTCCTTAGATTCGGATCTCGAATTTACTCTAGGCTCTAAGGTAACAGGCCCTGATACCACTGTTGTAATAACACTCTCACAAACCTAATTTATAACCAATAGAACAAGCATCCACAAAAGATCAAACACCACAATTTTTACCGTGGTTCACCTTTCCTAGAATGGGAAGGCTACGTCCACATTGAGCTTCGAAAATGGACGAAGCTCACTGCACTAATTTATGAACCAGTTTACAGACTACAGACGCTAGATCAAACAATCCAAGAAAACCCGAAATCACCCTATCTGGTAACAAACAACCTAGGAAACTAACACTCAGATTCCCAGCCCTAAGAGAGACAATCCCTCTCTATCAGAATGACAAACCCAATCAATCAACAAGTTACACAGATTCAAGATTTCATAACAGGAAGATGAACCCTAGCAAAGCAAAACCTAATACACAGTATATCAATCGAAAAAACCCTTATCGAAGACTGAAGAATCATTTGCTTATATATCATTGACCAAGATGGACTGAACTCTATCGTTGGATCTCATGAAGATTGGTGGTCCAGATTTATTCCTGAAACGACAGCGTATTAGTTTAAGTAATATGGCATCATTTCAGTCTTCATATTTACAATAGAATTAGGAACACCAATGATCGATGGCACATATAGAATAACACCATATCTGCAAAATCAAATATTCATTCAAGTTTACCTTATAAAGATATTAAGATTCCTCTCAAACATATATAAAACATTACATTGCATAATCAACCTCTTCCTAACAGGAAATTCGCTAGATCTAAACAAATTAAAAATCTTTTAAAAGTGAGCTATAAACAGATACATTATGCAAATTAAACGGAAAGAAAAGAACTGCTTACATTTATTGAGAGGCCAGAGAGTCATTGGAATGACAATAATTTGGAAAAGCTAAGAGCGACTTAGTAGTGTTATCATCATTCAAAGTGAAAGTCCTCAGATTGTGTTCAGCGTGATCAAAATCAACCTCCATGAGAAGTGTTTGAGCTAAATAAGCACAAACCCGTTCCTAAGAGTGTCCACTAGAGTGTGGAAGAGGAGATCTGGAAACCTAAGGCAAAAACAAGTAGTAGAAGATGAAGAAACTACATGATTTCCTTTTCATGATTCATAAAAAAGTAATATCATTAGGTTATCTTAATATGAAACTTATCATGTATGGTATTATTTTTAGAAAAATGCTACGGACACCGACGCTTTGCACTGAATTTTTACACCGAAGGACGTGTCCATTGAATCAGACAAGTCACGTATCACGTTAACAAATATTCCATGAATGAATGGTTGTCCATCAAATATGGACGACCGTCTATTATTATTGGACGGCCGTTCATTTGAAATGGATTGCCGTTCATATTATATGGACGGTCGTCCACCTAGAATGGACGCCCGTTCAGAGTTTAAACTAAAAAAATTTAGTCTAAATTGTTTATGGACGCCCGTCCTCTTATGAGAACGATTGTCCATAGTTATGGACTCCCATCCATATATTATGGATGGGCATCCATATAATTTCAGATGAAATATTTATTTTTAAAGTATAAAATTTTTAGATGAAATAAAAGAAGAAAAAAAATTGATTTTAAGTAAAAGTATGGAAGCCAGTCCACTCATTTGGATGACGGTATGACCGTCATCCAAATGAGTGGACTGGCTTCCATTCTAATTTTTTTTTTAATTTTCAAATTTTTTTTTTCATTTATAAAGAAAAGGCAAGAGAGAAATGAAAACTGGCATCCATTCTCAATTTTTTTTTTAATTTTCATTTTTTTTTCATTTATAAACAAAATGCAAGAGAGAAATGAAACTTGTTTTGGGAGGCCCAAATTTTTAAACATTCTAATTGAAAATTTTAAGAAATCTTTTTATTAAACTAAAATTTGGGCTTCCCAAATTGAATGTAATTTTTTTTAAATTAAACAATGGACAGATGTCCATCTAAAAGGGACGCTTGTCCATTGAATGTAAAATTGTTTGGACAGACATCCATCTTAATGGATGCCCGTCAATAGTAAATAGACACCCATCCATATAAGATGGACGAGCGTTCATTATTTTTCTTTTAAAATTTTTTGGATAGACCTGTCCATACAATATGAATGGGAGTCCATTAAATATGGACGGGCGTCCATAAATATTGGATAACCGTTCATTCATAAAAGACTATAGCATGGTCGCGTCTGACTAGTTGCCATGTCCTTCGGTACAAAAATTCGGTGTAAAATTTTGGTGTATGTAGCATTACTCTTATTTTTTAAAAATAGAGCCTTAATGTAACAAATTGTTGACCATCCTCAGCAAATCAATTGCAAAGCCATAAATTAGATGGCAAATTTGTATTAAGGGTGATATTTTGGATTTGATTTCGATGAACCACCTCTAGTTTTTGCCATCCAGTCATTAAACAAGTAAATTCTCATTAATTGCTATAATATGAGTCCAGGAGAGAATTTTTCATATAATTGATGGAAGGTATAATCAATCAATCAATCTATATATATATATATATAGTACTAGATACATTTTCTGGTGCATACAAGCTATGGATACAAATATATAGTATTGGAGTGTAGTGTTATTATCTAAGCATGACCTCGTATTACATTGTTTATCTTACTTTTAGTGAAAATTTATAAACATTTCAATTTGTTTTATAAAACCAATAATTATTGGTACATTAAGGTGGAAGAGAATGAAAATAATCTTTGTAATATAAAGGCTCCGTTTGGTTCATTATTGGGTAGTTTTTACAATAATCTTTTGAAAAAAGTTAAATTGGGTGGGTATTACGATGTAAAATTTTAAAAATTAACATAAATACCCCCTATATTTATTTATTTACTAAACAACCCCAAATATAATATTCAAAATTAACAAAACACCCCCAATCCACTCATAAATAAGGACAGCCGGCCACCATCATCGGAGAGTGGCCAGAGTTGCCGTATCGGCGTATGACCGACTTGATATTACCGGTCGTGCGCCGATATAGCCTTTTTCGGCCAGATCTGTGGCTAAATCTGGCCATTGACGGCTAGATCTAGCCGCATTTGGTCGTCAATGACGGCCAAAAATACGGCCGTCGTTGATGGTCAATGACGACCATGTGTTGGCCGTCGTTGACGACTTGCTACGGTCAAAGATCTGGCCATCAACGGCCAGATCTTTGGCCTTAGATTTGGCCAGTAGTGCGCCATTATACTAGATTCTGGCCATTTTCCGGCGATGGTGGCCAGAATCTAGTAAATATGGGTTGCTGGGTTTTTTTGTAATTTCAAAAAAGATATTTAGGGTATTTAATTAAATTAACACATTTAAGAGGCTTAAAAAAGTTAAATAATATTGTGAGTTTTTGCAATTTTACTGTTTAACTTTGTTGGGATTACTAATAATAGTATTCCTAAATGTGAGCCAAACGAAGCCAAAATAATTTGAAATGTATTGATAAAAATAGATAAAAGGATCCATTTAATCACTACATAGCTCTAATTACAGCCAAGTAAACATTCGAGATAATATAAGAGAGTTTAATATTTTATCAAGAATAAAATTTAATATTGTAATTGGAATTAATAATACAATCACAATCATAGTTGGTGTCATCTCTTAGACTCATCATTTTTTACTTATTTTGTTTCCTCTAAACATGTTGAAAAAAAATTCAATTTTTATATGTGCCACATAACTCTTTTAAGTAATAAGGTAATAACTCTTTTAATTAATGTCAAAGACCTTGCTAGCAGAAGCCTAGGTAGCTTTGGAACACTTAAAATGGCAGGATTACCTGTGGCCTGTGGGAAAATTATTGTCAATGGAACTAAAAGAGCAGCAAGTAATCCACTTGAAATATTTATCACAGTGCCAGCTGCAGGATTTCCTTCCTTTACTTCTGCTGCGTTGAACTGAGAAAGTCCAATATAAGTTAATCAAAACACAAAACAAATACAGTTCACTATTGAACATGACAAATTACTACAGATTTTACATTTCAAGCATTGAGTGTGGATAGCAATTTC
Source organism: Pistacia vera (assembly GCF_008641045.1). NCBI lineage: Eukaryota > Viridiplantae > Streptophyta > Magnoliopsida > Sapindales > Anacardiaceae > Pistacia > Pistacia vera. Next base: position 27,827 of record NW_022195500.1, read on the forward strand.
AAAGGGACGTTGATCTAGTAAGCCTATAAGACCTAAACAACCAAGAGATGCTTATCATAGATTGTGCGTAAGTTTATATGAGTTGATACTTCTTGGTGTCATCTTTGTAAAACAAGAAAAAAAAAAAAAAAAAAATGGTGATAGAAAGAGTTCCATAGTTTTCAAAACGTATATCAAATGAATAAAAGACAAAACGAGTACGTCCAGAATCAAAATTCTCTTTTTTTTTTTGAGCAACGTTTTATTTACTATTTAAGAGTCTAATTTTTGTTTTGATAAAATTTACTTCTTGTTTCTAATTTTAAAAATTTTTCTCTGAATCTGATCTTTTTTCACAAATTGAATCGAGTTCGAATAATACGAAAACATAATATAATCCATTTTTTATCTAGATAAGACGGAAACCTAGATCCCCAAAGGTTGAAGTCGAAAAAAGGTATGATGAGCCTTTTAGTTTATGCCTCCCCCTTTCACTTTCGTATTTAAGTTAGTTGCTTAGAAAAGCCTTACGTGCCATATCTAGTTGATTTTTTCCATATCTAGTTGATTTTCAAACTTTCAGTTTCGTAATTGCTTTAAGTTGAAGAACAAAAAGCGGAAGTGTCGCACTCCGAATCAAAAGAGTAGTCACAACTATGGAAGCCCACCTGATAAAATTAATAATGGATACACACAGACAAAAGAGAGAGAAAAAAAATCCATGGCATCTCATAAAGACCTTGCTAGTACTATAAACTAAATAAGAAAATATGACATATTGCATTTTCAAACAGCATATTCTTTAGCTATAAATTTATTTTATTAAAGGAGCAAAATCCAACATATTCCACATGAACATTAAACTAGCTCAGATTATCATTGGTCACAAGAACATAAGTCATACATTAAATAATTATTTAAAAAGTATTAACATTCTTAGGGCATCTCCAACCCAACATTATTTTGGTGTAAAACACCAAAATAGTGTGGAAATTTTGCTCTAACCCAACACAAAAAACCACACCAAATTAGTGTGAATGAATAGTATCACATCAAATTTAGTGTAATATTATTCATCTGCACCAATTTGGTGTGATACTATTCATCTATTACAAAACATATTTTATTTCCTTATTTTTGTTCTTTATTTTTTTTAATTTGTATTTATACTAATTTGATTAATATTTATAATAATAAATTCATAATAATTATATAATTAAAAAAATGATGAAAAATTAAAAACAAAACTTCATTCAATACAAATATTAAACTACAATAACTCAAAATAAATTAATACTAATTTAAAAACACTAAAATTAAAAGCAAATATAACATAAACTAAAATAACAATTTAGTATTCCGATAGATTAGTTACGGATCCTCTAGGTCATCAAAATATTCGAAAGAACTAGAGCTATTTTGAGATCCTTAACCTTGTTGTTGAACTCTTTTTTTCATAATTTTTGAAAATTTTCTTTCTCGACATAGACAAATCAAAGATACGGAGGCTCAACAATCAACATGCTCTTCAAAATGCATTAATTGATCATTTATGGGAAGAATATACTAATTTGGAAAATTAAATTACTATCACTATGAAATTTTACTTTTGTGTTTTTTTTTTTTTTTTTGGCATTTTATATTAGATGTATTTTTTTTTATATTAATTGTAATGTTTATTTGATTAAATAANCCAAAGGCTAGAATAAATGGGCCCTAGAATTTTATTCCCCTTTGGCCGACTGATTGGAATTTAGTTGCTAAATGTGAGGTATCTATAACTATTTGTGCCTAGTTGCAAAAAAATTGGTTGCAAAAAGTATTTTTTCTTGTAGTGATTGTTCATATGATTCTTTCATAGAAAGATATTACAAAAAGGGATTTGTTGCTGCCATTTTTTAAAACGATTAAATATCACTAAAGTAATGTCTAGATCCCATGATTCAAGGCAAAGCTAAAGGATCTTGGAACAAGGAAATACTGCAATTGTCTCAATAATTAGATCAGAATCGAGACTCCGAAAATGGATTCAAAAGGAGATATACAATAAAGGGGTTAGAAACCACTCAAAAAATGAAATAAATGCCTAAGGCTATTCTTTTAGGCTATTTGAAAGTTATCCAACTTGACTTATGGGAGTACAAAGGACATAAATTTCTAGAAATTGATTTGATGATTTTATATATTTATTTGATATTTGACATTTGACATTCTAATTCGATACATAATAATTTCAAATCATTTTTATGCGAGTCATGCGAGGAGAAAACCTCTTATACGTTTCTAGGGGGCATTGTTCATTTATATCTATTCCAATGAGCCGTTTATTGTTGTGGGGATTTAATTAGATGCTAGCAAATTCAAAATCTCTATGAAAGCAAAAATAAAACGAACAAATGACAAATAAATAAACCATACACAAAAACACAATATTTATAGTGGTTCACTCTCTGTGTGAGAGCTACATCCACTTTGCCGCTATGGAATTTCACTACGAAGAAAAAGAAAAATTTTAAGGATCTCTCACAAGCCTCACAAATTGGCTCTCTCACTAAACCTCTCTTTGGTAGCTCTCATTCTCTAGTTGTGGTCTTGTCTTTTATTGTATTCAAATTATCTAACTCTATAATTTAACCCTTTTTTGTAAGTAATACATGGGATACTGTTTCTAATAGGACTCAAGTCTCATATCCTAATAGAAATGTAATTTTAATTCTTAATACAATTATATTCATATTCCTAATTGTATTCTAAAAGAAAAACAATTCTACATAGAAACATATTAGGAAAACGCATGTCCTAGTGCAATACTAATTTGGATTGAATTTGGCTCCACAATCTCACCATTTATGGAATCATTGCAATAGAAGTTCAATCTTGAAGAGAAGGAAGAGATCCTCGGAAAGTGGGTTTTTATGATCGGATGAATAATCAAACCCATTTAAGCGTTCTTGCTATTTTATATTTCCTTGACAAGGGCGCTCAACCTACAAGAACTGTTCATGATATTTCAAAGAAGGCGGGGGTTTTTATGCAGCTTAGTCTTAATCAAACGAAATTCTACTAGGCAATAGAACAAAAAAATGAGGGTGTAGATGACTCCTATATAGTGATCTATAGCTTTTTCATTACTCTTCCCCTTTTTTTGGTTCTTCATTCATACCTATTTATTATTCCTAGTTAATGTTGCTACTATAGAATATTATGATGTTCTATACGTATAAGTACAAAAACGATTTTATTGCTAGAATTTTATTGATATAAGATACATGTGAAAAAGATCAAGTGAGACTTGATAATCTGATCTAAATGTTAGAATTTTTACTTTAATTAAAATTCTAATTACCCATATTTGTTATTTGATCCAAAACCTTTATTTATAATTTTACTTGAGATTTTGTGATTGTATACATGTTGATTGTATGAATTGAAATTCTTACACTAGAAATATAAAAAATTTACAGTACTTGCAACTGGGGGATTTTTCATTGGAAATCTATTAACAAATAACAAAAAAAAGGGATTAAGCCTGTGTATTTTATTTATATTGCTTGACTGAATAAGCCCAAGGGGTCTTCCTTTTTTTTTTTTTTTTTTTTTTTTTTTTTTTTTTTTTTTTTTTTTTGGTAAATTTATTTTCACCTACACTCTTTTTGATCCATTTGTATAGTAGTGACACACAGTATAAGCCTCTTTGCTTTTCGATTATTTCAAGTTTCTACCATTTTTTTATTATCTATTCATTTTATATATTTATATTTAATTTAATTTAATTTAGATTTCTCATTATTGGATTTTCATTAATTAATAAATTAATTCTTTTGTTTGCGCCATTGCCTTGTATTTTTATATCTTTTTCTCACATTCATCTTCAACATTCATAGTGATATTGAAAAGTGTATCCAAAAATATAATTTGATGTGATAAATGGTATGTTTATCTCCCACTCATAGTTTGGTTTTTTTTTTTTTCTGACTTATTAAATGACAATCGTGTATTTTTTTTATAAAGAAGTGTTTTTTTAGTGAAAAAATTTTAATAAAAAAAAAAAAAATGAATACTAAGGATACTAAGGATAAGGGGCCACCAATAATTTTTACTTTTTTTTTGGTAACTAAAGTGTCCAGGTTAGCTTGCGTGCATTTTAACTAATCTCTAAAGTCCATTGAACACTACAAGCTTAAAAGATCAAGTAAGTCACGATGTTATTGTGGTAGGTGACCCTAAGGTTTGAACCAAAGAACTCAGAAAGGAAGCAAACTTCCTTGACCCGGGCCAACCTCTTGGGGTGTTTTTTACTTTTCTTTATATTATTTATGTTTTTAATGTTTTATCTCAGAAGTTCTTATATTTTGTCCAATCTGTTCATTTTTAATTGTTTTTTTTGTTTTTTTTTTTTAATTTAGTTCAGCTAGATTAGAAATTTTTTCTTAGGTTTCTTGCTTGTTTAATATTTTGATTCATTGTATCTACACATTTGAAATTATTGGGGTTGCTAACTCAACGGTAGAGTGCTCTCTTTTAAGTGCGGCTCGCATCTTTTCACATTTCTATGAAGCAAAGTTCGTCCATACCATCACTAGAGTTTGTAACAGCACGATCCGAAACAAATGAATGGAAAAAAAGATGTTGTATCAATGGAGAATTTTGAGAAATTTATTCTTATTCAATCGGTAAAAACAGCTTGAATTCTTGGGCGGACCAAAAGAAATTAATTCAAAGTTGGGTGAGTAATAAATGGATAGACCCTAAAATTTCCATATAGGAAACCAAAAAAAAAAAAAAAAAAAAAAAAAAAAAAAAAAAAAAAAGGCAATGAGCTTCTGTTCTTAATTTCATTTGAATGATTACCCGATCTAATTACACGTTAAAAAGATATTAGTTCTTAATGTGGAAAAAGGTTTTCTATGGGTAGATTATCGATTTTTTTAATGTGTTGTATCTATTAGTTAATCCCTTTTATGGGTTGGAGATGAATGCGTAGAAGACGCATTATATTTAAAAAGATTTTTTTTTTTTTTCCCAAAATCAAAAGAGCAATTGGATTGAAAAAATAAAGGATTTCTAACTACCTTTTTTATACTCTAACAAACATAAATATATTATAACAAAAACAAACCCATAAACCAATTCAATTAGATGGAAATTGAAAGGAGAGAGAATCCAGTGATGAGTCTACCCATTTTGAAGGTGTCCCTTTTTTTTCTTTTTTTTCTTTTTTTATTACAAAACCTTGTTTCGACTATATCGCACTATGTATCAGTTGATAACTCAATAAATCCCTTACCTTAACCTTTGGTTTAAATTGAATTTTGAATGGATGAATTTCAAGTCTATTTCAATCTAGATGAATCTTAGCAACACCACTTCCTGTACCCACTTCTTTTTCGTGAGTATATTTATGCACTTGCTCATGATTATGCCTTAAATAGATCTAAGGTTTCAATAGAAAATGGGGGTCATAACAATAAATCTAGTTCACTAAGTGTGAAACGCTTAATTATTCGACTGTATCAACGAATTCGGTTAGTATTTCTACTAATGATTCTAATCAAAATAAAAAATTTGAACACAACAATAAGTTGTATTCGCAAATGATATCAAAGGGGTTTACAGTCGTTGTGGAAATTCCACTTTTCCTACTATTTGTCTCTTTCTTAGAAGAGAAAGAAATAGCAAAATCTTATAATTTCCAATCAATTCATTCAGTATTTCCTTTTTTCAAGGATGGTGTATTAGTGGTAAATCCCCAAAAAACGCATGATTACATACAAGAGATAGTGGGGGGCCATGAGAAGCTCCCTCATCTAATAGCACACAATCCTTTTGCATAGAGAAACCGTTTAAATAGGGGACTTACACTAAGTAAAAGAGAGTCTCTACATGAAGGACACCTCATCTAACAGGCATGCAAGGGGACACTTGACAACGCATTTGTCCGGTATATAAAGGAACAATTAGACAGTAAATAGGGGAATGACTACACCAAAACATTGTTTTAAAACCCGAACCGGAGGGCAATTCGTTTTGCTGCCCAAGTCACGGGTCAATCAATTGGACCGGCCGGTTGGATCGATAACATCAGCAACAATTTTATTTTTAAAAAATTAAATATTAATCTCTCAAATTTTAATATATTATAAAAATTCCCCTAAAAAGGTTCAAATTAGTCCCTTAAATTTTTATTTATTTCAAAAATGTCCCAAAAAAATTACTAATTAATCCCTAAACTTTTGACATATCTCCAAAACACCCCTATAAAATTACAAATTAACCCTTATAATTTTGAAATATTATAAAAACCTCCCTAATACCTGAACCGAACCGGAGAAGCTGTCGGGTCCCGGTCCGACTAGTCCTACCGACCGGTCTGGTCTTGTTTTTAAAACAGAGGATGAAAACTTCTCACTAACCTTGAAGGGGCGTTTGGTTCAAGGAATGTTGGATTATTAGGAATTTTGGATTACTAGAAAGATAAATTACTTTGAAGATTACTATGAATCTTTAGGAAAATGTGTTTGGTTAATTAGTGGGTATGTTATATTAATATGTTTGGTTGGAAGGAATAAATTGGTGGGTATGTTATTTAAATTACTGAATTGTCCTCTAATTAAATATTATTATTATATTATTTTTTAATATTGATTATTATTTGGATTATTATAACCCCCCCTACATTTAAAAACTTAGCAAAAACAACCCCATAATAAAAGTTTGAAAAATCAACAAAACACCCCCACCAACCCAACCACTGCCAGCCGCTGGCAACCACCACAAGCCGCGGGCAGCCGGTAACCTAACAGTGCACAGAAGGCAAAAAATGGTTGTATCAGCTCACAGAGGTCATTTTCGGCCTTCGGTGTGCCGTTCCAGCTACAGCAGCTGCTGGCCATGGCAGTGGTTGCCGGTAGTAGGCGGTGGCAGGTAGGTGGGGGTGGGGTGGGGGTGGTGGCCTAGGTGGGCTGTAATTTGTTTTGAATTTAAGGGTAATTTTGTCTAAAATGTTAATTAATTGGGGTGAAATAGTAAAAGACATATTCATGTAAATAAATTCAAAAATAAAGGCATTATTGTCCTAAAATTTTATTAATAAGAGATAGAATTGTAACAAAAAAAGATAACCCACCCTGGTAATCTTAGAATACCTAAGAAAATGGAGGTAATCAAATTACTTCCAATATTACCAATAGTAACTACTATTGGTATTTGAAGATTACCGGTATCTTATATTACTTGACAACCAAACATGGTAATCAAGTAATATAAGATGACTTAACCCCAATAATCTTAGATAACCCTCAACCAAACGCCCCCTAAAGGGTTGGTTGATGGTCAAACAGGTGTGCTCTCTTTTTTTATATTTTGAGTGTAAACCTTTGGGTCTCCTACCTTAATGTATAATTGTGTCTTACCCGGTTTATTAGATTTATGGGGTATTCAATAGATCCTAGAGATTAATTGAGATACACACAAGCTAGCCAGAACACCTGGTTGAAAAAAAAAAAAAAATCTCACTACAAAAGGTAGAATCTCTCTCTATTTTTATTATCATTCCTATAAGAACATTTTGGGGTTAATACTATCAATTAATATACATTAACCACCATTGGGTGGTTTGATGATAAAAGAGTAAAAAAGTCTAACATGGGTTCCTAAGTTTAACTCCCCACAGACGTTAACAGGGGTAACCATTGAAGGAATTTACCCGATCGTCAACTTCAGAGTCCCAAAAGATTAGTTGAAGTACGCATAAGCTGGCCGAATGAATACCTCCAGTTAAAAAAAAAAAATTAATATACACTAAAAAAGGGGAGGAGAGGAAGCCAAGGGCCGGCGAGTCTAGCGTCACAAGGGTCAAATGTCGAATGCATGGGTAGCTATTTCAGGGTAGCACTTTGTATTAGACTTGGAAAACGGGCGGATATGGGCCGGGTAGCTATGGGTACCAGTCCACGGATAAAAAAAATTTCACGGGTAGAAAAAAGCAGGTACTGTTGGACCCGCAGGTCACCCCCAAAAATTAACAAAGTCACGTTCAGCTGTGGTGGGGACTACCTTTTGTGGATCTACTTCTTCAGTCTGAAACTGTGGAGCCTCAAATTTTTGAAGCCAAAATTCAAATGCAATGGTAAGTACCGTGTCAAGAGGACAAAAACATGAAAACTGAATACTTTCTGCATCACCCTTTAACGAAAACACCCAAAGTGTCAATAAATGAATAATTATAATCTCTCTATTTATTCTCTCTTGCATATCAATCTGTTAAAAAGAGAAACTTTTTATCAGTTAAATGTATAAGTGCATCAGAATAAATGTACTTACCACCTTCTCCTTGTCAATATCAGGCGTGAGAACGGAGTAAGCTCAAGATTTAGCCGTGAAGGAGAAATGGGCGATTGGAAATTAGGATGGCTGCGTGAGAGTGAAATGGGTGCGTGAGGAAATTAGGAGAGATTGAGAGTGAGAGCTGTTGGCTGGACATCGACAGTGCGTGAGAGAAGAGATTGAGAGTGAGCTGAGCGTCGGCAGATTGCAGTGCATTAGAGAAGAGATCGAGAGTGAGCTGGGCGTTGGTAGTGCTGCATGAGAGAAGAGATTGAGAGTGAGCTAGGCACTAGTTTAGGCGAAATGGTTTTAATTTTTTTCACGGCTGGAAGTGGTCAAGTGGCGAAATGGTTAGGAAATTAGGGTTTAAAAAAAAAATAGTTTAATTTTTTTTAAAAAATTAATATATGGTTACCTGCGGGTATCACCCGACCCACCCGTAATTTTCATGGGCGGACCGGGCACAGGTAACTCTGATACGGGTATTTATTACCTACACCCATACTCGCCCGTTTTGCCTGATACCCGTGGACCCACGGGTATGGGTCAATTATTGCCACATCTATTTGTACTAAATTGGATTTGATTGAATGATTTGAGTGTGAGAGGGTTTTGGCTAGTGGTACCTCTACTAGCCCCCTGACTTTGTTGTTGTGTTGCAAGTCAAATTCCAAATTTTCAGAGGAGCTAAGGTGAAATGATAGGCAACAGACAAGAGCCTCTAGTTCGAGGAAGAAGAGTCTCCAAGAATGGGTAGAATGAGAGTTGAATAAAATATAGACTTCTATTCCTTTTTGATAATAATGAATACAAAAATCAATCTGAATGAAATCATGCTGTTCTGGTATTTAAATACTACTAAACTGCTTGAAAACAGTACGTGAATTAGTTGACCTATTGTTTAAGAGATATAATCTCTCATGCGCACAGGTGGCTTGCCTATTCTCTTGCCACTAACTACATGCACGTTTCCCTGATGGGGAAGACTTGTTGACTACTTGGGCTGCAAGTTCTTGGGGGAGTGGTAAGCTATGTGGGTAATGGTATCAATCCCCACCCCTTAAAGTTCTGCCTTGTCCTCAAGGTGGAGGTCATGGACATCTGGTAGGGAAAGAGTGACAATGGTGGGAAGTTCTCCATTGAACGGTTTCAGCAATGAAACATGGACAACAGGGTGCACATTAAAGGATGTCGGCAGTTGTAGTTTGTATGCAAAGGAACCAATGCGTGCAATTATCAAAAACTGTCCGAAGTAGAGCCTAGAGAGCTTGTTGTGGACGTGGTCAGCTAAGGAATTTTGGCAACGAAGGCAAAGCTTCACAAGTACCAAATCTCCAACAGCAAACTGATGGTTTTTCCTATTTTTGTTAGCCTGATGTGTCATTTAGTCTTGGGCGAGCTGCAAATTTTGATGAAGTTGATGTAAAATGAGGGTTCTGTAACGAAGGAAAGTGTCAGCGTCTGGGCTGGATGAAGAGCCAGAAATTAAATCAATAATGGAAAGTGGCAAACGACCGTATAAGGCTTCAAATGGTGTCATACCAGCAGCCAAATGGAAACTGGAATTATACCCGTATTCAGCGAGGTGGAGGAAATGAAACCATTGTTTTGGGTGGTCCATAGTAAAACACCGGAGGAATTGCTGCAAGCATCGATTAGGAACTTCAGTTTGACCATCCGTCTGAGGATGGTAGGCAGTGTTATAAAGCAATTTAAAGCCCTGGTTGTAGAAGAGTGTACGCTAAAAAGGGCTTAGGAAAATAAGATTGCGATCAGTGATAATCATTTTTGGTATTCCGTAGAGCTTAACAATGTTTTGTAGGAATGCGCCAGCCACTTGGAAGGTAGTAAACTGTGGTGCTAAGCCAATGAAATAGGCATACTTGGTGAGTCGATCAACTACAACAAGGATGGATGTTTTGCTGTTGGACATCGGTAAGCCAATAATAAAGTCCATGCTAACATGATCAGGAATAGGGAGTGGTTGGAGCAATGTGTTTTGATTGTGTGTTGGATATTTTGTTTGTTGACAAATGAGGCACACCTGAACCCATTTTCGGACATCGGAAGACATGTGAAGCTAATAGAAATTGCACTTGATTCGAGCCAAAGTTGGAGTAAATCCGGAATGGCCACCAATAGGGGATGAATGTAGTTATGAAAAAATGGTTAGTCTTAGTGGAGAATGTACGGAAATATATAGGCGGTCCTGAAAAAATAACAACCCATTAGTGATAGAATAGCCTTAGAGAGAGTTGCTACCATCTTGAATTTCTTTTATTAATGTTTGAACTATTGGATCGGCTTGCAAAGTGAGATGGAGTTGAGAAATGAAGTTTGGTAGGTGACTTGAGAGAGCAATGCACACCAATTCAGTTCTTTGAGAGAGTGCGTTAATCTCATAATTTGCAGAGCCTGGTTTGTACTGAATCTTAAACTGAAAACCTAGGAGCCATGGAGCTCTAGAAAAGTTGATTTGAGATCCAATTTTGCCATGGAGCTCTAGAAAAGCCAATTTGAGCTCCTTGATTTCGAAAGTATTCTACTATAGCTTATCATCAACGACCTTGAAGCGGGTGCCTTTTGCCATTTTCGGAGAAGGACAACGAAAACACCAATTTGATAGGCAACAGACAAGAGCCTCTAGTTCGAGGAAGAGAAGCCTCCAAGAATGGGAAGAATGAGAGTTGAATATAAGATAGACTTTTATTCCTTTTTAATAATAATGAATACAAAAATCAATCTAAATGAAATCATGAAGTTTTGGTATTTAAATACTACTAAACTACTTGAAAACAACATGTGAATTAGTTGGCCTTGGAGATATAATCTCTCATGCGCACAGGTGGCTTGCCTATTCTCTTGCCACTAACTACATGCACGTTTCCATGATGGGGAAGACCTGTTGACTGCTTGGGCTGTAAGTTCTTGGGGGAGTGGTTAGCTACATGGGTAGTGGTATCACAAAAACTAGTGGATTTCGATAAGCAGACTATTTGCTCAGATAAGCATTTTTCAACGTCAAGTAGGGGTGGGTGGGTCTGGGTACTAGCCCAAAATCAAAGGAACCGGAACCGGAACCGGTCGGTTCCTTTGATTTGGAACCGAAATCGGAACCGTCAATTCCAGTTCCTAAAAACTTGGAACCGGAACCTGTAACACAAGTTCCGGTTCTGGTTCTGGGTATCCTAAAAAATATCAATTGCCCCCCTTTTTAAAAAATGACGAATAAACCCTTATAAAATTATAATTACACCCCTAATAGTTAAGTGCAAAACATTAAATAATATATTTGTTTATATTTACTTGATGTTTGATGCTTGATTATAAATATTTAATTGTTTGTTTTTACCTATAATAAATATTTAAAACTATTATTTAACGTAAATATCATAATGTATATTAATTTCTTAATAAAGTAATAAGTGAAATTTAAATATTAATAAAAATATTTTTAAAAACTGACCTTTTAATGAAAATTAATAAGACTTTTGATATTAATTAGATAAAAAACCAAAATTTTCTTATATATTTATATTATATGTAAAATATCAAAACCCCCCCCATATGCAAAATGTAAAAAAACCCATATTATTTAATATTATATCAATTTAGTCCCAGTTCTCGGTTTTGGCTCCAGTTCCTTTGATTTGGAATCGAAACCAGAACCGCACAGTATTGGTTCTAATTTTTTGGAACCAGAACCTACCCTATTACGGCTGGTTCGGGGTAGGAATCGGAACCAACACCCGGATACCCTTCAGTTTCGGTTTACCCTAAAATTCTGCCCACCCCTAACGTCAAGAATAGTATATATGCTCCAACGATGGAGCATAGATCATAATCTATGCTACTGTTTTGGTTTGATGTATGAAAATTTCCATTTGAGCTCATCTTCATTATTTTCAATTTTATATTGGTTTTACCCTAAAATTCTGCCCACCCCTAACGTCAAGAATAGTATATATGCTCCAACGATGGAGCATAGATCATAATCTATGCTACTGTTTTGGTTTGATGTATGAAAATTTCCATTTGAGCTCATCTTCATTATTTTCAATTTTATATTGGTTTTACCCTAAAATTCTGCCCACCCCTAACGTCAAGAATAGTATATATGCTCCAACGATGGAGCATAGATCATAATCTATGCTACTGTTTTGGTTTGATGTATGAAAATTTCCATTTGAGCTCATCTTCATTATTTTCAATTTTATATTGGTTTTACCCTAAAATTCTGCCCACCCCTAACGTCAAGAATAGTATATATGCTCCAACGATGGAGCATAGATCATAATCTATGCTACTGTTTTGGTTTGATGTATGAAAATTTCCATTTGAGCTCATCTTCATTATTTTCAATTTTATATTGTGCGAACTTTAAAACTTGCATCACCATCACAATTCAGCATTATAACATTGCATTTGAATGACATTTATTTTTTATCACAAAAATCATTACATTGTCTTAGAAAACATAGTTATCATGAAAAGAAACATTATTAACATGGTTACATGGGGATTTGTGCACCATGACATGTGAATCAAGCTTTTGTTAATTTCCTTAATCTCTTCATTTGTCTTCATATTTAGCTTATACACATTTTTCATATCCTAAATGCATTTTTTTTTTTTTTTTTTTTTTTTATATGATTGGGGTGTTTGGTCAGTTTACACATATCTCAACTAATCTTCTGAGATTCTGAAACTATAAAGTATCGACCGGGTAAGAGTTCCAATGGTTACCTCTATTAGCAACCGAGGAGGGACTCGAATTCAATACCTCTTGAGTAATACACCCAAGAGTCCCTATTGAATTACTCGATCACCCAAAGGTAGTTATCTTCCATATATTCCATCTTCTATACCAAAAAATAGATCTCATATTCATTTGCTTCCCCACTCATGCTTGTTAATGTGAAACTCATCTCATTGGCACTAGGATTATACACTTCAATATCAGGTGTCCAAAATTCATAAAATTTGCAATTCCCATTCTACAAAAAATAAAGCTTGTTAGGATTTCTGTTTGTTTCAGAAATCCTTATGCCAACCTTCAGACCACACCTGCACCTCCAGTTCTTGAATTTTATAGTGTGACCATTCACCATTACAACGTTAATCTTGATCTAACATGTTTCTTTTTGTCTTTGTGTATTGTTGATGCTTGGTTGGCTCATGGTTGTTGTAACGCCTACATCGAGGTACATAGCTTTACGTATTCCCTAATACCCTTAGTTGAATATTGTTAAAGGTATCTTGAACAAGTGTGAAGAAAATGTCTTAAAATTTCATTAGGGGTAAAATGGTCTTTTCACTCATAATTAGTTAAAAAAGTGGGGAGTGAAAAGAGATAGAATTTCATGGAGAAGTTAATAAAAATGAGGGCATTATTGTAATTGACTAAGGGACATAGGTGGAATTTCATAAAAGTGCAAGGGCAAAATGGGAAAGTAGAAGTAATCAATGAGATATTTTGAGTTCATTCTTGAAAACCCTATCATTCTCGACTCCCTCACATGCCACTTTCATCTCCAAATTCTCTCATTTTCTTCATCAAATTTCCAAGGCAATTTAGAGGATTTTTTGGTTGGATTTTGGTAGATATTCAATCCTAAGCATCCAAAGGTAAAAGTTCTTGCAATATGATATGAGATTAATTTTTAAAGTGTTGAATTCTTATAGTTATATGCTTAGGGTTTAAGAAGAAGATGAGATCTACCCAAAGAGAGTTTCTAGTGTGGAACTACCCAAGATCAAGGTAAGTAAATCCAACCCTAAGTTTGATTTGAGTAGGTTTGTAGAGATTTGTATATGTATGTATGTGCTTATGTTTTTGAGAAGTTTTGATGAGATTGATACTTGATGATAATTAAAATTCAGCCATGAGAATGTAGACTTTGCCTACATGGTGATTGATGGAAGTTTGGTTGAATTTAGAAAGAGTTTGAGTAGACTTTATGGAGTGTAGTTTCTTGGCCAAATTTAGTGTTGATTTAATGGAGTTTTGCTCCAAATATTGGTGGCTTAAGAAAGAAGTGGAAGTGTAGCCAAATAGAGTTTGAGTATGCATGCAATTTGTTTGATGAAAATCCTAAGAGAAAACATGTTACCATGGTTGCCCTGTCATAGTCGTGACCTTCTGAGTGATTTTGGCATCTTACTGATTGAACTGGATTTAGACCTATACATAAAAGTTGTAGCCCTGTCTCTAAGCTTTAAAACAAGACCAAGATCGTAGTAATCCGTTGTGTATAACTCGAGATATGCCTTCTTGAATATGACCTATGCAGAATGACTACCTCAAAATATTTTGTAGTCTAATAATCTATGATTGATTTCAAGTATGGGAATGTTGTTGGTAGAAAATATTAGTTCTTTAATGATATTTTTATATGCCATAATGCATTCTCACATTCTCATATTTGCATTTAGAAAGAATAACAAAGAATGAGCATAGTTCCATGCACATGCACATGGATGAGAATAGTAAAGAATAAAGAAAAAGAAAGAAAAGAATTAATTGTAAAAAGATAAGAGAAGAGAAGGTTGTTGTGATGGGGAACCCGTGAGTGGTAGAGAAGAATAGTCCCACATACACGCCGCCTTCAGTGAGCGGCCTCAGAATCAGAAAAAAGTAAGTGTACAGTCTGTTAAAAGTGTATGTGGATGAGAACTGTACCAACAGAATTTACCTACATGCACGCCGCCTTTAGTGAGCGGCCTCAGAATTAGAAAGAAGAGTTGTACAGTCCAATAGAAGTGCATGTAGATGAGGACTGTATCCACTCACATGGCCAGGGTTCTGAATCCATGCCTCAACCGAGTCCGATCGACATAGAAAGAAAGAATAGAATAGAATAGAATAGAAAGAAAGAAACAATAGAAAGAAAGAACAGAAAGAAAGAAAGAAAGAATAGAACATAGAAAGAAAGAACAGAACAGAAAGAAAGAAAGAATAGAACACAGAAAGAAAGAACAGAATAGAACGAAAGAAGAGAAACAGAAAACAGAAAAGAAATTGCATTCTTTATGCATTTATACACATGCATCATGGCATTCATATTATTCAGAATTAGTTTCTCCAATTGTGCTTACATGTTAGTAAGTGAGAAACAAGAATAGAGAAAGAACAGAGAGAAAGAATAGAAAAGAATAGAGAAGAAGCGAGAAGTGTGATGTAAGGAAAGAATTCAGAATATGAGCAACGGAGATAGAAGGGTAGCATAGCGGGTTTACTTACTGAGCAATTAGTGCTCACCCCTTTGTTTTCAATGTTTTTGCAGGTAGTAGATGAGATGCGATCACTTGGGATGTCAAGATGCGGAAGGGTCGGGCAACGCTGTTGAGCTTCTTGAGAAATTTATTTACACCATGTATAGTTTTGTATATATAAAGAAAAATTGGGCCCATTATTTTATACTCATCTACATGTATATTTTTGTAATATTTATATTTAGTGAGTTTTACTGTTTATTTTATGAGTATACTAGCTAGAGAGAGAATCATTACAGTTGTGACGAAGGAAATGAAAAATATTTGGGGTACTTGCGTTTAGCTTATGCAGGTTAGGAGATAGGATAAGAACCACTTATGAAATTGACTTTTTAAAGTCAAAATCCCTCCCCTAGCTAACAACAACTGATTTGACTAATATTACACATTCAAAAGTTTAAGATTTGAAATCACTAACGTCAAAGAAGGTAATTTATTTTATTGATTTTAGGTCATTGTAACTTGTAAGTGAAGGGTATTTCTCCAGTTGCATAGGGGCAATTTTGTATTTGCCAACAATAAGCTAATGACAAGTTAACAGGGTTTATTTGTTTTTTTATCTTTAAGTTTAAAGGTAACTAATTTTGTTGTTGTTGTAGCTGTAATTAAGTTATAAATACAGTATTACATCAATCAATATAATAACATAATTATCTTTAATTTATAGAGTAAACGAACATGTTCCCACCCAAGGTTTAGCGAAATGGCAAGTTTCCACCTCTGGTTTCATTTATTATACATTCTCATCCTTAATTAAACACCATCAGTAACTGTTCAACTAAGGGTGGGAATTTGAAAAACTGATTTGGGACTTTTATCAAGTAGGTGGCGGGTGCAAATTCGGGCTTCGATTTCCCGCGAACAGGAAGTCAAAAAGGGCCAAAAAAACATACTCACACAAACTTCAACACAAAGAGAGTCTACTGGTGTAGTTCAATGATGTCGGTTGCTCTCTGATCGAATAGAAAATGACAGAGAAGATACCCAAAATCGCAAGGTGGCAAGTGTGGGAGTGGTCGGAAAAGTGAGTGATGACAGCAAGTGGGGGTATGGGTTTTGTAGAGGAGGTCGTGGGGAGTCCAATAGTGGTCTCAAAAATTATTTTGAAATTCGGGTTTGGTCGAAAAATGCCAAAAATTGGCGGCTTAAACGACGCTAACATGAGCTGCTTCTTGCTAAAATGAGGCTACTTTCAGCCAAAGGAGCACCGGTGCACGTTAGCGTGCTAATGTGAGCCTCACTACGGTAAAAAGTTAAAATTAAGGAAATTGTGTTAATTTAAGGGTGGGAATTTGAAATTTATTAAACCAAGGGTGAGAACTTGCCATATCACTAGACCTTGGGTGGGAACATGTAGTTTACTCTAATTTATATATTTTCTTTTTATTTTCATAAATTTGATGATTTAAATTTGTTTAAAACATGTAAAATATATAACTATATTATATTTAATAAGGATATATATGTCAAAACACTCAGGTTTCAATACATTTACACTTTGTAAGATCAGACAACCCAATACTTATAATTAGACATTGAAAAATAAAAAGTAAACGACATATTTCCACCTAAGGTTTAGTGAAATCACCGTTATTGACTATTGAGTTTTTCCACATATGTAGAGATGTTATTACCAATCTACCCTCCCATTTCCAACCAGCCTTAGTTTGAAAATGCTACCACCCACCCTCATTGCATCGCGCTCGCATGACTATGTTTTTCAGTCGCGTTGTGCATGTTGTGATAGTGATGCACCCACCTTATCTCCTAATCACACACCTGACCCTTACCACTTGTCACCCTTCGCCTTTCCCAACCCCCATGACCGTCGGCACCATTTGGTTGAAGAAAATGGTTTGTTGTTTGTAGTGTTGATTGACAGTTGATTTTTAGTGATTTGCGAGAGTTTTTGAGTTTGCTTGTGTGTTGCTAGTGAAATGTTGGTTTGATTGGGTTTTTTTCTATTTTCCGCCATTCCTATCTCATTTCCATAGCCCCCACCCCCCGACGCTCACCAGGTGTTCGACGAAACGCCCCACCCACCCTAGATGAGCAGTAGCCAGCGATCGAAGATATTTTTAGGTGAGGATGAAAGGGTTTTGTATAACAGATAGTGGGGGTTTAAATGGTGGTGGCGGTGAAGATTTCCGACTGACAAAACGACCGAAAAAGCGGCTGCAAAGTGTTCGTTTACGCAAAAAAGCAGTAAGTTTTTTTGGCAAACAGTGAGTGATCAGGAGACGGGGTGATATGGGTTTTGAAGAGGAGATGATGAGGGACCGAATGGTGGTGGTGGCACAAATTTCTGATGTAAAAAATGCCTGGAAATTGGTCGAGAAGGGAAGTCACGCAAAAATGTAGGTCGCTGAAAACGATCAAAATCCGGCCAAATTTGCCAAAAACGTTTTAATTTAATTTTGAAATGACCATTTCAGCTTTAAACTATTTAAATAAAAGAAACGACATCCATTTAAGGTTGAGAATTTGGAATTTATGAAACCAAGGGTACTAACTTGAAATTTCACTAAACCTTGGGTGGAAATATGTGGTTTACTCCTCAAAAATAAAAAAACAAACATGACTTATATTAAGACATATTCGGACAATTGATACATTTAACTTTCAAACACTTTAAAGTTAGTTAAAAAAAGGGTCATCTTGATGAGTTTTTAAAAAAATTTAGGGTTATAATTTATTAATGAAATTATAGGGGTAACAACTTATAATCTCCGATTCTAACTGCGATGAGTTGACAGTGAAAAGGAGCTCACTATCATTTGATTCATTGTGTCGGACTCAATTCACAACGCATTCCCAGCTCCGAGTGAACTGAATCAAACCAAAATTATTTTTTTAATTTCCCCAAAACAAACGAAAGCCTTAGGGTGTTGTTGAACTTTAACTCAATGAAGTGCCCAAAACCCTAAATTACAAATAAGCTGCATAAACCCTAAATTTAAAATATATCAGAATGATTAATGGTTATGATGATGATGCAGCAGCAGCAGAACTCGTCTGCACCGCCACAACCATGCAACCCCGCCCGTAGATCCCCTACATCCACGACTACTCAATCCACTCATGGACCTACTCTGCCCCGCCAAGCAATTCCATTACCAATAGCCGATCATGTCATCGGCCCGGTGGTCCCCATCTCAGTTGAGCCCGCTGTGACGATGCCGGCGCGAGTCCGTTTGGAGGACATGACGCCCTACGATGGGGCCCCCTGTGGGTCCTACCTGAGGGCTGTTGAGGCGCTTTCGGGGTCGCTCATGAGGCATAATGCCGCCGTTATTGAATTGGGTAGCCAGGACGCTGCCGTTATGCGCTGCGGACTCGAAGCGGCTCGTTTGTACTTTAGGACTAAATCGCAAAGTGTTGCCAAGGGAAGCCGCGGGGTCTATATGTACAGAGCAGGAAGGTAATATATTGTTGTTGTTATTATTATTATTATTATTATTTTTATCTTTAGGTGTGTTTTCCGAATTTCTTAAGAGGTTTAGGTTGATTGTGGGAAGAAAATTGCACATTAATTGATTAATTTACTGGGTTTTGGTTTGCTTTATTTTCAATTTCATGAAATATTTCTCTTTGTGTTTGTTACATTTCGATAAATGAACTAGAAAAAGAAGGAAAAGAATTGGATATTTGTTTCATTGCAAGAGAATAAGGTCTGCTAGCATCAGTAAACAATTGTTTTTCTCTGGGTTGTGTTCATTTTATTTTTTTCTGTTGTATTTGCTGTACAACTTCAACCTAGTGTTTATAGGATGTGAATGTGATTGTGTAAGAGTTCCTAACCCTAAGCCAAACGAGGATAATAAAATAAGCTAAAATAAAATTTTCTATTAAATCATTCTTCCACTTATTAAATCAATCTTGTACTCAAGGTTATACAGAAACTTGAAATTTTCTATCTTTATGGAAATTTAATTCAAGAAGGTACTTGAAATTCGTTGATGCTTTGATATGCTACTTCATTACCCACAGCAACTCCTTACAAAACCAATCTAATATATTCCTTAGTAAATACATTGAATAAAATCTATATTAGAACCCTTTCGTTGGACAAGGTCATAACTTTTTTGTTTTAGACTTGGGAAGGGGATGAGATGGAGGGTATGGCAATACCAGATCCCATATGACCATGTTTGGATATTTTCTGATTTATGTCTTAACAATCATTCTACCATAGCCATTTCTTTTATATGTCCCAATTTCACAGCTTTCTGCACTGGTAACTTCCTTGAAATAATACAACATATAATGGAGCAACGTAATTATACATGATTAGCTAAGGCTTCAAGATTGAGCAGGAGCTATTCATTCTAGAAGTAATGGTGAATTTCATGGGAGTTTGATTAGAATTAAGGAAGGAGACAAATTCAGGAGCTACGTCATAATGCTTGACTTGGATTGTGCCTTTTGTGTGGGTACAAATGTAGATAGTAGCTCAATCTTGACGAATTTTTTTTTTTTAGAATATTTAGAAGTAATTTATATCAAGTATGGTTTGGGAAGTATAATGAGAGGTTATCTTTTAGGATTTAGCAAAATTTTGGAGAGAAGTGTTTGTACAGTATTTTTTTTTAAAAAAGGATTCGTCATGAATCTGGATTTAGCATGCAACCTTCAAAACTTCAGTCTAACAATCTCTGAATGCTTCCTTGTTGGTTTGAACACTATGACTATAGCTCAAGGATGAGGTTTTAGGCTCTATTACCAAGATTTGGCAAAAATTAGAGCCAAAGAGGTTATATAATGAAGGTGAAGTTGCATCAAAATTAAAGGAAACGTGTTGTAACATTGTAGTTTGGTAGAATAATGATTTTTCTTACTTTTTTAACAGGCTATTTGCTAGATCTAAAAATTGATATGATCAAAAGTGTTTCTTAAGTTCCCTCAAATTTACAAGTGTGCATTCGTAATGTTTCCATTATTACTTTAATGAGAATTGTTAGATGAACTCATTCCTTAGTCTTTTATCTCTCTCTCTCTTCTTTTGACCTGTATACAAAAGACGAAGGAAGTTATAAGTTGGTAATAAAATAAAAAGATATTGGGTTTGTCTTGTCTGCACACGTCAAGAGGAGAGTGAGAGAATAAAAAGTAGAATGAAGAAGAGAATATATTTAAGATTCCTCTTACTTTAATATTGGAGAGATATAGGTAATTAATGTTTGCGATTTCAGCCGATAAGTTTGGTTGCTGGGCTATATAGCTATTTTCGAACTGTCACAGGAACTACCAACTGTATATTTGGTTTGACTTCTTCTGTAGAGTTTATGGAAGTAGATCTTAAAAAATAGAGCTTATATGAAAATTTGTTGACAATTTGTTGTGGTAAATCTGAAGGAGCTTTATAACAATAAGTTACCAAGAAGGGTAGTAACATAACAAGGTAAGATAAAGTAACTTCTCTGAATCAATATGGGATATATTTGAATTTCAAAACTTTGAATAGACTCAAAAAGAGTTTTTGGGTGAAACCCGAAATTTGAGCTTCTGTGAATAGATGTAAAACAATTTATTTAATCATTTATTAGTTCGTCTTGAGTCATATACAAATAATACTAAAGCATGAGAGCTCGACATTAAAGATACTATTTTGGTCAGTAGATAAGCCTATCTAAAAGGAGACAAGAATGGTGATAAGTCAACTGGTATCAAGTTGATGCTTTGTTCAACTAGAGGTTGATTCTTTCCTCTTGTTCTTCTTCTCTTTTTTTTTTTTTTAATTCTTTTGATGAATGTATGGAGAATTTAGGATCTAGTTATTTAGGAATTAGTTTGTTTTAGGAATTTCAAAATTGAATTACTTGTTTTAGTTAGATTAACTTTTCCCGGTTAGCTTTTGTTTTTTGAGTTGGTTTTATGTTACTTATTGTGAGTAGGTCTCTTTGCCTTTTTCTTATGGCTGGCCACTTTTAAAATAGGGTTGTAATGTTTAGTTATGTAAAAATTGATTGGTTAATGATATGATGAAAACAGAGTTTCTCCCTGTCGTTATCTGTTGCTCTCCAATTCCTTCGTTTTTACCCCTTTATTTCTCCTTAATTCTCTCTATTTCCTTATCTGCCCTACTTCGTATGCTGCCTTTCCTATATACACAAAAAATTCAAAAACATTCAGACATTTTATGTTTAAAAGCTGAAAACACAACAACTAAGCAAACATTTTATATTGATCTTGTTTTGCCAGTGACTTTGGTGTTTGTGATAATAAATATTATTTTGATTTGAAATGAAATTGGTGTTCAGCCATTGGTTCTTTAATGTATATCATCTCTTAACCTGAACTTGCTTCTCTACTAGGAGTTTCTATGCTATTTTAATTCTAGCCTGTTGCAAGTCTGAGGTCGTTGAAACCCCGGCATCTCTTTATGAGTGAACATGTTGGATTTAGATGAAGGTTGTGTTGATAGGTATGAAAAACTTATAATCCTTTTTAACTAGGTTTTGTTACCCTTCTTAGTTTCCACTAAATTCTTGGGTTGCATAAATTTCATCCTTCAGTACCATGGACTGCAAGCTGTCTGTGATTGTTAAAAGCAGCTGATTATATTTCTGTTACTATTTGCTTGGATTTGCTTATTTCTCTTCATATTCCCCCTTTTGCACCCAAATTTAATATTAAACAAACTTGTCTTCTCGCAGGGCTTTGGAAGATTGGGACACATCTCCCCCATGCATGGTTGATATTTTTAGGTGCATGGGAAAAGCAGCTCGTGCTGCTTTATTTATGATAGCAAGGCATCTTCGTTTGCGAAGCGAGTATGGTCGTGATGGATCTTCATTCTGAAATTTACATTGCTTGTGATTTTTAAATTAATTTTAAGGGAAAAATATCTGATTTGTGCTTAAAATTCATATTTGCAGCGTTTTTAATCATTTACTTGATGATAACCCGTTGCCTCCTGGTGAGGTGTCTTCATCGGTGCTTGTCGCTACCTACTGTTATGCATCCATGCAAAATGGAAAAGGATCTATAGGTGGAGGGAAGCCTGCAATAAATGGTGAAGTTGAGAAGGGATTATTAACACTGATTTCCTCCGACAGTCCTGGTTTGCAGGTGTTTAGGATTTGAATTTAATTATAAATATAAACTAGTGTGGTGTTATTGGATTTTGGGATATTGGTTACGTGGGGGCTATATGCATATATAGAAACACTCTTATACTCATTTTACTCTATATGCACCCATATATAGGTACTCTTTACACTCATTTTTCTAAGTTGACACAACATTATAATTTTGAAAATGATTTCTCTTAATTATTCTCAGCTATTTTTTATTTATATTTTTCAATCATTAAATATTTGTATATTTGATGTGTGTTAGAATTACAAAGATGTGTAATGAAAATCAAACTTAGAAAATGGGCGCAGAGTGAACTTTATTGGATGCAATAGCCCCAATATTGTTTATATTGTGCTCATGGCTGCCTTTGAAGCAGTTTCTATGAAGTTCTGAATTTTTACATTTTTGGAAGAAATTGATCAGTATTATTCATAATGTCTCTTTTCATCTGCAAAATCTTTTCTTTCTTAGGTTTGTGATCCCAATGGTCGCTGGTACCTCGCAGATGGTGGGTCATCTCCGGGAGATCTCTTACTGATTACAGGCAAGGCACTAAGTCATGCTACTGCTGGCCTTCGTCCTGCTGCCTTGTATAGAGCTGCTCCTGATTATATGTCGTGCACCAATAGTGGAGGGAGGTACAATTATCGCTTTAAGTGGGTTCTCATGATACATGTTCTCATATTGAACTTCCATTCACATTAAATTATCTGATTGTGTGTTGTGGTTCAGGACATCACTGGCATTTAGGCTCATGCCACAGGGCAATGCTATATTAGACTGTTCTCCAATTGCAGCGGCTGGTCATGTCATTCCCCAGAGTTATGTACCAATATCTGTAAGCCAGTTTATGGATGACCTTTCTGCAGAAGAAGATGGATTGTGTAATCGTTCTGATAATACTTATGTAAGTACTATTTTTTAGCTGTTCACAGCAATTCATGAATAAAAAATGAAGAGGCCGATTAAATCTTTTATGAATTCATATTTTGTCATTTCATTCTTGTTTTCAGTTCTGGCTTCCTTTATGGTGTTAATATTGGTTTTCTGATGATTTGAGAAACCAAATCAGTAGACATTATTCAGGATTTAAAATTTACTGGCGTTGTATTTGATCTATCTTCATCACTGGTTATAATGTTGATTGTATAACACTGAAAATTTTACCTGAGATGACACCTCCTTTCTGCTATTTGGAACAACGTAACTTTCTTTCTACATCTTTAATTTATTTATTTATTTCCATAATGTTCTGGCCAAGAAGTCTTTTGGGAACTTAATTTTTTCCGGTTTGTTACATTTGTCAAATGGATTCTAAAACTTTTGTGTTTGACTTGATTTATGTGATTGCAGGTCGCTCAAAGTGATTTACATAAGGAACCTTCATTAAGAAGTGTTCTTTCAGATCCCTTATCGTGAGTTCATTGTCATCTCTATTTATTTAAAGCAAGTTTCTTTGTTTTCAATTTTATAATACTAACTTTATTGTCTTCTTTCTGACTCCTTATTGTTAAAGCTGTTATGAGATCTTCTGTAGTTGAGTCACAGTTTCAAGTCTTTGCAACTATAGTAATGCGTGAGAGTAGTGCTGAATACTGATATCTGATTCACAAATAGTTACTGGTGTAAGAACAATATAGTGGGTCAAAGGTTATTTAGTATTATTTTGGAGTTTTATTTTGTTTTCTATTTGTTTTAGACTTTATTTTCTATTTGATTAGGACTAGGATTCTATTATTAGTGTTAACATGCTGGATTGATGATTAAAGATGAAAATTTTATTTTATTTTTTATTTTTTTTAAATAAGAAACTCAAGTAAGCTTATATAAATTAGGTGAAACAAGCTCTCTGCATTATATCTATACATGTATGAGTCAAGACAACCACAAGAACAAAATCTAACTAAAGAAACTGGACAGCAAAGTCCTAAAATCTACAAAACCCCCAAATTTATACTCCTTTAATCACATCACTGGAGCCTTCCAATTGTTAAGAATAGTGAAAAATGGTGCATCGCTAAAATCATGTGACATAGAAGCCCAAAGAGAAGTTCAAAACTTAGCTTTGTCCCATAAAAGTTCAGTTTCATCCCCTTTTATGTTTTCAAAGTTCTTCTATTTCTTTCTATCCATATGATACAAAATATATCCATAATAACACAACCCAAGAATATTTTTTTCCTCCCTAAAGGTTATTTATTTCTTCTGTATTTCCTCCAAATTGTGCTTCCCCTTTCTTGCTTGTTCTGGCTTAATTTTGTCCTTCCTGCTTGCTTGTTCTTACTTTTATCCTTCTTATTCCCTCGGTTTTCTCTATTTCTCTATTTTATATCTTTTCTTTATCTCTGCTCTATTACCAATTGATAAAGGAGAATATCATATTGGCAATTTTTTATATTAACTTGTGTCACATCGTGGTTGGACACTTGTTTCATATATTAACTATTACTTTGTACTTTATGGCTTGAAGCCAAGTTCTTCAACTTGAAAATTGGTTTTGCTCTCCCTATTTTTTGAGAATAGGAAGCTGACACTGTAAATTTTTATGTGGTTAGCATGTAGTTCTAATGGAACCTTTTTGTCCAATTTGTTGATTATAAAGTGGTGCATTTCTCGAAGATGCCATGGTTGTTTCATGTGGACATTCATTCGGTGGTCTCATGCTTAGAAGAGTCATTGAAACAGTAAGTGGGCAATCTATATTTCTAAATGATTGCTTTGATGATGTGAATTGCATGTATGATATGACAGTTCTATCTATTATTAATTTATTCTGGGTGCAAATGATGAACCATTGTGGTGGGATTAGATAAGCTGCCTAAAAATTGCCATTAAATTGAGCAAGGGAAATTGGAAACGTATAATAACATTTGGGTAAACTAGATGTAGCATATTAACATGTATTTTGGAGCTTGTAACTGTTTGTTTGACAATTAAGTATCATATACAGATTCGATGAAAAATATTGTAGGTGGAACAAGAATAACCAGGTCATTGAAGAATTGTCATGACATAACATTGTATACTGCATTAGGGAAGTTTTAAGTTGACTTACAGGACTTTAAGCTGAAGGATGGTGGGCTCCAAGTCTGTAACGCATTGTTGTCTTGTGGTTTTTTACAACAACTTGGACAGACCTTTTCAAATTTTTTTTTTTTTTTTTTTCTAATGGAAATAAGCAAATAGGATGAAAATTGATTGTTAAGAGAAATGCTGTTAATTTATAACCTAGCAATGTGATCTTATTTGTTTCCATATCTATTCCCCTTCTATCTCAATAGAAAAATATGATGAAATTAGGAGTCACAGATTCTTTAAAGTCCATTAAAACAGTGCATTTGATTTAAGATGTGGATAACGGAGCCAGGGAGCTTATTTGTATTCAAAATAATGAACTTTGTATACTATTTCTGTGACAATTAATCATGTTTGAGGTGCTAAAATTGATGTCTGCCCATAAATGCTGACACAGGCTGAGATCTTATGCTTGACCATGTTACAGCTTCTGATGGGCTGCTGTAGAAATTGATGTTTTATACTCTTAATTATATTAAGTTTATAACTACAGTTATTCTTTACATCACAGTCAAGATGTACCATCTGCAGCGCAGAGATTGAGACTGGGTCTTTGGTCCCTAATCTAGGTACATTCCATTTCACTTACTTCATTCTCTTCCTTGAGATATTTGTTCTTGCTTCGTACCAATTTATATTTTTTTTATTCATTTGATGCTCTTTGACAGCTCTCAGAGCTGCTGCAGTAGCTGTGAAGCAAGAGGATGATAGAAGGCTATTCCATAATGCTGCTCTCCGTAAGCGTCGGAAAGAAATGGGGGACCAAATGGATTCAATCAGAAGATCAAATAGGGTATATTTTGACTAAGTGCATAATACTACCATGACTTGGGTCATTTTTTATGCTTTGGGACATGCATATAATCTCATGATCATATTTAGCATAGCATAGCAATAGTTGGTTTAACTAGTGGAAACAACAAATAGATATGGTTTGTTGAATTCAGCAAAGAGTACTAGAAGATTTTCATTTTATTTTTTGAGGGTGAAATAGTGGAAGTGCACCAATGACAAGGAGAAGAAAGAGGATGAGAAGGAATTTCTAGGGAAAATGAAATTTTTGGAAGGAAAAATAATTTGTATTTGATTAATAACAAATTCATAATATAGTTTCTGAATTAGGAACTAGGAGGATAGGGAGGAATTTCTAGGATTGAAACGTAAGTTTCTTAAGGAAAAATGATCTCATAAGAGATTCATGATTCATAATTGATTGATACCTAATTCATAATAGACTTTTTGTCTTAGGAAAAAAGAGGATAAGAAGGAATTTCTAGGAAAAAGAAACATAAGTTTCTTAAGGAAGATTGATCTCATAAGAGATTCATGATTCCTTATTGATTGAAAACAAATTCATAATAGGCTTTATAATTGACTTATCATTGCTCTTTCTAGACTCCTATTTATAAGTCTAACTTCACCAACCTTAACGCATGAGTTGTAGGTGTTAGGTAGATCATACAGCTTTCTAATTTAATTACACAACCCACAATGCAATAAGCAAAAATTACGATGTAATCAACATCATCACCAACATCAAAACAACACAAGTTAAACCAATAATGTAGTACTAGTTCACATAAATATTAGTTAAACATATATTAAACTCTTAAGACTCTTTAATCCAACTTTGCTCTTATCATGACATAGTTCACACATTACATTGCATCATTCTCCCTGGACAAAAAATTCCTCATGAATATGCATCAATATCTCCATAACACTCCAATAAATCATTCTCTCTTTAAACTTGTTTTCAAAACAAAAAAGAACAGTCTTTCTTCAAATACATTCATAAAAATATTAATTTCATGAAAAATCTTTACTTACAAAGCTTGTATATCATGATGCTCCACTTGTGACAATTTGAGATCTTCATCCTTGATTGGTAAAATTAGAAATCAAGCTTAAGTATTGAAAATCAAAATGGACATTGTTTAAAAATATGTATCTTTTGTACTTTATGAAACCATGCAATTTGAGATGGCCTTGATATAACTCAATGAGTTGAGAGCTTTTTTAACAAATCTCGAGATATAATATTTTCACTTCAATCATCAACAACAATGGTCTATGATTGAAGGTTATCTTTATTGGAATCATCATTAAGAATTTCAAGGTTTTGCATCTGCAAAGATTCAGTTTTAGGGATATCAATCTCTTCACTCTCAAACATCATATTTATCATCCTGAGTTGACTTGAATCATTAAGGAGATCTTCATTGTATTTTGATTGTATTGAGTCACAAGAGAAATCATTGCTTGTGTAAGCTAAAGGTATGCATAATCCTCTTTCCACTCCACCTTGCCTGCCTTGTCATGTTCTGTTTGAACATAGGAAACAACAAAATCTTCATAATTGTGTACTTATCTAGAAAAGTATTAAAAGGGTTATTTAAATGGGCATAAGTGTAATCATTAATATTAAATAAGGATAATATTGTCAAAATAATTAAAAGAAACTATTAAGATGTTTTTAGTTAAGTGGAAAGTAAAAATTTTAGTATTTTCAGCTTGCCTAATTTTAGCAAAAAAGTCATTATTAGAAAACATATACCTGAATGATTCAGATTAAGTGAATTAAGATTTTGTTTTCTACTAGGAATAGATTTTAGGCTTACCTTTATACTCTTATCTCTTTAATCTTACTTCACAATGTCGAAGAATAACCATGATATGCTGTTGCTGCTAATTCCACTTATTAGCTATCGAATATTTCTTTGTAGTCAAAGTACTTCTCAATGACATTAAGCTAATTAAGAAATTCATCAGTGTGAAGAAAGCAGTGAAACCCTAGTAAATCTACTTTGATGCCAAAGTTAGAATTAGGTTTTTCTAATTGACCCTTCTTAGGATGGACAAGACAATTATCATCATGAATTCACTCTGAAATACTTGCCATGCTCACTATGACCTTCTTGGCACTCAAGTTGCTGGGTAAGTTTTTCAACTTGTGTTCGAAAAGCTTTAAGTTCTTGTTCATTCTTCAAATCTCTCACCATAAGATTATCCAATCTTCCTCTACCTCTTCTTGTCGACTTGAAAAGTTTATATGGTGACAATCAAGAGAGTAGTTTAAGTTCTAATACCTAATGAGAACAAAGAGGATAAAAAACATTTTCAAGGGAAAAGTAGAAATAGAAGTTGCTTTAGGATAATGATCTAATAAGAGATCCACAATTCATTTAATGGATACAAATTCATAATAGATCTTATAATGAATTATTACAATTCCCTTCTAGGCTTATATTTATAGATTATTTTACATAGATCAATAATTGTGAACACCTCAAAAGTTTCCACATGGGTTAAAAGTCTAAATTTACCATACAACTTCCTAGCTTGGCTACAAAATCCAGAATGCAATCAACATGAATTACCATGTAGTCAACACCACCATCAACACAACACAACACAATACAAATACAAAGATAAATAAATACAAGACAAAGTAAATATTAGTTAATGGAATCCATTAAAGAGATACGAGTCATATGAAAAATTAGTCTTTCAAAACCTTAAAGGTACATTCAAATGAATAATCACTTGCTTTTACAAGTTACAACACTAAGGATTTATATTGTAATTCTTGAAACAACCCTCCAAGCATAGATAATTCCCTAGATAGAATTAATAACTAATAAGTCAGTTGATTCTTGAAATAATGGAACCGTGACTTAGAACTAATTACAACTCGTAAGACTCACCAAATAAATTGGAGAGACAGGAAATTCATAAGAAAACTGGTGAATGCTTAATTTCTCATAAAAGTCAGCACTCAATGGATCTAGACTAGTATGAAAGAATTGGTCATAACTTTCTTCTCAAAATATTTAAAAATTTAAAACCATAAGTGTTAGAGAGCTGACTTGGGGAACTTTCCAATGATATATGGCTTGTACATCTATTAGACTGACACTGATAATAATTTTCATTATGAAATTATTCATGTTGCTTAATGAATTAGAATAAAAAGCTGAAGCCCACTAGAATTTACATTGATACCCAGGCATTGGAACACTTATTTCTCATATTTATAAGGATTTTCGGAAAAAAAAAAAAATTGTACAAGCATATATCTGAGATAAATTGATATTTGCTTGTACAAAAATAGAGTTCTTGGAATGTGTTTTTAGAGTCAAAGAAACTCTTGAAGAAAATATATTGTATGTAAACTTTTCAATAGTTTGAAAAGAAATTAAAGCTCAATAAGCATATATAATTTGTATTACATTTAACGCATCAATATGAGCAGCATAGTTTTGTTTAAATGAGCTTATTTGGATTGTTTATTAATTGTGCCAAGGAAAATGGAGATATTGCCACTGAAGATGGGTTGCATAGAGGGGTGCAGTATCCATTTTCTGTTAATGAGAAGGTGCTAATTAAGGTGAGTATTTTTCCCTTTTTGGCACTAATCTGTTGACTGATAGCACGCTCCTTCTTGGTTAGATAAAATTTTTACTGGCATACTGAATTTTGTAGGGAAATAGGAGGACGCCAGAAAAATTTGTTGGCAAGGAAGCTGTAATCACATCCCAATGTCTCAATGGCTGGTATGTGGGGCAGACCTAACTTATCATTCATAATTTTTATTGTTTTCAATTACAGATGCAGGTATCATTTGAGACATTTTATTTGTAACTGTTTGAACTTCAATAGGCAACCCGTGCTATTAGGTAAAGCACTGAGTATATATCTCATTTTGTTTTGTAGGTATTTGCTTAAGATTATTGGAAGTGGTGAGAATGTGCGGCTTCAATATCGTTCCCTTCGAAAGATCTTGAACTCCCCAACCATTGAAGATGGTCGTACCTCACATCCAATTCAGAACAATAGTTCATGAGTTCAAATTTGTTTGTTTTAGCGAGTTTAAGTGGTTTCATCTGGGTAGCACGTAATTAGTAATGTATAACCTGGTCACGGTCATGTGATGCAAGTTTCTTATAAGTTATACTGTATTTGAATGTTAATTTAGCTAGAGAAAAGAGGTAGGGTCCTGTAAAGAAAATTGTATTCGTGTAAGAGGGTCGACGGCGAGATGATAATTACTTCAATCATGTATAATTTTATTGGTTGGAAGAAAGCCATTTTTTACTTGGTTTACATTGCATTGCACCACTTGTGTTTACAAAGAAGAAGCCATTTATGAGTTTTCTATCAAAATGATAAGGTAGTTTATTTTTCGTACATTACAAGTCATCATGGTGTTTTAATTGAGCAAGTAAAATGGAACATAAACTAAGCAGAACTACAAATTTTTTACAAGAAAAACAGAAAGTATTTTATGATTCCACAAATTGCCACTTTAGAAAATCTTAAACTCAAGTCCAAAGGAAGCAGCCTTTCATTTGACTTAACCATAGACGACACAATTGAAGATGTCTTGATCAATGTTTTAAAACCCAACTTGGGTCTTGATCAATGTTTTAACCTCTGTTTTAAAAACCGGACTTAACCGGCCGGTTGCAGCTGCCGAATTTGTTTTTGATGGTTGTAATATCTTTTTTATGACTTTGATCCGCTGAAATTTGTTTGGTTTAATCCAAGAGAGTAGAAGAAAGAAGGAAACAAAAAGAGGAAGTGAAAAAAAAAAAAAAAAAAAAAAAGAGTAGAGAATAGAAATGCGGAGAAAGAGATTAAAAATTTAAAAATTTTATGGGTGTAGATGAAATTACTATGTTACCCTTTAACGGACGGTTAGAATATAACAGAAAGTGATTGCTTGTCATTCCCAAACCTTTGGTTTTAGGTACCAATTTTTCTTCCGGCAAACTTTAGGTACATGCCTGTCGTTCGGCTACCATTCCATCCCCGCTTTAGAACTCAAAAAGTTGGACACCCCACGAAGAACCCCAATAACCCGATCTTCTTTCTTTACATATTTTCTGGTTTTGTGGGGCCAAGCAGAATAGGCAATGGCTTCTTCGAAATCCCTAATGGATTTTTTGCAACCTGCCAAGCGCCTCAAACTCTCCTCCACCCCCTCAGATAACTCCAAACCCATTCAAAATGTTTCATTGCTTTCCGAATCACTGAGCACCGTTGCTGACGCCGAACTCACCTCCGACCAAAAACAGCGCATTGACTTCAACAAATTTCTTGCGAAATCCAAACGAAATCTCAAAGTTTGCTCCCAAAGAGTTTCCAAATCTAAGGGTAAGTTGATGCTTTACCTCATTTTGATTTTTATGGTTTATTTTTGTTAAAACTTTATGTGAATATTTTGTAGGCGAAGATGTGAGCTATGTGAAATTGGAAGAGCTGTTGGTGGAGGAGAGTTGGTTGGAGGTGCTTCCTGGAGAGCTAAAGAAGCCTTATGCTAAAAGTTTATGTGAATTCGTTGGAAAGGAGATATGTGGAGGTCCTGCGCCCATATACCCCCCTCAGCACTTAATCTTTAATGCTCTTAACTCCACTCCTTTTGATAGAGTGAAAGCTGTTATCATTGGACAGGTATTCGTCTTTTATTTGCACTCTATTTCCCACCACAAGTTTACATTTTTTTGTACTGTTTTCTGCATCTATATCAAAAGTTCGATCTTTCGCTTCTCTTGAGTTCGGTTATAAGTTTTTTATCTGAGTTAATGGCATTGAACTGCTGAGGTTTGATTTAATAACAAAAATTCGGCGGGTTTTTGAAATATCAAAAACCCCTATGCCGTCCATGCCCTTGAGTGTTAAGGTGTTAAAGCTGTTAAGTGGTAGAAGGGGATTAACTCATAATAGTTTAAGATTTTTATGGCTTACCAAGTGTAAAGGGATTTTTTTTGTTTTAGAAATCTCAGGGATGTTTGTTATTAAATCAGAACTTCGGGGTCAATGTTTTTGACTCTTTTTTCTTTTTATCACACTGGGAATGGGTTTTTTTTAATTTCATAGTAAGAAATAAGTTATGGTTCAGGCATATTTCATCATAGACAAGTGTTTCGCTCTTTTTTTAAGTTTTATTATTCCTTTGTTGATAACCGGTTCAAAGTTGTAACATAGTATACCTTTCCCTCATTAATACAATTTTCTTAGGTTCTAATAAAAAAATAAGTACAAACAAATTTTCTGTACGATGAATTAATGTCCATAAAGAAATAAGGCATGTTCATGTTGGTCTAGTCATAAATGAATATAAGATCTACTCAAACAAAGAAACCTAAACCAAAGCGAATAAGTAATATCTTGGGTTTCCTGGGAAAGAAAAATTAATTCCTTGTTCCCTCAAGTGAATATTCTCTAAAACATCTACGAAGTATGATGTCCATCAGGCCTGTATTAGAGTTGAAGTAGGGGTTAATAATCTATTAATTTAAGCTTTGGAGATTAATAGTAATTCAATCCCTTAAAAGAATCCAAATTCCAGAGTGAAGTACATAATGTATCTTTGATTCCATTATTTTCTGCTGTTTGAAACCACATATGTCTTAGTACATTTGTCATCTGATTGTTCCTTTCCTTATTTTACACAATTACAACCTTAGTGATCGAAGGAAATTGTAGTGGTATTGGATAAATTTTTTTTTTTTTTTTTAATGATATACTTGCCATTGATATTCGGTTGTGTTTTGTCCTTTTAACAGGACCCTTATCATGGCCCTGGTCAAGCGATGGGTCTGTCGTTTTCAGTGCCAGAAGGGGTGAAGGTCCCTTCAAGTTTGGTAAATATATTCAAGGAACTTCATCAAGATCTTGGCTGTTCAATTCCATCTCATGGAAACCTAGAAAAATGGGCTGTTCAGGTAAAGATTTATTCTAGTATATATGAGGACCTTAACTAGATATTGGACCATTACCTGTCAATTTCAATTTTTGGGTCGAATGTTAACTCAACATGTTATAAAAACCAAGTTGACCAAGATATCTTTTGTTCAAATTCCCCTATTGTAATGATCAAACTATGATAATTTGTGTTGTTATATGTGTGGCTGCGATTGTGATTGATCCATATGAGATGACACTTAAAAAGTAAATATTGTTGTTGCATACTTACCTATGAGCTTAAGTTTTTGAGTTCACTACGAACTTAAATATAAAATTGTTGAATTTTGTGTCCTTTATTCTTCCCATCTTCTTTATTTACTTTTCCTCTAAATTCTTATGACATCATTGCAAGTAGTATTAACTGGTGTACCTAGTTTCTTTGAATTTTCAAGATTCCATTTAAAGTTACTGGAGCATTTAAAAAGTTGTTGAGAAACTTTTG
Organism: Pistacia vera; assembly: GCF_008641045.1. Taxonomy (NCBI): domain Eukaryota; kingdom Viridiplantae; phylum Streptophyta; class Magnoliopsida; order Sapindales; family Anacardiaceae; genus Pistacia; species Pistacia vera. The sequence continues at coordinate 61,755 of NW_022195500.1, forward strand.
TGGGAAGGGCGTGATAAAGGAGCAAGAAATCATATAGTCAAAAGGTAGGTAAATTCTCAGTTTGTTTGGAATCAAAGTGTGATAAGTATGAGATATTTGATGGAAAAAAGTGAGGCGTTATTTTATTAATGGTTGTAGAGATTTAGGCTCCTTTGGAAAGGAATAACCTTTGCTATTTAATTGCTAAAACTAGATATGGCCTATAATCTAGTTGGTGGCATTCCATACATCGTTGACTGACGTCAATATAAAATACCCATGGGATATTATTTGTCAAGGCAACAAAGTGTTTCTTCACTTCTTCATGTTTAACTGGGTGATGGTGATACAATAGGATTTTGGGATGAAGTAGTTGGATTTTCTTTCTTTTGAACACAAGTGTCTTGTGTATATTGATAGTTATCATTTCATAATACAATGATAAGAAGGCTCATGGATGTGGATAATTTGCTTCACTATGTCTTTGATTAGAAATATTTCCATGAATCTTGGAAGGAGAAACTATAGAGTGAGAAAACTTAGGGTGTGTTTGTTATTATTTTGAGTAGTATTTTTGAAATATTATTGTTAAGTTGAGTTGGGTTATTATTACGAGGTAGGATTTGAAAATTAACAAAAAAAACTCCTAGGTTTGTTAATTTAGTTAAACACCCCCAATAATAAAAAGTTTATAAATTGACAAAAACACCCCCACCCACCCACCTACAGTTGCTAGATTCCAGCTACCACTGTCGGAATCTAGCCGGAATCTGGTGTCATTGTGCACAACCGGCCAGATGTGGTCGGTCGTGTGTCGCTATGGCCTTTTCTGGCCATATCCACCACGGATCTGGCTGGAAAAGGCCAAATCTACGACCGGATTTGGCCGATGTGAGGCCGTCAACGACAGTCAAAGATATGGTCGTTGTTGTCGGTCAACGACGGCTATATATTAGCTGTCATTGATGGCCAGATCTGGCCAAAGATCTGGCCATCAACAGCCAGATCTTTGGCCGTGGATCTGGTCGGAAAAGGTCAGATCGGCGCACTGTCGGCCAGATCCAGCCAGTAGTGCACCATTATGTCAAATTCTAGCCACCTTCCGACAGTGGTTGCCAGAATCTGACAAATGTGGGTGGGTGGGATGTTTTTGTCAATTTATAAAACTTTTTTGTTGGGGGTGTTTAGTTAAATTAACAAACCTGTGGGGGTTTAAATTAGTTGGATATTACAGGATATGATTTTGAGAATAGGGAAACAAACATGCATTTTTTTAAGAATAGGAATAGAGTATTTTGAAAAAAAGGAAACAAACCCACCCTTAGATCTTAAGGAGAATTTTTCATGTTGATCATCTTGAAAGGTAAGTGGATGATGTACATATCTATCCTTCTTTGATGAATGAATTTTCTTATTCCTTTTTTTTTTTCACTTTTAAAATCTTTTTCTAATTTCTAGTCTCCCTTCTATTTATTTCTCTACCCATTCTCTCTATCTTTTTGTCTTTTGCCTCTTCTGCTTCTACTTTCTATTTTGCTGTCCTATATCATTTAGGGATCTAATTTATTGTGGATTGGACCTTCTTGTACTTCTTGACTAGTGGAAAATGTTTCATCTTTTGGAGGGAGAAAATAGAGCTCTGGCTTTATGTAGATTCATGGTAATGGTTGTATATTGGGTCATTTGACTAGAAAGGAATAGAATTTTGAGGATAGTGGGGGAGAGAATTGAAAAATATAACAGTTTAATGAAATAAAGTTCACTTTCTGGCATTTCTATGTGTAGAAATTAAATTACAAAGATTTCAAAAATATTCTTTAATTTCTTTATTTTAATAACTGGGAGCAGTTATTCAACCAAAACAGTTTTTGGTTTTGAGAATTTTTCGTTTTCATTCTTTTTTAAAGTGGATTGCTTCTCTATAAATATTGTAACTTGGCTATATTTTTTAGTATATTCAATTTTTTGTTTCTTTAAGTAAAAATTTGTGTTTTTCCTGTGAAAATTGTATTATGTTTGTCCCATGAAATGACCCTTGTACATTCAGCTGCCATCTGAAATTGTTTTCATACACTTAGATCCTTAGCTGATTGAAGAATACATGCAATGTCCTTCTACTCCGTTCCCTTCCTTTTGTTTATTCTATGAATTGTTGAAAGACTACCAAAAACAAGAGGAACATTATTTTCTTGGTATTTGGTTCAAATATTTTTGGTGCTGTATCTTTTCCTGGACTGAATATATCTTTGCATTTGATTTAACCATCTTGTAGGGTGTTCTGCTGCTGAACACTGTTCTTACAGGTAACAGCCTCATCATACTTGGACTTCCAATGAATTTGTTAGCATCTTAAAATTGGATTTGACTGGTTTTTACTTGTGAATCATTATTTTGTCATGGAGGCATTAATCCTAGATTTTTCTTTTTCATTCTGATTGATGATTACACCATTTTCGAAAAATATCTCCCTTTTTAGGGCAAAAGACTCCTGTCAGTATTAGTGAAAAAACAAATAAGGGCATTGTGATACTCTATTCACTCATATAGCTCTCAAAAACTGGGCATATTTCAGTTGAATGTCATTGCAGTTTTAAAAATTGTCAAGTGCATTTTAAAGTTTGGACATTTTAATTAGACACACCAAAATTTTTTATTGAAATTAAATGCCTTCCATTTTTGCACATAAATTATAACCCTCGTAACCTCTATAATGCTTCTCATTCCATGATTCTGGAATTCTGTTTTTATTTAGATGATGATGCAACTACATATTCTCAAATTTGAAAGGAACTGGTGCCGCCTTACCACTTCAAAATCTAGTACAAGCGGACAGTGATCTGCTTTAACTTGTTGCAGGCTTTGGGAAGATTTCTGTTTCCATGTTTCAGTTTGTAGTTCTCTTTTGTTTTTCTTCGAGGATGGATTTCACCATTCCTTTTGGGCTTCAATTTTTCAAAAAAATTGAAGGAAACTTATTTATTATCTATTCCCTAAAATTGAGAAGTTTTTTTGCTCTAGTTTTATACTTCGTCTATGTTTTGTCTTGTTTAATACGTAAGGTCTTGCTTTGTTATGTTAGACTGCTGGTTCACATATACCTTTATTTCATTTTTTTAATAAATTATTTCTGTTTCCCGTCAAAAAGCTAACCAAGTGTGAGATTGAATCCTTGCATTGCTTTGAAATTTTGTGCTGTTTCATTTTGTTTTGGTGTCTAAGTTTTCCTGAGTTTCTTTATTAAAAAAAAAAAAAATGTTATTTTTTCTCTTTCTCATTGTTGTTTTGGTTAATATTAAATTGATAACATACAAATATAACTTGTGACTTTTAGTACTTTTCATTTTAATTTTCTATGTTTGGTTGTTCAGTTAGGAATCATCAAGCTAATTCTCATGCCAAGAAAGGATGGGAGCAATTTACTGATGCTGTTATTAAAGCAATTTCAGAAAAGAAGAAAGGAGTTGTTTTTCTCCTCTGGGGAAACCCAGCTCAAGCGAAATCCAGGTATTTCCATTCTTTAAGTTTCATTTTGTGGAGATTGGCATTTTTAATGGTAAAATATATTGCATTTACCATTCTTTTCAGAAAAATGAAAATTGCCTAACCACAAAAGGGAATGCGCTGCTCCCTCCTTGGCTCTCTCTTTGTGTCCTTCCCCCAATCCATGGCATTCCAGTCACACTTTAGTATCCGATGCTTTCTGTTTTTGCTTGCATGTTTTGGGACAAGAAATACTTAGGAAGATACCTATGCAGCAATGGAGTACCATTTTTTGATTCATTCCATCTCTTGTTCTAGATACAAATCCAGGAATGACTAAGTGTAAGAGTAATCTAAAATTTGGTTCTTAAATCTGGAATAATATTATGAAATTAAAGAATTAAATTGTAAATTATTGGTTCAATTATTCAATTACCTTGGGTAAAAAAGTTGAGAAGAATTTAAGGTTTCTATTTTACAGAAGAAAAAATGATTTTTCTGTTTAACTTATAGGGATAATGTTAAACAGGTTGATTAATGAGACGAAGCATCACATTCTCAAAGCAGCACATCCTTCTGGTTTGTCTGCAAATAGAGGCTTCTTTGGCTGCAGGTTAGTTTGATTACATGAAAATAGTATCTGCTCCGCAATTTTTATGCATATAACAATTAATTTCACTCTTTATATGCTTGTTTTCTTCGACTATAAGATAATGGTGTTAGATTATTTGGTTTCTTGAATTTCGTCATTTCATCAAAGAGACTTCTGCAATCCTAGTTTTCTTTTAGGGCCTTTCCCATATAAAATTTTGTATTATTATTATTTTCTTTATAGGTAACATAAAGGTATGTATTTATTTATTTATCTTTTTATAGGAAACACTAGTGTATTGAAGTATAGAAAAAAGATACAAAGGTGGACCAGGTCTCGACTGTAGGAAAGTTAGATCTTTACAAAAATCTCAAACATCTTGTGTATGTGAACACCAAAAAGACAGAAAATATAGCATCCCAAAAACCACAAAAACATAACCCATCAACATAAAGGTATGTATTATGATAGAGCACCACCAACAGCCATCACACAGGTTTACAAGAAAAGTAATAAAGGGGGTAATTAGTTAGTAGGCTTGGTGGGGAGTTTGTTAGCACATAGCCACTTGGTAGTAGCTAAGGGTGAGATGATAGCTGGGTATATATATCGGGGTATATGACTTGTAAAGGTAGAAAATATTTTAGAAAAAGGATTTAGTTGGGGAGGGTCCTAGCACCTTGAATGGCTTGCGTTATCTATTGTTTACCTTTCAATTCTGTTCTTAGAGTTCTTGCTACTTTACTGTTCTATTATTCCAATTTATTAATACAAATTGCAGAATATATTCAGATTTGTGCTTGACTTGTTGTGTTCTCTGTGTTGTGTGATGTGGAATTGTGGTTAAGTTTTGGGGGTTCCTAACATATTACAATGGAAAAAAGACAAAAGTGGATCAAGTTTCCACTACAATGAAAAGAACGCATCGATCTATGGTCTAACTGATGAAGATTCCCCTCCTAAAGACATTAGGAAAGGTTATAGGAGAAAATATGTTACCTGCTCCTGTAGGTTTTAGGATTCTTTTTATTTAAGTATTTTATTTTCTTTCTATATTAGGTTTCTTTTATTCTATTATGGGTGTGATTTCAAGCCTATAAATTGGCCTTAGATTTATTTTGTTAATTGAAATTCCTTATCCTAAATTCTCTATTCTCTCATAATTTTTTTTTCTCTTTTCTCTTTTCTTCTCTCATCTTACATTACTAAGACTTTGTAAAGCCTATCATGGAACTTTGAAAGAACAAACAATAAAGAGATATTACTATAGCTTGAACAAAAAGGCCACTGTGTAATGAAGTTGGAAGGATTTCATATTATTTTTGCACATTGCATAGTGGTGAGGGGGAAGGTACTTTTGATAGTTTCTCCTGTATTGAGTTTTTCATATGGTGTAATTATAGTCAATCCCTATATGTTTGGCAAAATGACAATAATCACTTATTGGTATGAGAGATTAGACCTTTACCCCATTTCTTTTAGTTTTTTTAAAAGAATCTTTTAACTTTGGAAATGACGTTTTGACCCTTAAATGTTAAAAAACTTGAAGATTACCCTACATATAAAATCTTAAAGATTACCCCAAAACCTATAATTACAAACCAAAAATTGAACAAATTATTTTTATTTAAGCCCAAAATGGTTAACTCAGAATGTTTAACTTCAAATCTGGAGAACAGCCTTGAGGCAGTCGTGTGAAGCCATTTTCAACCTTGCAGTGGTTGCAAGAGGCCATTTCTAGCCTTGTGAGACCATTTCTATCCTTGAAGCAATAGTTGGAAGGTGGAATCAACCTCGTGGTATCTGTTTAGGCCATTTTCAGCCTTGCACTGTTGTGTGGAGGCTTGTTTCGGCCTCATGCAGCCATGGGAGTCCTGTTCCGACCTCTCGTACCAAATTTGGCCTTGTTGCAACCAAATGAGGCCAAAACCAGCATTGTCACAACAATAGGATGCCGGATTTGAGAACGAAAATGGTGGGGGAGAAGAAAAAGGGAAACATGAGGCTAGGATCAGCCATGTAGGAGGCCGAAACTAAGAATGGACATGGTGGGGGAAAAGAAAAAGGGACGAGAAAGAGAAAAAAGAAAAGAAAAGACAGAAATGAGTATTAAAAGTCAAAATGTATGTATATTTTCTATATTCATCTCAACCCCATATCAGAATTATCATGTTGTTGTCCGTTATTATTTAACCCTTAAAACTTTATCTGTGGTTCATAAAGTTATGGATGACAAGTAGCAAAGATAGTATGAATTGTTAAGTAGTTCAGATAATTCATGGTAAAATCATAGGGATCTGAACATTGCAATATCTATGTCAATATTTTCCATGTAGAGTTCCTTTCATTGGCAAATATGAATTTTATTATTCAAATTCTTTGTTGCATAATGTTGTAGATAAGCAGTAGAAAAAAGAAGAGAGGGAAAAACAGAATGACAGTTGATAACCATTTACTTGCTTATCATGTGAACAGACATTTCTCTCGCACAAACCAGCTTTTGGATAAAATGGGAATCCCCGCCATAGATTGGCAACTTTGATTGGAAGGAACACCGGCTTCTAATATTGAGTTTTGTGAAGGAGCACTTTTGTGCATGGCTTGGCTCCCCGGTGATGTAGGGGTAGAATAGAAGGCACATTCAATCTCATTAGTCTTCTACTACCTGTACCTGGTAAAATCATATGAACTGTTAAGTAGTTTGTTTTATTATACTCTCTTCTTCTCTATCAAATTTCCGAAGTCTTAAGTTAAGATACCCTATATGTAACTTTGTTAATCCTAAGTCCCCAGTGAAAGTAGTTTGTTCAACCAAGAAGAACAGTCTTCAATCATCATTTTTTAATTTTCAAGTTCACAATATATGTTACAGAATATCTATCACCATGTATGAAGAACAAACACCTTTAAAGAGAAATAAACCATTACCAAAATATTAGACCACTCTGTGTCTCTGTCTGTTAGTACAACTTTTAAACAATATGATTTATGTCCGATCAGTCTCGGCCAGTAGAATAGCAAAGATAAACGAGAACAGAAGTGAGATCATTACCTATTTTTAGCTATTAATAGCGCATTTTGTGATTTATAAGCTATTACCCTATTTGATCTCTTTACCAGCTCATTGTGCCTTAATGAAGAGAAAGAAATCTGATTATAAGATTCTCTTGACATTCTAAAAGGCCTGTGGTATTCTTTGACATGTACGCACAATACATTCTTTCACCATTGCTAAAGTCCCCATCAAAAGATGACACAGATTGTCCCGTAAAACGCATCACTTGTTGCTAAAAGCCTATCACGGGATGACATTCTCTTATTTCAGGTGTATTCTAGTCCAAGGATCCAAGCATATCCTTCACATGCCCTTCCAAAAACACAAGCCCCAAATTTATCCCAGCGCGAGATGTGACTTGTTTCACAAGCAAATGACTTAACACTCTCGGTGTCATTCTTATCTTAGCACACACAATCTCAAACCCTTCATGTACTTGTTTAAAATGCTTGAAATCATGAAAAAATTGACGGAAATGATAAAGTCACCGAAGGTTGTGCACCGAATGACGTGGTAAAATCCTGACTTTCTATTAATATTCAGTTAAAATTAATCAATGGTTAGGATTTTGTCACGTCATTCGGTGCATGAATTCGGTACACTACTTCGGTGACTGTAGCATTACTCAAAAATTAAACCTTCATTTAATGTCACTTTCTCTTCTTGCTCATACTCAAACAGATTCTTGCATATAATATGTCATTATGTGAATTGTAGTTTCCTTTTCTAAGGATGAATATACTGGCTTGATAATCACTCCAATATCCATTAGGGTCCATATTTTCATTGGATATTCCACCTTTATTACCTTGTGCTATATCTTCTTCCCTTATCAATATCTATATTTTCTTCAGGGTCACTTCTCTAAGGTCACTTTCTTCCATGCCATCATTTGTATTGTCTTCCAATGAACCCTCCTTATTATCTTTAGATACATTGTGGTCTTCCATTGTAGCCTCTTCACCAAAATGTTGAGGGAAATGTTTTCAATTATTGCAGGTGCATGGTTCTAAGGTAGTGATGGCCAGTTCTACGAAGGTATTTATGTTAAGTATTTAGTTATGTGGTGTTTCACTATAGATGTTTGGTTGGGGTGTATGGTTTTTCGATGAATCCATGGTGTAGGTTGGTCCAAAACTTGTCTTGATATGGAACATTGTAATTCTTTACTGGGGTTTCATTGTAGGAGTTTAGTTCATGTGGAAGCTTTTTGGCTGGTTCAGTGTGTATGTTATCTTTAGTTGGAGGGTTAGATGTTGCTTCTGTATCAATGTTCAGGTCATTGTTTTATGGTGGCTCAATAGAGACTTTAATTTGTTGTTGTTATGCCTAAAATAAGGGCTGACTTATGCTGATGTCATCAAGCACCAATAAGAATACAGGAAATCATTATACCATCCAAAACATGACACGTCTCCACAAGCAAAAGAAATATAGCTGTCAAAGACCCAAATCGACTCAAGGTTTTGTGCCTGGGTGAATTTGGTTCACACACCTGTCCAAACCTCATTTAATTTAAGGATATTCGTTGAGTTCTCAACGAATGGCAAGGTAGGAGGGATCTTCACGACATCAAGCCACTTGCAAAAGTGTAATCATTACCTTGAGCTAAACATGTATAAATAGATAGCTCCCCTTTACAAAATTGAGATCAGATACTCACGCATTCAACAAAGAAAATAGCAAAGACACACTACTAGAAAAAGACTGGCTTTGACATTCTTTAAGAATACTTAGAACACTAAACACTTGTAATCCCAGATCGCAACTTGTGACCTCTTGTAAGCTTGACTAGTGATCAAAAAGCAATTTTATATTAAACAAACACAGTGGATGTACGATTCACTTTAAGCATCTGAACCAATATAAAAATTATTTTGTCAACTTTACCTTTATGTCTTTGCATGCTACTGTGCCTACGGTACCTCACCCACATATTTTAATTAGTTTACGTGTGATTTCTTAGCACTTTATACGTGCGAAGTTGTTGGTGTCAAAATCAAGCATCAACAATTGTGTTGTAGCTTTGATTTGCAAATTGGGTTTGACAATTGATAATTTTTGTTGACCTATCTTCAAAAAAGATGTCATCAATGTCCATGGCAGCAAATTCCTCAAACATAATCTACAATTTAGTGTTATTCACCATCTCAATCCTCGTGTCATTCTTTCATGGCACATTAACAAATGCTTGCATCCATTCCAATGACATGACTCCATGACCAAATACTAGGGGTGAGCGGTTCTGGATACCCTATATTTTTTCTGAGAATCGAAACCGGAACCGGAACTGTACAGTGCAGGTTCCTAGCAAAAGGAACCAGAACCGAAACCTGTTGATTCTGGTTCCTTACTCGGGTACCCTGTAAAAAATCAATTTCCCCTCTATTAGTTTAAAAAATGACAAAAATACCTTAAAAGTTTACAAATAGACCCCTAACAAATTAAGTAATCATCCTATAAATCTATAATGTGATATTATAATTAATTAAATTTGTAATTATTTAATTAAGTAATGCACTTATGTAGTAAATTACTAATGTTTACAATGTAATATTATAATTAATTAAATTTCTAATCATTTAATTATTTAATTAAGTAATGTACTAATGTAGTAAATTACTAATATTTATAATGTAATGTTATAATTAATTAAGTAATAATTTGTTTATAATTTAATGTTAAAATTAATTAAATAATCATGTTATAAATCTATAATGTAATGTTATAATTAATTAAATTTCTAATAATATAATTAAGTAATGTACTAAACTACTAATGCAGTAGATTATTAATATTTATAATGTAATGTTATAAATTTATAATTAATTAAGTAATCATTTAACTAGTAATATACTAATGTTTATCAATTTATCATATATAATTAATTAATTACTAATTTACTATAAATATACTTAAAACTTGATAATTGAAGTAAATAACTAAATATTATTCAATCAAATATAGTAATTTATTTAAAAATAATTCTTTAAAAAAATTAAAACACTTTTAATTGGATCCTAATTTCAATTATACACTTAATAAATTTTTTACTATAGTGAAATATACATTACTTTATATTTGATTATGTTATTATAATATATTAAAGTTTTTATATGATGAAGTTTATATGTATAATCGTATACATATTTAATTAGGTTATTGTAAAAATTTAATTTTTTATATAACATTAAAACAAGTGTCAATCCCATTTTAAATTTTTTTATATGTAAAATTACATAGACCCCCCATTGTTTTCAGATATTTTGTTTTAGTCCTAGGTTCCAATACAGGTTCCATATCGGTACCCGACCTCGGTTCCAAGACAGATTCCAATTTGGGTACCCACCCTCGGTTCCAAGCAATTCCAAACTGGGTACTCGTTCTGGTTCTCATCCTAGGTTCCGGTTCCTCCACATATAGGAACCGGAACCGAACCCGCATAGTGTTAGTTCTAAAAAGTTGGAACTAGAACCTACTTGGACAGTATTGGTTTTGGGTAGGTTCCGGTTCTGATTCCGATTCTAATTTCAATTCTACCCGCTACCCGTGCTCACTCCTACCAAATACGACCTTCTTTGTTTTGTGGATTAAGTGTATCACACTGTAATTGTTTGGCTCAATCAGGCTAAGTGATACAATTTACTGAATACCATCACACGAACATTGAATCACAACGTCCTACTTTACATACCAAAAGTATCAAAGTCAAGAAGATATGAAATATCTATCATACTTCATTGCAAAACAAACAAATTCTGTGTATCTAATTACAAACTAAAGTTTCTCATAACCCACAATTTCCTGTAGCACCTTAGATTATAAATTAACTAGGTGTAAGCCCGTGTGTTGCGCGAGTGTGTTTATAGAATTGTATTTTAAGTATTATTGTTTGACGATAATATAATGTTGTTTATGAAGTGTTATTGAAATTAATGTGATAGTACACATTGCGCAGGTATATTTATAGAATTGTATTTCAAGTATTGTTGTTTGTCGATAATATAGTGTTGTTTATGAAGTGTTATTGAAATTAATGTGATAGTATTTATATGAATGTGAAGAGTTTGTTGTTGGAGTTAATTTACTAATGCACTGATAATTAAAGCAATAAATGACAAGAAATTAAGAATAACAATTTGATATATATATATATATACTATATATATATATATATATATACTATATTATATATATATATATATATATATTACATGTGTGAAATATATATTTGAATAATTTCATATATGTTAGACAGGATTGGATGCATATCAGTTTAATCCAAATAAGTAATATTAAATATAAACTAATTTAAAATAAGTATAAAATTAGAATGGAATGACATTAAAAATATTTGTAATTCATTAAATAGTATGATTAATATTATTTTGTAGTTAACCCGTTTTGATCCATGGTTGGACCGGTGTCAGTGTGCCAAACCACTGGTGCAACCAGTTTTGTGTGAAAACCAGGTTAACAGTTTTGTAGGGTTCATTTTTTTTTGTTTTTTTTTTTTTGTTTATTTCATTTCTCTCTATTTCCTTTACAAATTTCTCTTCTCCTTCTCCACTTCACTAATTTTCTGTTTCTTTATCTTCTCTTCTCTTCTCTTCCTTCTTCCTTCACTGTCACTGTCAGTCTCATTGTTCCACGTGAGAATAAGGTACCATTTCACTAATTTTTTGTTTCTTCTTGTTGCTTAGGTGGAAGACCCGCACGTTGTGGGGGTATGTTTATTGCTTGTATTTCCAATATTGTTGTTTGCATATAACATAGTGTTGTTTATGAAAGTGGCTTTGATACCATGTTTGTTTAAAGAATTAGATATTTCAATTCGTTGATATCTACTGCAGAGTTATAGGCATTATATAGATAGAAAACGATGAACTAAATCTCCTAATTATATCAGTTACCGATTACACAATATAGTGACATAATTAGGAGATGATACAATATAAAGAGTATCCTAAGACTTACATAGATAGAAGATTAAAAACTATTTGTTATAGTATTTATGTGAATGTGCACAATTTGTATTGAAGTTAATTTGATGTTAAATTGATAATTAAAGCAATAAATAATAAAGAATTTAAGAATAACAATTTGATATAAATATTACATGTGTGAAATATATATTTAAATAATTCTGATCAATTTTACAAAGGATTTATATACCCATGCATTTCATAAAATTAAGAATAGCAATTTGATATAAATATTCCATGTGTGAAATATATATTAAAATAATTCAATATATGTTACACAAGATTTAATGTATATCAATTTAATCCAAATAAGTAATGTTAAATATATACCAATTTAAAATAAGTATAAAATCAGAATGGATTGACATTCAAAATATTTTGAATTCATTAAATAGTATGATTAATATTATTTTGTAGTTAACCCGCTTTGACCCGCGGTTGGACAGGTGTCAGTGTGCCAAACCACCGGTGCAACTAGATTTGTGCGAAAACCTAGTTAGCACTTTTCTAGGGTTCCCTTTTTTTTCATTCATTTCATTTCTCTCTATTTTCTTTACAAATTCCTCTCCTCTTTCTCCGCTTCACTCATTTTCTCTTTCTCTATCTTCTCTTCTCTTCCTTCTTCCTTCATTGTCATTGTTCCATACCAAAATAAGATCCTTTTAGTTTTGTCTTCTGGTGCTGTTATTGATTTTTCGAAGATGCTTGCAGTGTTTGTCTGAAGCCTTTCTCATATTTTGTTTATTTTTTTCTAACAGTTTTAGTCGTTGTTTTTTGTGAAATTTATTCTTCACCTGTGTTTTATGTGATATTGTACAATTTTGTTTGATAGGTTGTGTTTGAAGAGTGGATATCAAGTATTTGTTTGAGCTTTTATAGGTTATTTCTATACAACTATAATGAATTCTGTATTTGTAAAGCTTTCATAAATTAATAAAATTTCATTGTTTGTTTTTCACAGTTGGTTCGGTAATGGTTGATGGAAGGATAACTGAAGACGATTATATGCATTTGTCACAATAGGCCATAGACCCTCAAGAGGAAAAGCTAGCAGAGAGTCGAATTGATCCAATGATAAAAAATTTCATATTAATAGTAATCTTGAGAGAGTCATTCCCCCTAGAGGCTCTATCTCTTCACTTCCTGCTTTCAAAGCTACACTTGTTCCCGGCTGTTACACATGTTTACGAGGAAGAGGCTCCTACAGTAGACAGTTGGAGTTGAAACATATTCTACAAAATGTTGGCACCGACTTAGAGAATCTAAATACTGCAAGACAAAAATTGAAGGATGTCATTGATGGGTTGCTGGATATCATGCAGTCTACCATGGGTATTATTGTTGGTAACTTATTCACATAAATGGTTGGGCAGCAAGGCAGATTCAATATCAAAGGTACCATATAATACATCAAATTAAAGCTCTATTTGTCTAGTTTTCAATGCTTCAATCCGTTATTCAATTAGACTTTTATTGAGTAAGTTGTGACCAATTTACTATTGATTGTTCAGTGGAAACCGAGAAACAAAAGAAAGCAAAATGTTTGTTTATTTTGGTGATAGAAACATCCTCAACTTAATATCATATCACATTTTCAATAGTATTATTAACTTATTCATATAAATGGTTTGGCAACAAGGCATATTCCGTATCAAAGGCAACATATAATATATCAAAATTAAAGCATTGTCTGTCTAGTTTCCAATACTTCAATCTATTCATAAATCAGACTTTTATTGAGCAAGTTATGACCAATTTACTATTGAATGTTCAATGGAAACCAAGAAACAGAGGAAAGCGAAACTTATTCAGATAAATGGTTCGACAGCAAGGAAGATTCCATATCAAAGGTAGCATATAATATATCAAATTAAATCATTGTCTATCTAGTTTCCAATTCTTCAATCTGTTCATCCATTTGACTTTTATTGAGCAGATTATGACTAATTTACTATTGATTGTTTAGTGGAAACCAAGAAACAGAGGAAACCAAAATGTTTGTATATTTTGGAGATAGAAACATCCTTAGCTTGATTCCATTCCAATACATGAATCTTTTCCTTGTAAACAATAACAAGAAAAATTAATTGATTTTGATATTAACATTGTGAAGAGATATGCTTACCGAATTGTTGAGACCAACCGTATTGTTGAAACCAAGTAACATAATGCGACAATAGGTGACTGACGATGTCATGGTGGAATGGTATTAGATCACATAAATATAGATAGATATTTAATGAGAATGTGAAAAATCTACAGACATGAATATATAAATCTTCTTATTTGAATAAACAAAGTTTTAAGTAGGCCATTGGGATGCCATTATTTGATATCATATCTTTTCAAACAAAATGTTAAGGGTTTACAATTATCCAAATTCAGCATTTAATAAATCAAATTAAAGCTTTGTCTGTCTCGTTGCTGATGCTTCAATCCGTTCATCAATTGGATTTTGATTGAGCAAGTTATGACCAATTTACTACTAACTATTTAGTGGAAACCAAGAAACAGAGGAAAGAAAAATGTTTGTCTTTTGGTATGTAAAACATTAATTGTGTTTATTTTCGTGTGTAAAACGTCCAATGGACTTGGATAGCATTAGATGTTTTTAAATTTGGCTTTTATTGAGCAAGTTATGACTAATTTACTATTGACTGTTATGTGGAAACCGAGAAACAGAGAAAAGCGAAATGTTTGTGTCTTTTGGTGTGTAAAATATCTAGTGGAGGTGGATAGCATTAGATGTTCTTAAATTTGACTCTTGAGTTTTCTTTTGAGTTGTAATATGTGTCATTAATACTAACAAATATCAAACACCAATTACATTTAGCCACATGTAACCAAAAATCCTACACATCCACATATCCCACATTATCACCAATTACATGCAGCCAAGTGTACATCTCTCACATGATCACCAATTACATACATCCACATGTTGAACAATCATCCAACATGTCAAAATCCACCAATTTTAGAGCTTTAAAACTCCCACATGTCAATCAAATAGGTCATGCTTCAGAATTATAAAGATATATAGATGTTTGACATAATCCACATCCTCCATGTGAAACTGCATCTACTTACAAAATAATACCAGAACAAATTCATATCAAACACTTGGAAAATATGAGACATAACCCTAAAATCCCTAAATAAGAAATACGATAATAAAATTGTTTACTTAAGGCAACTATATATGTTTAGGGTTGATACAAAACAAAAATTTGCAACATTTTTGTCAATCCTAGCTACTACATTAACTAACATACAAGTCAAATATTTGAGAAATATGAACCCAAACAACAATGAAACAAAAGATTGACAACAATACTTCCATTCGAAATCACAAACAATCGATTTACAAAAATACTACGTTTACAACTCAATCTCACAACCTTCTCTTACAACCCTAACATGGCAGCAAAATTGGTACTACCACGTCAACTAACGACTTGACTAAACACGAATGGCCATTCCTTGAGGATGAAACTATTCTTCATAAGGAATGGTTGTTCCATTCATAAAGAACATCCATTCCTTTATAAGGAATGATTGTTCCTTCATAAGGAATGACCATTCCCTATGAAGGAACGGTTGTTACATTCATAAGGAACAACTATTCCTCATGAAGGAATGGTTGTTCCCTCATAAGGAATGACCATTCCCTATGAAAGAGCGGTTGTTCCTTCATAAGGAACAATCATTCCTTATGAATAAATAGTCTTTCGTCCCTAAGAAACAATTGTTTGTGTCTAGTCAAAGTCGTTTAGTGCCTTGGGTGTGGTGAGAGCTAATGCGACAGTTGACAACTTAGCTGTCACGTTGGGGTTGTAAGAGAAGGTTGTGAGCATAGTATTACTCATTAACTTAACATTAACACATTGTTATTCCACATCAAAACAATAAATATAGAACAAATAGAATAAGATTAGTAAATGGTTACCTCAATGTATCTGAAATGCATGCACCCAAAGGATTTAAGTTTTCACTATCATTTGAACTGATTAATGACATTGGTTACGATTGTAGGAAGTTTGAATGTGTGTTGACTGATTAGTGAGAAGAAGACAATTGATTTTTATTTCTATTTTTCATTTAATAGTTTTTCCTATTGGATTGAAAAAATCTTTTTATATTTACTTATAATCATGTTGTATAAAGACTAAAAGTTCTTGAGATAGTTAATTTAGGGCCTGTTTTGTTACACTTTTTTAAAAATGTTATTCTGAAAAAGTGTTTTAAGTTGAGTTGAGTTGAATCAAATCGAATTGGATTTGAATATGAAAATGTGTTTGGTAAAGAATCTGAAAATGTGTTTGGTAAAAAAATCTGAAAATTATATCAGAGTTGGACAAAATACTAAATAGTTGTTTGGTACATTTTTTGAAAAGGGTTTTTAAGACAGAATAGTTGTTTGGCACATTTTCTGAAAATATTTAAATTATTTTTTAACCCCTTATATTTGTTAATTTAGCTACACACCTCGGCAATAAAAGTTTAAAAATTAACTAAATCACCCCAGCCACCCAAAAGGACAGCCGATTGCTAGCCACCACTGCCAAACGACAGTTAGTAGTCATCGGAACAGTGCACGACCAGTTGGATCTAGCCGGTCGTGCATCGATATAGTCATTTTCGGCCAGATCTATAGCCAAATTCTTGTCGTTAGTGGCCAGATCTCTGGCCATAGATTTGGCCAAATCCAGCTAGTCGTGTGCTATTCCGGCCACATCGGCTGGTGGTGGTTGCTGGCAGGCGGTGGTGGTTTTGGGTGGATTAATTTTCAGATTGGAGGGAGAGAAAAATGAGAAGAAGAGAAAGAAGAATGTTTTCACTTGAATAAAGTTGGATAATCTGAAAACATGTCCCACCCTCTCTTCATTTTTAGACAAAAAATCTTATTTGAGTTGGATTGATTTTCACATTGGATTGGCCCAATAAGTAAACAAACACATATCCTATTTTCCTTAGTTCAAATAAGATCACAGAATAATGATCTAAAATAGTATAATGAATAGGGGCTTAAACTTTTCTTTTATCCTCTTATGTTTTTAATTTTTATTTTTTTAAACAAGGGAATAATTATTTTAAACTATCCTTATGGTATGGGTAATAACGCAAAAGATAAAGATTGGCTCACAACCCAATCTTATAAACTTTCTCTCACAACCCTGATGTGGCAGCTCGCAATTAGTCAATTCGCAAATGGGCAGGTGGGACCCCTAGAGAGCAAATGGGACCCATATGCAAGTTGACCACTATCGTCGACTTCATCCCTCCATCGCCTTTAAAACCCCAACTCTTCCCTCCAACTGCCATTTCTTACCTGCCGCACCTAACCCAACCTAGATCTAGTCAAAAGCTATTCCCGAACAGGAAGAATTGCGACCACACCTAACCCTCACTGCCTACTACAACTAGAGATTTATCTTAGTCATGGCCGTTTTATGCAACAACGTGCCTCAGCCATGCCACACATTAACAGATCGTCGTGGATTCTACACCAAAACTATGTCATGGCTTCTGCGGCTATGCTGCCGAGCAGTTCTCCAACGACGAGTACGAGTGTGACTATAAAACCTATAAGGTATTTTCTGTTTCGGGTCTTTGTTTAATTTTTGTTTTTAGTTACATTTTGAAGTAAGTACAGGGAAAATATCTATTGTTGTTAGAGTTTTGAATTGGCCAATTTGCGTGATTTGAAAATAGAGAGACTTTACTTGTAGTGGAGGATTATCATATTTTTTATGAAACTTATTTTAATCGTTTATGGTTTCTTTGTTGAGTTTGTGAAATTGGAATAAGAAGAAACATAACAAATTTCACTTTATTGACAATTTTAGTCTTTGCGATATCTGGTTGAAATCTGTTTGGGTGCTGAGAAAGTGAGTATGTATTGTGTAACTAGAAGTTTGAAATGGTGGGTCATGTCGTCCTGGTTTGTAAAATAGGTGGAGAAGAGGGGTGGTTTGGAATGTGTTGTGGTGGGGGTTTGGAATGGTGGCCGGGGATTTGTGGGATCTGCGGGGTAGGGGATGAGGGGTTTTGGTGTGGTGGGTTTGGGGGATCAAATGGTGGTGGCAGGGGGTCAAGACGCCACTGGAATCAAGCGGGGGGCTTGAAATAGTAGTCACACAGGGGGTTATTTTGAGATGGGGTTTTGAGATGTGGAGGGAAAAAGAACAAAATGGGAGGAGGAGGCGATGATGAGGAAGAAATGGAAGCGAAAGAGAAAAAAAGAAGAAAATGTTTGTTTTACCCTTCTACTATTAAAATAAAGGGAACAAAGTTAGTTTAAGGATAAGAATTTGGAATAAATAAAATTAGGGGTATCAATTAGGGATTTCGGTAAACCTCGGGTGGGAATATGTCGTTTACTCATAAATTTACAGCTGTTTGTTTTTTAACCCTTTGGGTCGTTGATAGGGGGTAAATAAGATAATATAGATAATATTCGTTTATTTTGCAAAATTTATATATTTGGTTTGCAAGTAATAAAATATTATGGTAATCTTTTATTGCAAATAGTATTTATTGTTGGTAATGTGGGGGGTAATCTTACTACCTCGTTATGAAGTGTTATTAAAATATTACCAAGGTAATATGATTTTTCTTCCCATTTTGCCCTTAATTAAAAACCATTTCGGACATAATTGCCCTCAAATGTCTACCAAATAACAATTACCCAACCCCCCTACATTTGAAAAATTAACTAAAACACCCCAGTCACAAAAAAGTTTAAAAGTTAACAAAATACCCCTAACTACCCAAAACTACCGCCGATCGTGACTCACCACCACCTATCTCCAGCGTTAGTTGCCGTAATGGTGCACGATCGGTGGGATTTGACCGATCGTGTGCTAGTAAAGCCTTTTTCGGTAACGGATCACGGATCCATGACTGGAAACGGCCAGATTTGGTGTTTCCATGGTCGTTTCATGGCAAAAGATGTGGCTGTGAAAAGGCTAGATCTTTGGCCATGAAATGGCAAAGCCAAAGATCTGGCCTTTTCACGGCACATCTTTAGACGTGAAATGGCCATAGATTTGGCCGTTTTTCGGCCATGGATTTGTAATCCATGGTCATTTCCGGCTTTGTCGACACACCGTCGGCCATATACAACCAGTTGTGCGCCATTCCGTCCATTACTGGCGATGGTGGCTGGCTGCCGGCAATGGCTTGAGGTGGGTGGGGGTAGCTTGCTACAAATTAAAATTTTATATGGCTGGAGTGTTTGAGCAAAATTTCAAAATGTAAGGGGTTAAAAAAATATTTAAAAAATAATAATAAAAAATGCTATTATATTAATATTTAAAAAGGAGGGCAATTTAGTAATCTATATAACATACCCACCCATTTATCCTCCCAACAAAATATATAATTCACTAATTTATTCGAAACAACCCAACACATTTTCTAAAACATTCTCAATAATCTTTAAGGTGATCCTTTTTTTCTGTTAATATAATATATGCTTATAAGAAAACATTATATGATTCAGATGCCCCATTCTTGCTATTAAACTTAACGAAAAGTGAGTAATGGTAAAGGGTTTTACATTATTACCTATAATAAAGGGGATTTATCATGTTTGGACCAAACCTGGGAAGGTCTCAATAATTATCCCTTAAAACAAGGAGTAAACGATTTTTTTTCCACCTAAAAAATGGTGTAATGACACATTATCACCTTCAAACTTTTAAAATATCACTTTAATACTCAAACATCACATTTCGTTAACAGTTTCCGTTAAGAATAGTGATTTCACTGCAAAGATGATTTAAAAAAAAAAAAAAAAATATATATTATTAAATGTCAAGTTAATAGAATCAATTACCTATATACTCCTCTTTTTAATTATGAAATTATTGTTGTATCCCCAAGAGCATGAGAGAGACAAAATGAAGTGGAGGACAAAATATTTGCGTAAAACAAATGAAGAATACAAACAAGGAGAGAAGATTATATGACAAGTGTTTAGAGCTGGGCATTTGGGATCGAGCCCAAAAGCCCAGCTCGAAAACCCGGTCTTAGGACCGATCCTCGAGAGGACCGGATCTAGGAGGCTTGGTCCCAAAACGAGACCAAGCCTAAGGAGGAGGGCCCGGGCCCTCCACTAGGCCCTCCTCCAAGGCCTGGGCCTGGGCCCAAAAAAATTTGTATTTTTTCAATATAATCCCCTACCAAACTACATAATAAATATAAATTAAGAGGCCTAAAATGACATTTTACAAAATTTACAAAATAAAAATCTTCCAGGTCTAAAAAATTTATAAAATTTATAAATTTTACCCCTAAAAAAATACTAAAAACCCCCCATAAAATTTCATTTTGCCGCCAAAATAAAAAAAAATTGAGGGGGGAACAATTAATTATCCAAGCCCCATGGGACTGGTCCTAGGACTGGTCCTGGGCCCATAGGACCAGTCCCTACCAGGCCTAAGGCCTGGTCCGGGTCCTAATTTTTCTCATGGGCCTGGGACCGGTCCACCTCTACAAGTGTTTGATATGGTAAAATGAGATTATTTTTCTCATTGACAAAAATTAAATGTTACTTCTATACAGCAAACCCAGCAGAGAGTGTTGGTTTTTTCATCATCTAATACAAATATAAATCTTAACCCACGCACTCACATCACAACACAAATTTCCAAAATTTTCAAAAGCAAAGTGGCCCTGCTGCTCCATGACTTTCAATCCTCTTGGTCTCTGCAACACACATAAATCTTAATCATCAATCATCTTTGCAACCAGAAACAGAAACTACTTGTCGGTGTCATCCGTTAGATCAGTATCTAAAAATAAACATACAATGATTTCAGATGCCAATAGAAACAATTAGCATCGATGTTTAGAGATACCAATTGAACAAATAGCATTGATATATTCAGATACCAATTGAGCGTTTGGCGACAAGATAGAATTACCTTCTTAGAGCTCTTCTTCTCCCTAACTTCATACATCTCTTGGCACATATCAGTCAACCAAGCACCAGGACTCACCAACTGCCACCCACCAAAACCAAAACAAACAATCAAAAACCAAAGATAAGTAAACAAAGAAACAAACCCAAATGCACAAAGTGCTTACAAGTAAACTTCTTTGAATAATCTTAGCTCTCTTTTTAGGCCTTTGCGGACCCTTACACCCTTTCATAGTTAAGAAATCCTGCTCTTTCTCTTTGTTCGACAAAGTAATATACAGCTTCGGCCAAACAACCAATTTATTATCCTCTCCATTGTTGGTATCTACAGGAACCTTGCCATTCTCATCACCACCCACTGATCCTCTCGTGGTGTAGTATCGATCTTCCTTCTCTGGCGATGATGATTTTCGATTCTCATTTGAACCCGACCGGAGTATTGCAGTCTCAGAATTCCTGAAGCCAAAATCACATAACAATTAAAACCATTCAACACACATTCAAAGCACAATATGTCTATCTCCATTGTTGTTAGTTTTGTTAAGAAGAAGCTAGTCATGAACCGCTATTATGAAAAGCACTCAACAAACATTCAAAAGTTCTTTCATGTTCTTTTTTTCAGTTTCTCTGCAACCAAACAGAGAAAAACAAGAAACATAATACATAATAAATATCACAAAAATAAATTAATAAATAAAAAAATAAATTGAAATCTAACATCTTGAACACAGATTATCCAAAATTGGATTTTTTTTTTCCGGTGAATTTCTGGCGTTTTTAAAATTCAGAAATCTCTTTTCTCGCATGCTATTTTCTTCCGTTTTCTCAGCAACGAAACAAAAGGGTAAAAGAAAAACACTTCAAATTTCACAAAACCTTTAACCAAATCAACAACGTAGAAACCAAAGTAACAAACAAAACCACTCTGAAGTCGCTTCAAACCCTCGTCGTTTGCCGAAGAAACTACGCCACAACAACCCAAAACCTTGTCGACAACACCTTTAACCGAGCCAAAACTCCAAACTCGCCAACCACCAGTCTAACCCGCCAATTAAAGCCGCCGAAAACAACCGCCAGAATCACCAGAAACAGGTCGAAGTTCGTCAGCAGAAAACGCAAACGTCGCCTCTTTCAGAACACGCAAGAAGTGAAATGACTTTTGCCTATCCGTTTTCCTTAACGAAGTCAACTGCCTCGGCCACGTGTCATATTTCCAGCCCTACGATTTCTCACATTTTATTTTTAAAATCTGATTTCAGATGGAATGACGGTTCTACCCTCAATTATAACTATCTTCTTACCATCTTACCCTTCTTCACATCGTAAATTACTAACGGATTTCTGCTTCGGGTATTAAATAGTGTTTTAAAAGTTTGAGCGTGGGACAGTTATTACGCCATTTTTTAGGTGGGAAAAAGTTTTTAACCCTAAAACAAGTGTCCGCCAAAAAAGTATTCCACAACAATCAAGTCACTCCAAAACTCATGACCAAAATTCTTTTCACTGTATTTTTAATAAACAAAAGTGGGGTGGCTTTTTTCTCAGCAACACCTGCAATGGAGTTGAAGGGGTGGATTGAGGGGGACGAGAGTGCGGATGAAATGTTATCTCGCCTTATAACTGAAGGCTCACCCTTCTTTTTTCTTCCTCCGCTTCACCGGATTCCTCTCCGCGTCGGCAATGTTCTTGAGCTCGTTGGCCCCTCTACATCTGCCAAAACCCAAATCCTTATTCAGGTACTCTACTACGGATTTTAAATTAAATTAAAATTTAAGAATTTGAATTATTAAAATCTGTGCTCTTAGGCTGCAATCAGTTGCATTCTTCCTAAAGAGTGGAATGGGGTGCACTATGGTGGATTGGGGCGTTTGGTGACGTTCCTCGACTTGGATTGTCGTTTCGACGTTTCATGCCTCGCACAATTGCTAAAGCATCGGATCATGGAAGCTAATGGTAAACCTATACGCATAATTTTTTTTTTTTTTTTTTTTTTGACATGGAAATGCTTATTTAATTTATAAATAATGTTTGTTTAAAATATTGTTGTTTTGAATGTGTTTTGGAATGAATACGCTTTATACAGGTTGTGGGGTCATGTATACTCACGGGATGGCTTTTTTTTTGGAGTAATGAATTTTTTTCATTGCATCCAAATGAATCAAAATCTTGGTTCTTGCAAGAGTAGAAACATAGTCTTTCAGTTTTTTAAATAGGATTCCCCGCTTAAGGGATAACTATTTGTTACCAATGGGGAAATGAATAGCTTGTCGTAGAATATTATTCTTGTCAGACTTAAACCTAACAAATATAACAAACCGGTATTCATAGCATCATAAGAAATTTGCCAAACCATGTGTTAGATTCTAGTTCCATTTCAGCCTCCTAAGTAGTTTAGGCATCTACTCTGGTGCAAATTTCATCCCCATTGTTTATAGGAATGAGTTCCATTTGGATGTGCTTTAGTACAGTTTACCTGAAAAATTTCTCCAATTAAAAATATCATAGGTTCTGAATATTCAAAAGGGAAAATATCATGGATTCGCTAAAGTTTGGTTAATTATATTGGAGCCAACCTAATTCTGGATTTTCTTGAAAAACCCCTACTGCTAGAGAACTCAAGTAGACTAAACATACCTAAAGATATGTGAATAATTTTACTGTCCAAAAGTTATGTCAATATTGATATTATTTTTGAAATTTGTAAGAAAGCTTCTCTTTTCTATGTCTTTATCTTGTCTCTCCACCCTCTACTATCTGTGACTACAACCAAACAAAACCTTCTCCATTTTCCTCTTCACACTGCACACAATTTCTTTTGATGGTAATATTTCATGCACCAACATTCTCAAACAAGATTAAGGATTGTGGTTATAGCCAAAAATCCATATACTACACCAGTAGACTTGTGTTTTAAGAGCTGTGGGCTTTTGTGTGGTGCTTAACTTTCAATAGTGTGATATTGTGCTCATGGTTACTCTTTTGAGTGATTGTAGCCGCAAAGAATTTCTTGCATTGTTTTGCTATGAGCAAAGATTTGTTTTGATTGGAAGTGGAAGAAGTGAGAGGTTGCCAGAGCCATGTGGCAAAAATGGAGCATTATCAGATCCTTGCTTCTGATTGACCCAAACCTTATTATCATTCATTCTAATTAAGCGCAACCCTATTTATGAAACAAATTCTGTTTGTACTCTTTTAGTTTGCCAATTAGTATTGATTTATACTTATAAGGACTTATATGGATCTACAGATCTGAATGTTTCTCTTGATTCTCTACTTCAAATAGCTTCTAATCATTTGATATATCATTTGCTAACAAGATTGTTAGCTTTGTTGCCAAGGTTTTGGCCAAATATACAAGGGCTTCTAGGTTGAAAATGTGAAGAGGCCACTAATTTGTTAAAAACTTGTGGTTTTGAGGGAATGAATCATATAACAAAATCTTTTTTTGCATGGCTATAAATGACAGTGATGGTTGTGCATAAAATTTCCTTATTTTTATTGTAAAATCCAAGGGTCCATTTGGTATTATTGTAAAAAAATATTTACTGTTTCAGCAATTCAAATGCTTCTAACGTTCTTTTGATGCTATATTTGAAAATTATGAACTGAGAAAAACAATTCATTCTTCAAAATATTTTGGGTTAAATTCAGCAACAAATTAAAGACTTTTTTTTTTTGAGAAGCAGATTTAAAAATGAAGTTAATCAATGAAAGAACCCAAAGATGTGTCTTGCATCATGGTATTTTATGTGAAGTTGAAATGAAGTCTTCAAGTTGTATCTTCTTTCGCTGCATTATGTGTCCAGCTTGTTTGCTAGATGTGCTAGGTAGCCAAAATAGCTTAGGTCTGTTCAGGTTCTTGTGAAGCGTTGCTTGTGCAGTGTATTTTTGCTTTGAGAAAGGGAAGAAAGCCAACACTTAATGGAAGATGTGATAATCTATAGGAGCGAATCATTTCTTTGCCTCTTTTTGGGTTTCTATGACCAAGTAGGTTAAGACTGTTCCTTTTTCTTCATTAATTTGAAATGGGATGGAGTTTGGGATAATTTGTTCTTGGACTTGTAATCTTTTTCCTTTTATTTCAGGGCAGTACACTGGTTTGGGGAATACATTTTGTGTAGTTTTAGTGTTCTAGAGTGGGATTGTTTTGGATGTCGTTTTGGATCTCTGGTTCACTTTTTTTATCTTCTTTTCTAATCTAATATAAATTGTGTTTCTTATTGAAAAAAAAAAAAAAATTGTGTAGGAATTATTAATGTTTTTGTATTCAGGTTTCCTTGAACAATTGTAATAGGTTTCTTTTTAAGTGGACTATAGGTACACATTTCTGCGATATATATTTATTTTGATTTAATAGAATTTTTGTTTTATAAAAAACAAAAATGTTGTCTAGGATTGAGCAGTAAAGAGCATCGGGAGCAACAACTTGGTGACTTATCGAACTGCGATGCAAAAAGGCAATCTAATATGTTTTATGATGAGGAACTATTTGCAGTGTCCATGAGACGGTTCTTATATGTTCGTTGTTACGAAAGCTTTGAATTTCTAACCACTCTTAAGGTGAGGAGCCATTTTCTTTTATAAATAATTGTTAAAAAAAATAATTCAAGTTTTTTCACTCCTGGAAGTTCAATATTTGTTCACTGTGCCATTCAGATATTTTTTAAGTTGGCTCTTGAGACTTTTGTTCTCTTAAAGTCCCAAACTGTCATGGCAATGAAGTTACTAATAGCTAGAGCGATAATTGAAACTGAAGAAGTATTACAAACTGATAAAAACTCAAGCATCAAGGGTCTTGAAATGCAGATAAAAATCCAGTACTTGAAATAGTCTCACTGGCATTCTTATTACATTTAACATTGCCTTTGCGTGAATTTGATACCTTCTACAGCTACCATTGAATTATAGGATGGTTGAAACACATTTTTTAGTGATGTGGAAAATTGCAGAGAGACCTATTTGTTATGCTCCATTAGATTTCTTATTTGAAGAAATTATAACACTAACTTAAACTGTATACTCCTATCCCGGTGTCTCCTCAGTTACACCAACTCCTGATATGGTTACTGCCAAGCTGGCCGTACACCTTTGCAAAAGAAGGAATGTGTACAGAACAATTCTTTTAAGAAACTAATCAACAATAGAAAGGACATTCTCAAAAATCTAAGGGAAGGAAGGGCAAGGAAAGAAGGTAACACAGGTAAAAGGCATGAAGTTGAGGATAAATATGGCATTTGAAAAGTGCTACTCATTCTTGTTGACTGAAATGAACATGCTTTTGGTTCCTATTTAGAAAATACCAAAAAAAAAAAAAAAAAAAAAAAAGTTTCTGGTTTAGTAAGTTTATCTTGTAATTGTAGCAAATATTGTGCGCAAACATGGAGAGAAAATGCATATGTATTGGAACTGTGATTATTTAGCAATTTGTTAATGGTATCTATGTGTGAATGTAGACCAACCTTGTCTTCGACCTTATTGCTTAAGCGGCTGAAAGCAAAATTCACATTGTTAATTAAATAAATAAATACTCAATAGAAAAGTATGAAGGAAAGCAAATTGCAAATTGACGTATTTAATCTTTGAGGGAGTGTAATTACTCCATTGTTTATTTTATTGTCTGGGTGAAAGCTTTCTTGTTTATTAGACATATTCTTGTATTGATGATAAACAAATTTCACCTTGTTTGGCATGATTTGAGTATTTGGAGAATATGACTGTTTTAAGCTTGTCTGTATCCTATTAAAACATTAATTGAAAACAGTGCTAAAATAAAAGTACTTATTTGAAAAGGTGAAGGTTAATTTATTAGGAAACAAGAAAATTTAAAATACATTTGAGTGCACTTCTTTAACCACCCTAAGTCGCCAAAGCAGTTTTATATAAATTTCAGTCATCAACTACAACCATAGCTCTTCATTACTAAAGCTTTTTAAACATGTAGGTATAAATTGGGTCAAGCATGGCAGAAAATGAATAATATTGACTCGGCACAATATGAGGCTCATAATGGCCTTGCGTTGATCTGACATATTTTGGCATGAAAGTCCCATCTTTCAGGAACTTCAGTGGGAAAGAAGAAATCTTCAAATAGCTTGCTATGTATGTGAGATAATTACCACCCAGTATAGTTGTTAAAGGAAAAAAATAAATGAAGGAAAAACCTTACAACTATATCATGCTTTATGATGAAAAACTGAAAATTTTTGTAGAATTTCATGCGCTTGAATTTTTTATACAAGCTAGGTATATTGTTGATGGCTCCTATTATTCAAGTGTGTTCTTCAATAAGCTTATGAAGACATTGGAAGATTTATGATTGCCTTTCTGATTTCTTACTTTGTTGGTTCCAGACATTGCATTATAGGCTTAGAAGGGAAAGTGAAGCACATGGAATTAGTGTTTATTGCCTTCTTATTGACAGGTTTGATGATTTTGGTATATCTGAATTTTTCCTTTTTGTTGGATTTTGTATAGATTATACTTTTGTTTAACTTTCTCCCCTTCCTCCTGGAGATTTATTTTTATTTTATTCATGTATAGGTAAATCTTTGCTGTCTACAGATTATAGACAACTTCTTGTGTTTATGCAACATTTTTATTCTCTAAATAAGACAATTTATGGAATGGACTCAGTTTCAGATGTTCTTCTTTTAACAAGAAGTTGTGTTTATTCAACATTTTGTGCATTTTAAATAATATTAACACTGTGTTAGTATTCTCTAATTCAAATGACAAATTAACAAGTGTTATTATAGCTTGACTACAAATATATGTATTGATTCATATCTTTACTTTTTCTTAAAAATATATATTTCAAGTTTGATTAGGTTGGGGAAATTAAATTCGAACCCACTTGAAATAATTTTGGGATAGTTTTATTTATAATTTTTTCTTGATAAGAAACTATTTATTTAATTTATTTCACCCTAGTTATTATCCATTATTTAAGCCAAGAAAATGCTTATTTTTTTTTATCAGTGAGTAATAGAAGAGTTATTTAAATTGGTATTTTATCATTGTGTGTTTTTTAGTGCGTTATTGTCATGCATTAGAAGGGAGAAGGGAAAACAAGGAATCAGTCTAAACCTCTTGGAATTTCCTGTGCAAGGTATTGCATTTTCAATAGTGTCACACATTAGAAAAGGGGAAATGAGAAATTATTATAAATCTCTTCAAATTTTCAATCTTGATGTTGAAATTTCAATTTTTGCAGATTATAACTCATTTAAATAATTGTGTCACTATCTTTGATATGTAAACCTTTCTTTCAGCATTGGAGCTTTTCATTGGGTTGATCGGGCTTGTAGACCCTTGCTAGTGGGTGGTGATAATAGGTAAATTTTTATCTGATTTTCTTTCCCTTAAGTTCTTTGAATTTATTTTAAAAAAAGTATCTCATGCATTAGTTTTTCCTCTTAAAGAACTATTATAGTGGAAAAATTTTTCTTTACTGTTTTTGAATTGTATTATCCATATAATTTTTGTAATATCATTTTATAGCTTATAAACTATTTTTTACTAGAAATACTATCTTGTGCCAGGATTATGTTTTTTTCCATAGGCGGTATGCATTTCTTATGAAAGACATCTCGGACAATTTTTTGGTACTGTGGAACAAGGGTTATCATGTGAAGACCTAGTTGGTTATTTATCTATAATAATCACGCCTTTTGTGTTTATGCCTAGGTAGAGTGACGGAAAGAATACGAAATCATTTTAAGGTGTGTTAGAGCTTACATAAAATTAGCAATAAACAGAAACATAACTTACTACAATTTAATTAAAAAAATGATGAGAGCAATAGGACAAGGATATCCATTTTAAATCTTCTGTGATGTAGCAAAAAAGAAAAAAGGATGATGAGAAATTTCCTATTGAAAAGATATGGAGAAGGAATTAATAGCCATCTAGGTAGGTGGGAGCCTCTTGAGCAAGAAAAACAGGGCTCTTCTAGCTTAGTGGCTTTGGTGGTTTCCCGTGAGAGAAAGTCCCTTTAGTATGAAGTTATAAAAAGGATAAAAAGTAAATTATAACTTTAACCAAGTGGATGAGATTTCAAAGAAATAGGGCTCTTCTAGCTTAGTGGCTTTGGTGGTTTCGCGTGAGAGAAAGTCCCTTTAGTATGAAGTTATAAAAAGGATAAAAAGTAAATTATAACTTTAACCAAGTGGATCAGATTAGATTTCTTGGAAAGCCATTTTTAAGGAATATTCTTCATTCAATTAGTTCGTTGCTTCTAAGGTGGGAAATGGGAAGGAAACTCGTTTTTTGGGGGAGTAAATTGCTTTGAGATTTTAGCTTGAATTATCACTGCTCTGTTCTTTATAGATCGATTCTCATATGAAGAGTACTTTTTGGGCTGGAACCTATCAACTCTTCTTCCTGATATGGAAGCTGGAACCTGAACTTCAAAAGGAATATCAAGGTGAAAGAGATTGAAGAATTTACTGACCTAATGGGGCTTCTTGATAATGTATCATTAAAGAGTCAAGGGAAGATAAAGGAAAATAGATGCATAACTCTTCTGGTTTGCAAATCCCACTTTGAAATGTTTGTGTAGAAAATTTTCTGGTAGATATCCAGAAATTACTATTCAGTTTGAAAGGCAAAAGTTCCTCCCAATTTAAGGTTTTGCATGAACATTGGCTCAATGAAAATTCAAGCATGGCAAACAGTATGCAATTAAGTACCATCAGATATACTTCAAATTGCCCTGGTGTGATATGCAAAAATGGTGCAGAATTGTTAGATGATTTGTTCCTTCATCATTCAGTGACTCACCTGTCACGAGGAAAGTTAGCAAAGAAATCAATCTTCATTGTGCTATCTCTAGTTCTTGTATTGATACTAGAGAAGTTTTTTTCTTTGGCAAAGTAAAAATGGTCAAGACTTTTAAAAAGTGTGTAGTTTTTAGCTCTTTTACGGTTGATTTGGGGTGAAATAAATAATTGAATTTTTTGAATACAGTGGAGGAGAAGTGTTTTACGAGACAAAATGATGTTTATAGCATTTAAATGCTCTTTTATTTAAAAGACACTGCTTTTTCTTATTCATTTAAATTGGTTGGAGGTTGTGTGTTAACTCTGATTGTGTTTTTGGGGGCTGTTCAAGCTGTAGTGATCTTTCTTTTTTTTTTTTTTTTGCTCTTTTTTCACAGAATACACAATTGATGATAGTCTTTTCCTTAGACCCTGATAGATATGTGGATTCTCTTTGTTATAGTGAATTTGTGGTCCACTGATTTCATTAAAATATTAGGGTGCGTTTGTTTCCCTATCCTATTTGTATTCCAAATTAAAATGCATATTTGTTTTCCTATTCTCAAAATCTTATCCTAAATTATTCAACTATTTTTAAGTTTCAAATCCTATCTCGTAATAACCACCCAACTCTACCTAACAATAATATTTCAAAAATACTACTCCAAATAACTAAACAAATGCGTTTGTTTTCCTATTCTATTCGTATTTCAAATCAAAATGCATATTTGTTTCCCTATTCTCAAAATCTTATCCTAAATTATTCAACTATTTTTTATTTTTAAATCCTACCTTGTACTAACCACTCAACTCTAACTAATAATAATATTTCAAAAATACTACTCCAAATAACTAAACAAATTAATACATACCTTCTCATTTTTGCTGTAGCAATTCTTGGTAAGACTTTCACCCATTCTTCTGGTAAGGCTTTCGCCCACACTTTTGGTAAGGCTTTCCCCAACACATCGTGTTCATCATGACCGCTAGTTTAGGTGTAGAGATCTCTTCTTCCTTGTAAAATTACTTTATTTTTTGTATACAACTTGTATTCCTTCCTAGAGGAAATTTTCCTGTAATACACATCTTGTAAGGAAACCTAAATCTGTAAGGAAGTCACTCTAGAACAATCTCTGCAAAAGAAAATAGGAATCCTTCTAAAGCTAGGAAACACAGCCTGCTCTAACGAAAATTCCTTTTCATCCAAAAAAATTAGCCAAGTATCTCAAAAGTCTTCTATCATGAATTTCTCCATTTTATTTTATAGCCATTGTGTGTAATGCTGTTAGTTTCTAACATTAAGTTGACTACTTGATGTGGATTTTGTTTTTGTTTATGTTCAGGAAAAGTCTGTCTCTCCTGGGTGTATCAGAAACTGTCGTTCAGGAGGTCAGCAATCTTCTACTGCTTCATCCCATGGTTGTTATAGCTACTAGAACTACCATCTTAGGTGATAAAAGTTCAGCTAATGAGGTTCCATGGTGAGTTCTAAGAGGCTGACAGGTTTGTCCGTTTCTGTTTCAATATCTTACTCTATGTATAAAACTCTGAGTTGTTTATGCACTGAAGTCTGTATGTATAGTGTTTCAAATGTCCCAAACGGGTATGCTCTATAAGAGGAGGCTACCTGAAATTGGTAAATTAGGGAGGCACAAATTAATGGGCCAAAATAAGCCCACAGTATAAAAAGTTAAGAAAAGCTCAATATGCCCTATTGAAGTATATATTCCAAATCTTCCATCATTAAATAATTTCAAATCTTAATTGGTTGTACAAATCTGTCTATATTTAAAGGGATCCTATTTTCTTTATTCAAAATGATTGAGTAGTTGTTATGCCTATGATGTAGGACAAATATGGGGGAAGCTAAGGGCTATTTAGTCATTTTGTTTTTTAATATTTTAGGATTGATTGGGCTTGGTTAAATTAAATTATTGTTTTATTATTTTATTAGGATAAGAATTTTTAGAATGATGTTTTGATTAGGAATTGGTTTCTTAAGCTTATAAATAAAGGCTTTTATCATTATTGTTATCATGCTTGATAAATGGTTGATTGATTATGATATATTATATCATATGAATAATTCTTTTCTTCCATTATTCATATATCATAATTTATTTTGATTGATTATGATATATTTTGATTAATTAGGTATTGCCACAGTTGTTAAGAAGAGAAAGTGATAAACATGGAGTCCTTACCAAGGGGGAGAGAGAGAGAAAAAGATATGAAATAAAAGACTATTTATAATAATAATTATTATTTTATATTTAAAAATTGATAAATTATTATTTATTGTAGCTAAATAAGACAGCATGGGTGTCGTATTCTTTACATTAAAAAGTAGGTGGTAGAGACAAATGGCTATCAATCTAGGGGTCTACTTGCTCTTTTCTTATACTTCTAAGTCCAAGTACTCTAGTGCCAAAATGGATGTTAATTATTTTTTCTCACAGGAAGTTGGAAAATTGGTCTGCAACAGACATCTCATGTTCAAAAAATGTAAAAAGTAAAAATCAGCATCTTTCTTATCCTGAGTATATGCCTTCTATCTGGCAGGTAATGGTATATGATTAGTTGCTTTTTGCATGATTCATGATAAGCTTTTAGCTTCTGTGTATCATAAGATATATTGCTGGCTGCTAAATACTATAATCGAATTTTATGTCTAAATAATTAGTCAAAAAATGATTTTATTCTTCTGGCTTTCAGTATTTAACTTATGATGCATAACATCCTTGTCCAGGGTACCTTCAATCTTCAGAGGAATTTGACCCCAACATGGTTAAAAATTATCTCTTGTCAAGAAATAATTGTAACTACATATTTATTTTTGAGAGCTTTAGCTTTATGTTAAATGGATTTTGGCTTATTGGGTTAGATACCTGTAACAGTATAATGTTTATTTGATTTTTAAAATGTGTCTTTGATAGGACCCACTCCATAACTCAACAATTGGGCTGGGCCATGGTGTCTTCATGGGCTTAGTAGAACTCTCTTTGGAAAACCGGCTTGCCAGGGAGGTTGCCCAAACCTTTATAACCCATATGCCCACCCTTTTCCTTTTCAATGTGGGATCTTAATTTCTCTACGCTTCCGCAACCGACGTCCACGTCGCCTCTTTACCCCCGTCGCCTCTTTACCTCTGGGTGACTACGCAGATCTCCTTTCCCTCGGGCCTCCAGCCCTTTCTCGGGGTAGCAGCCCGGGCCCAAAGTCAGCCTACCACGCGTGCGCTGCCACATAGGCGCAGGATCATGCTCAGATACCAATTGATAGGAACCCACTCTAATAACTCAACAATTTGGGCTAGGCCATGGTCTTTCATGGCTTGGATATACACTCTCCTTGAAAACCGGTTTGCCAAGGGAGGGCGTCCAAGCCTTTATACCCATATCCCACCCTTTTCCCTTTCAATGTGGGATCCTATCGTCTTCAATGGAAAGGAAGGAGGATTGTGAATACTAAGCTGACTTCTGTTTTCCTATACTTCCACTCAATTTTATATTTGTATTTTTCAACTTGATAAGTTGTCTCCTTAATGAGTGTTTTGTTGTGAGATGTGTGGCATTATACAAGCAAATGCTGTATCGTGACTGTCCACAATCAAGTCGCTAAACTATCAAACTTATATGATTCACAATGCCCGCTATCCTGCTTCATAGTGGCTTTGCTTTGGGATTTTACATAGAGGAATTTGAGGGAAGATTGGTGTGTTGAAGTGTTTATATCACTAGATTTAGAGGGTCTTGTCTAGTTTGTCAACAAACTTTGTGATGTAGGACAACCAGAAATTTATTCATTTTCCATATTTTCTTAGTTTTTTTCTTTTTTATTTACTTTTGATGTTTTTTTTTTTTTTGTCATTAAGATTTGTTTCATTAAAGGTTGTTTTTTACTTTATTTTATGTGTTATTAGCGTTGTGCTTTCCTCAAATAGAGAAGCAAATTATTATTGTTATTAGATTTGATGCATTGAGAATTGAGAATAAAGTATTGTTTTCCCTCTATTTTCCTCCCCTTCTTCATTCTTCCTCTTTTTCTTTCCTCCATGATCTCCATGAATTGATATCAAAGTCAAATTTTTATCCAAATGTTTTTGCTTACACTGAAATTGAAACAATAAATTCATTCCTTGAACGTAGTCACATATAAAATTGGTATGCCATAAACCCCAACTACTCTTAGAATACCTAAAATCTCAAAATCTTGCATCCCAAACTACTATATAGTAATTGCCACACATTCCAATTGCCGTCATCTTTGGTTGCGCATCCATGACACAAACTGTCACCAACAAACTTGGAGTCCACTTATCTATCACTTCCCTTATATACTCAACCATGTACCTTTTCTAATGGCTTTTATTCCTGTTGAGTTGTACATAATCATATTAGGATTAGGATGTTGAGTTGTACAAAATCATATTAGGATTAGGATCAAGATCATATTAAGATTAGGATCAGAATCAGAATCATATTGGGATAAGGATCAGTTTTATTAAGAGTAAGATTATTTCATTCCCTTATTTCATGGATTATTGGATGTATATATTGTTGTATATTGTTCACAAGGAATATTAAGAAAATTCTCTTCTGATTTGAAATGGTATTAGAGCAAAGAAATCAGAAACTCTAGATTTTCAGTATTTTGTTACATTTATTGACGATTATTCTCGTTGCACCTGGTTATTTTTAATGAAATCTCGTTCTAAATTATTTTCCATATTTGAATCCTGTTGTGCTAAAATCAAGACTCAATTTAATACTACGATTCGTGTGTTGCAGAGTGATAATGCTTGTGAATACTTTTCTGCCCCCTTTACAAAATTCATGTCCTCCTAAGGAATCCTCCATTAGTCATCTTGTGGTTATACCCCACAACAAAATGGGGTTGCTGAGCGTAAGAATAGACATCTCATTGAAATTGCCCGCACTTTGCTTTTACACAATCAGGCTCCTTTCTAGTTTTGGGCAGACGCTGTGCTGATTGTTTGTTTCTTGATCAATAGGATGCCTTCTTTTGTCCTACGAAACAAGGTACCTCATTTTGTTTTGTTTCCTGACCAATCTTTATTCTTTCTTCCTCCCCGTGTCTTTGGTTGCACCTGTTTTGTCCATTTCTTCTCCTCTGGTCAAGATAAACTGTCTGCTAAGTCTACCAAATGTATTTTCTTGGGTTCCTCGTGTCTACTCTCCCACACTAAATCGATATTTTATATCTGCTGATGTTACATTTTCTGAGTCTTCTCCCTTCTCTTCATCTCCACCAGAATGTGCCTTTATAATTGAGGTCCTCCCCGTACCTTACACTGCTCCCCTTTCTGGTCAATCATCTGAGTCTGTCCTTGTCTCATAGTGTTCTTCACCTACAGGAGAGTCCCCTCTTGCAGATGATGCTCTTATTCCTCTTACAGGTACTGACATTGTCCCTGATGTTGTTCTTGAGGCTCCTGTTATAGGTCCTGTTCCAGATTCCTCTCATGCTGCGATCATACCTCCTGATAATCAGTTTTCCATTGCCATTCGTAAAGGTATACGGTCCACTCGCAACCCTCATCTGATTTATAATTTCCTTAGTTATCATCGATTATCTTCACCATATCTTGCTTTTGTGTCCACAATTTCGTCTGTGTCTGTTTCTTTCAATATTCATGAGGCGTTGACTAATCCCGGGTGGCGTCAGGCAATGGTTGAAGAGATGACTGCTTTGCATAATAATAACACTTGGGAATTGGTTCCTTTGCATCTAGGGCAATCGATTGTTGTTTGTCGTTGGATTTATATTGTCAAAGTTGATCCAGATGGGCAGGTGGATCGCTTAAAGGCTCGTTTGGTAGCCAAAAGGTACACTCAGACTTATGGGTTGGATTATTATGACACTTTTTCTCCTGTGGCGAAGATATTTTTTGTCCGCTTGTTCTTATCTATGGTTGCCATCCGATAGTGGCCTTTGTTCCAATTGTACATTAAGAATGCATTTCTGCATGGTGAGCATCAGGAAGAGATATATATGAAGCAATCGCCTGGTTTTGCTACTTAGGGGAAGTCTGCCTTAGTCTGTAAACTTCGTCGCTCGTTGTATGGCTTGAAGCAGTCTCCTCGTGTCTGATTTGGACGTGTTGGAAACTATGTTTATATATATAGTGTAAAGGGTAAAGGGTATACTTGTAATTATTTAATGTGTGTATATATTTGAGTTAGGGTGTACTGTTGACATTTTTAAGAGAAATAGAGAAGATAACATGGTATCAGAGCCTGAAACGCGTAAACCCTAAACCCATTTGCGTGATTCAGTTTTTCGGCGAGTGCAAGCTTCTTCCCTGGGTTTTCCGGCGACGTCAGACCCTTCCCTTGCGTTTTTCGGCGACGTCAAACCCTTCCCTTGCGTTTTTCGGCGACGTCAGATCCCTTCCCTGCGTTTTTTGGCGACGTCTGACCCCTCCCTTGCGATTTTCGGCGACGTCTGACCCCTCCCTTGCGATTTTCGGCGACGTTTGACCCCTCCCTTGCATTTTTCGACGACGTCAGACCCCTTCCCTCTGTTTTTCGGCGACGTCTGACCTCTGTGTCTGTTTTTCGACGACGTGTTTCTGTTTTCCGGCAACGTCTGACTCTGTTCTTCATTGTTCTCCTTTTTTTTTCTAGCGAGTGCTGATTCTGAGTGTTGGTTCTCTTCTCTGATTTTTGGTTTGGTGCAGAATTTTTTTTTTTTTGCAGGTCTTTTGACTGAAATATGGTTTTGTGTTTGTGTGAAAATGGGAATGCTTTGTGTTGGCTTAGAGTTGAAAATGTGATACCAGAGTTGTTCTGAATCCTGGTGTTTTGAGTTGTTGTGCTTGCTTGGGTTGTTTGCTTGTTAGGATTGTTGTGAATCTGTGGAGTTACGGGTTCTTTGCTGGACAGTATGGCCGCGGACGGTAAGAAGATGGTGACTGAAATTATCACTTCCTCCACCAAAATTACTGATCGAAAATTATTGGGAAAAAAGAATTATTTTCAATGGAAGCGAATAATCCGACGATATGTGTCCAGCATTGATATGGGAGACCATTTAATCGAGGATCCACCTGAGGAAACAGAGGATGATAGTAAAACTCGAAAGAGATGGCTCATGGAAGATGATAAACTCTTCAATCAGATTCATAACACTCTTGATTCGTCCGTGGATGATGTGATTGGTCACTGTGATACAGTTAAGGAGTTATGGGAGTATCTAGAGTTCTTGTATGCTGGTAAACGAGACTTGTCTCATGCCCACGAATTGTTATTAAAGATATATCAAGCAAATATGTAAGAGAAGACATTGCTCGAATATTATACAGAGATAAAACAAGCCTTTGAAGAAAAAAGGGCTATGTTTCCTGTTCCTACTGACGTGAAAATGATGCAAGCACAAGAAGAACAGGTGGTTGTGCAGTGTTTTTTGGCTGGGTTGAGACCGGAATATGAGATAGCTAGTACACAATTTCTTACCGGTGAGACACTTCCCTCTCTTACGGATGTCTTTGCTCGCCTTCTCAGAATTAGTAAGGGGGAAGATCGAGGAGTGTCTAAGGACAAGGAAACCTTCAAGGATCCTAATGTTGATCATGCGGCCCTAGCTAGATGAAGTCTGGTGATAGCAAAGGTAACAAAGGGACAAGTCGTGATCCTAGGAACAATCGTGGTAATGGCCCTCGTACTTGCTTTCATTGTGGTGTTGAGGGTCACGTAAAGAAAAATTGTTGGAAGCTTCATGGCAAGCCCCTGAATATGCAAGACACTCAGAAGTTTGCTCATGTTGTAACTCAAGATGGTCTCTTACCCACCCCATCACAGATTACTATCTCCGCAGCAGAATATGCTCGTCTCACTCAGAATGCTTGCTCCCATTCATCCATCCCATCGACCACCACTACTTTAACCCAGTTAGGTAATCCTACAGCCTGCTTGTCCACTTCTAGTAGTAACTGGGTCATTGATTCTGGTGCTACCCACCATATGACAGGCGATACAGGTATTCTCTCCTCATTTACACCTTCTCCCAATTTGTCTTCGGTTACTTTAGCTAACGGGGTCTACTGCACCTACCATTGGATGTGGTATCGCCCATCTCAACAAATCTATGTCTCTTTCCTCTGTCTTGTGCCTTCCCCATTTTCCTTTTAATCTTTTATTAGTTAGTTAAATTACTAATGCATTCAATTGTGGTGTTTACTTTTTTCCTACTCATTGTATATTTCAGGATCTTGGGACGAGGCGGATTATTGGTAGGGGTCGTGTATCAGGTGGCCTGTATATGCTCGATGATGTCTCCACTCCTGTCTCTCAACCTATTGCGTGTACCAGTGATTTATCTTTACCCATACTGCATGGTCGCCTTGGTCATCCTCCCTTTCCCATTTTGAAAAGGTTATGTCCTAATGTAGGGTCAGTGTCACACCTTGAGTGTGAGGCGTGTCAGTTTGGAAAACACCATAGATTGTCCTATAGCCCTAGGATAAACAAAAGAGCCACAGCCCCTTTTGATGTTATACACTCTGATGTTTGGGGTCCTTGCCCTGTGTTGTCAAAGTCTGGATATCGATATTTTGTTATTTTTGTGGACGATTTTTCACGTGTAACTTGGTTGTACTTTATGAAAAATCGTTTTGAAATATTCTCCATTTTTTGTACCTTTCATGCAGAAATACAAAATCAATTTACTTCATCTATTAAAATTCTCAGAAGTGATAATGCCAAAGAATACTTTTCTGCTCCTTTCTCTTCCTTTTTGTCTACTATAGGTATTATTCATCAGTCATCATGTGTTTATACACCTCAGCAAAATGGAGTTGCTGAACGCAAAAATCGTCATTTATTAGAAGTCGCTCGTACTCTCCTTTTTCACATGAAAGTCTCTACAGAATTTTGGGCAGATGTTATCTCTACAGCATGTCACTTGATCAATCGCATGCCTTCTTTTGTTTTGGGCGGTCAAATCCCGTTCTCCATCCTTTTTCCATCACAGCCTTTATTCTCTCTTCGTCCTGAAGTGTTTGGGTGCACGTGTTTTGTTCAAGATGTTAGACCTTATGCATCCAAATTTGAACCTAGGTCCCTCAAGTGCATATTCTTGGGTTATTCCTGATATTAGAAGGGTTATCGTTGTTTTTCTCCTGTCCTAGGTAAGTACCTTATCTCAGCTGATGTTTCCTTTTTTGAAACCACTCCATATGTTGAGTCCTCCACCTCATCTACTTCTCTTGAAGCACCCTCTGATGATCTTCTTGTTTACCACATTACCCATCATAGTCCTCTACCATCTCGTCCTCCTATCTCCTAGGTATACTCTCGCAGGGTCCACCAACACCATGAGACACCTGCAGCAACATCTGATCCACTACCCCTATCGACTGCCTCGTCCTCTGATCCGGTTTCGCCATCCTCTGGCCATGATCATGATCTTCCCATTGCTCTTCGTAAAGGTAAGCGCTCTTGTACCTATCCTATCTCCTCATTTGTTTCCTATCACTCTCTGTCTTCATCTTCCAAGTCTTTTATTGCCTCTTTAGACTCTGTGTCTGTTCCCAACTCTGTGTCTGAAGCAATTGCTCATGATGGGTGGCGACGGGCTATGGAAGAAGAGATGTTGGCTCTAGAACATAATGATACATGGGTTCTAATGGGGTTGCTTGAAAATAAAAAGGCTATTGGGTGTAAATGGGTTTTCACAGTGAAGGCTAATCCCGATGGGACTTTGGCTCGGTTGAAAGCTCGTTTGGTTGCTAAAGGTTATGCCCAGACGTATGGTATTGATTATTCTGAGACATTCTTCCCAGTGGCTAAAATGACCTCTGTCCGACTATTCATTTCTCTTGCAGCTTCATATCGTTGGCCTCTTCACCAACTTGATGTAAAAAATGCCTTTTTACATGGTGATCTTCTTGAAGAGGTTTACATGGAGCAACCTCCGGGGTTTGTTGCTCAGGGGGAGTCAGGAAAGGTATGCAAACTGAGGAAATCTTTATATGGCTTAAAGCAATCTCCACGGGCGTGGTTTGGGAGGTTTAGCGAAGTGGTGACTCAGTCTGGTTTACATAGGAGTGCTTATGATCACTCTGTCTTTTATAAGCAATCGAGTTCTGGCATCATTCTTTTGGTTGTTTATGTTGATGACATTGTAATCACTGGCAGTGATGATGTTGGCATTCAGAGTTTGAAAAACTGTTTGGCTTCCAAATTTCACACAAAAGACTTGGGTACTTTAAGGTATTTTCTCGGAGTTGAGGTTTCTCGGAGTAAGAAAGGGATTTTTCTCTCTCAACGCAAGTATGTGTTAGATGTGTTGACTGAAATGGGTCTAAGTGAGGCTAAGCCTTGTGACACTCCTATGGTTCCTAATGTGAGATTGAATGCCGAGGATAGAGAGATGTTTGGTGATCCAGAGAGGTACAGACGGATTGTTGGAAAGTTAAACTACCTTACAGTAACCCGTCCAGATATTGCGTTTTCAGTGAGTGTGGTGAGTCAGTTTATGTCTTCTCCTAGGACATCTCATTGGGATGCGGTCCTCCATATCTTGAAATATCTAAAAGGAGCTCCTGGACGTGGGATTCTTTACAGTGACCATGGTCATGATAAGGTAGAAGGTTTTTCAGATGCTGATTGGGCAAGATCCTCTGTGGATAGACGGTCTGTGACTGGATTTTGTGTTTTTGTTGGAGGAAATCTTATTTCTTGGAAAAGTAAGAAGCAACCAGTTGTAGCTAGGTCAAGTGCAGAGTCTAAGTATCGGGCTATGGCACAAGTTACGTGTGAGCTCATATGGACAAGACATCTTCTTAGAGAAATTGGGTTTGGTGACCCAGGGACTATGGACTTGTGGTGTGACAACCAAGCAGCCATACATATAGCAAACAATCCAGTCTTTCATGAGAGGACTAAGCATATAGAAGTGGATTGTCACTTTGTATGAGAGAAACTTGAACAAAAGTTAATTGCCACTAATCATGTTAGAACATGGGAACAACAAGCTGACATCTTCATGAAGTCTTTAGTTGGTAAAAGGGTAACCTATATTTGTAACAAGCTGGGCATGATAAATATATATGCTCTAACTTGAGGGGAAGTGTTGGAAACTATGATTATATATATAGTGTAAAGGGTAAAGGGTATACTTGTAATTATTTAGTGTGTATATATTTGAGTTAGGGTGTACTGTTGACATTTTTAAGAGAAATAGATAAGATAACAGGACGTTTCAGTACTATCATCCAAGAGTTTGGTATGGTGCGGTGTGAGTTTGATCATTCCGTCTTCTATAAACATACATCACCAGAGCAATGCATCTATCTGGTTGTCTATGTCGATGATATTGTCATTATTGGAAGTGATCAAGATGGTATTGAGTAGTTGAAGAAACACTTATTTAGCTACTTTCAAACCAAGGATTTGGGGTTACTTAGATACTTCCTTGGTATAGATTTGCTCAATCCAGCTCTGATATTGTTATCTCTCAAAGAAAGTATGCACTGGATATTTTGGAAGAAACAAGGATGTTAGATTGCAGGCTGATACTCTCCTATGGATCCTAATTCAAAACTCTCACCTGGACAGGGAGAGCCTTTGGCTGATCTTGGAAGATACCAAAGGCTGGTTGGTAAGCTTAATTATCTCACC
Organism: Pistacia vera; assembly: GCF_008641045.1. NCBI lineage: Eukaryota > Viridiplantae > Streptophyta > Magnoliopsida > Sapindales > Anacardiaceae > Pistacia > Pistacia vera. The sequence goes on from NW_022195500.1 coordinate 103,179, forward strand.
ATCACACGACCCGATCTATTCTTCTCTGTCAGTGTTGTTAGTTAGTTCTTACAGTCTCCATGTGATAGTCATTGGGATGCAGTTGTTCGAATTCTAAGGTATATCGAGGGTGCACCTGACAAAGGTCTGTTATATGAAAATAGGGGTCATACATAGATTACCAGGTATTCTGATGTTGATTGGGCAGGTGCTCCATCTTTAGAGGCTCCACTTCAGGTTTCTCTGTTCTTGTTAGGGGAAACCTTGTATCTTGGAAAAGTAAGAAGTAAGATGTTGTTGCCAAATCGAGTGCAGAGGCAAAATATCATGCAATGGCCTTAGCAACTTGTGAGCTCATTTGGCTTAAACAACTAATCCAAGAGGTGAAATTTGCAGAAGTATCACAAATGAAGTTACTGTGCGATAATCAAGCTGCTCTCCATATTGCCTCTAATTCGGTGTTTCACGAGAGGACTAAACATATAAAACTTTATTGTCATTTTATTCGAGAGAAAATTTTGTCCGATTGTATTACCACTAGGCATGTCAGCTCAAATGACCAACTAGTGGATATCCTCACTAAATCACTCAAGGGTCCTCGTATTGGTTTTATTTGTAGCAAGCTTGGTGCATATAATTTATATGCTAGCTTGAGGGGGAGTGTTGAGTTGTACAAAATCATATTAGGATTAGGATGTTGAGTTGTACAAGATCATATTATGATTAGGATCAAAATCACATTAGGATTAGGATCAGAATCATATTGGAATAAGGATCAGTTTATTAGGAATAAGATTATTTCATTTCCTTATTTCATGGATTACTGAATGTATATATTGTTGTATATTGTTCACAAGGAATATTAAGAAAAACCTCTTCTGATTTCACAATTCTCGTGAAAATCCAACAGTTACTGCCCTTTGCTCTAGTGGCCATGCATGTTAAGTGAACAACCATCACTAACTCCATTCAAGTCATAAGGTGTTGATTTGTTCCTAGTGTCACGGACCAAGAGTTTCAACATAGCAAAATGGCCCATGTGGCACCCTAACAACACACATTAGCAGGGTTAAGCCTAGACGTATGCCATTCATTGACTCAAGGTCAACTAGTTTCGTCCTGCCATGGACTCATTAGAGGTTAAGCCTACACGTATGCCATTCACCCACTTAAATGCTTTGAGAAACCACACAACCCCATACGCTCTCCACACTTGCTACTCTTGTCACGATGTTGCAGAATAAGGTCGTGACATTCTCCCACAATCATTTGTATGTTCATCAGACATAGTCGTCAAAGTTGTCAACTTGTGGCACAACTTGATTGCTTAAGGGATGCTAGTTACCTTTAAGCACGACTCCATCATTGTGTCGAAACGTTATGACACCTCGGAGGATGTACACTTTTGCTTATGGTACACAAGATCTTTCACTTCTATGTTGCACTGTTGTCATTGCCTACATGTTGCACACCTAATGTGCGTTTCACACATGCTCTTCAATTTCACACGTCGCCTGCCCTCAATGTCACTCGTGGTACACCCTCATGTTAGCTTTCCATTCATAGTACTTAACATGCATCTTAGTAGTCCCAACGTATCTTACAAGCTCAAGGGAGACCTCTTTGACCAGGATCATTTGGAAGGGACCACAATTGTGCTAACGCCTTCTCTCCTGCTTTGATACCATTTGTCACGGGTCTAGAGTTTCAAGAACAGCTCGTGCGGCACCCCAACAACACTCATTAACGAGGTTAAGCCTACACGCACGTCATTCATTAGTTCGAGGTTAATTGGCTTCGTCTTGCCATGGACTCATCAAGGGAATGGCTCCAACACTCGACTAGTTTGTGCAGGGATGGCCTAGTCCCTTCTTCATCGTCGACTATGAAGAACAACTCCTAACGGTTCATGCACTCTTCTTTCATAAAGCACTTCCTACCTAAGGAGTCGTATGAAGCATTTGCCAATGTGCCAGGAGAAAACACGCTTGCCGGCTTAATTGTCACACCCCCCTTGAATGCTTCAAAAAACCACACAACCTTGTACACTCTCCATAACTGTTGCTCTAGTCACGACATTGCAGAATAAGGTCATGATACTAGGCACCTACCATACTTTTTATTTTTATGCCAGATGTGCAGCAGCAGCTTTTGCCTTCCGTTGCAGGCCATTGTACTCATCTTCAACAATCTCTACTGACACCAGCTTGTTCCTAGTCCAACAATTACCCAAATTGCACCATCCTGATACAAGCCAAACACGTACCTCTTGCGATACTTGGTTTGGTTTGGTACAATCTATTTATAACTAATTGTTCTAGGATTATTTGCATTTAAGTTAGTATTTTCATCCAAGGCTTATGATCCTGAACATTGTCCCCTTTAATAACTTACTTTGATAATTAGTTTTGGCATAATATTAAATGGTTTTGATAAATTTCCAAAATTTACCACAATAGAAATTTCTCCAATACTAGAAATCTCATATGGCTTAGATTAAGAGTCTCTTGCTCCAAATGTTATTTAGAAACCTCCCCTTATTGCTTATTTTCCATGTGAATGTGAACCTGTGAGTGAAGAATTTCTAGCCAGGATATCCCAAGATTGAAGTTAACCTTGAGAACACTAAATCATCTCTAGTTACACTTATACTAGGTGAAGATGGTTCTGATTGAAATCACCAAATATTATGTGGATTTATGCATTCCCGATAGTTCTCTAAATAATGAGATAGATGTGATGCGTGTCTTGATTAAGGCACTTTCAACCCTATCGTGCATCATTTTCTAATAACCATGATTGAAGTTAAGTCACCATAATTTTTTATATGAACCAAATATAGTTATATGTTTGTAGGATTGATGTGAGATAATAAAACTTGCTTTCATAACAACCTTGAATATTTGATATACGTTTCTAACAAAACATGGCTTTTGTGGTGCTTTACACTTTCAATAAGCATGATCGATCTTGGATAACCAATAATTTTTTGTATGAATCAGATGTAGTTAGACGTGTATGCTTAATATGAGAAATGAATCTTACTTTCATAATGAGTAATCTGGAAGATGTGATTAGATGTGATTGGATATTATACTTTTATAGCTTCCATGAGGATTGCAATGATTATCATTCATTGCTCAAGTTTTCTGATCTTTACCTTTATTTGTTCTTTTTGCTGATGCAGACCTTTGTTACACACAGAGTAGTTGTACGAGCCACAGGTTCAAACTTCTCTATGCTGGAAAACTTAAGTAAAATATCCATTTATTTTTATATTTAATGTAGAGTTCACTTTTGTTGCTTTCCAGATCAGAATTGTGCTATCAATGAGAGTCGAGGATGCTCTATCTATTTATTGGAATGGTTACTGCCACCTCTGAAATCTTTTGACAAATTTACTGTTGGAGAAGTAAGAAATGCCTGTATCTTTGAGATGGTATAAGTTAATGAGAACAAAGTAGTGATATGTGTTATCAATCTTTTTTCATAATGGTGCTTGTAATATGCAGGCTGGTGTCGTTGTCGCATTGTGAGATGTAATTGTGTCATGGAAGAAGTCATGCTGCCCATTTCTTGAACTCTCTCATGATGCAAGGTCAAAACTATTTCATGTAAGTTTGTTTGTCTATATTGCATTTCAAGCTTCTTTTTCCCTTTATTTTGGGGTCAAATTGATATTAATTGTAATAATCTATTTGTGTAATTCTTTGGTGTAAACTTTTGACATCTTTAAAATGCATCTTCTAAAGCCACATTGTCTTGTTTGTTGAGGATTTATGTCCAAATTTATTTATTTTCTCCTAAACCAGCAATATTTCTAATTTTTTTCTTAAGTTTTAGGATAATTTGGTATGCAAATTTTGGCTGAAAATGTATTGGTTTTTTGAAGTTGATATTCCAGTTTTTAATCACTGGTTTATGTTTATATTTATCTTTCTTCTTTTCTGTTTCATTATTAAATCTTGCTCCGTATTTTTGTTTTGGGTATCTTAGTGATTTTTGAAAGGTATTTATTAACATACTAGATTTATGTCTTGTTAAAATTCATTATAGACTCATGCATAGAAAATTAATTATGCAGAAGAATCCTAAATAAAGAAAACTCGACTTATTGCTTAAAATGACACAACACAATGTCAAAAATGAATTGAGTCCAGCGGTCAGGAGGTTTGGCTTTTACTCTGGAGACCCAGGTTCATTCTCATCAATGGAGTTTTAGCTTTTAAATAATACTGTTTAAAAGCATTCAGCCTAGATATAAATATAACAGTGATGCTACAGACACTAAAAATGGGTACAGAAAAATTGCATCGAAATACATGACCTCTGACTCGGACGTCGTCACGTAGGATATGATAAAAGAATTTCGTAAGTGGACGGCCATCCATACGTCGTGGACGGCCATTCATTCAAGAATAGATGACGGTCCATAACAAATATTTAAAAATAAGCACACTAGATAGACGCCTGTCCATCTAATGTGGACGGCTGTCCCTATAAAATGGACGGTCGTCCACAATAGATGGACTAGCGTCCATTTAGCGTTAAAATATTTTTTATAAAAAATAAAAACAAAAAAACATTGGATGGATGCTAGTCCATCTATTATGAATGGTCGCCCCTTTTATAGGGATGACCGTCCACAATAGATGAACTGGCATCCATAAGCAATACAATTTTTTTTTTTTAAATGTAAACAAAAAATTAGATGGATTGACGTCCATTAAGGGTGGAAAAAAAAACCTGGAAATCGAACCGGAACGAAAATTCGGTTTTTTTCGGTTTTGGTTTGGTTTGATTATTAAAAAAATCGAAAATCCGGTTCGGTTTCGGTTTTTGGCAAAATAAATTCTGGTTACTCGGAACCGGTTTTCTGAACCGAATATTAAAAAAAATTATGTGGTTTACGTTTTTTATTCTCGTCTAACAGACTAACACCCTAAGTCCTTAACACTACTCAGTACTCAGTACTCACTCAGTAATGCTCATTCTCAGTTCTCACTGCTTCATTACTCACGCACGTCGCATGTCGCAACCGCACGGTACTCAGTCTACTGAAGTCACTACTCACTTACTCAGATCAGACCTCATTCACCTCAGACCTCAATAAGTCTCGCATTCTCTCAGTCTCTGTCTCTTGCTCTGACTCTCATGCTCAATCTCATTCTCTGACTCTCACTGTCTCTCAGTTCCCAGATCTGTGTTCTCACGTCGTCGTCGCTCAGCTGCAGTCGCCGTCGTCGCTCCAGTCTCCACGTCGTCGTCTGTTTTTGATGGGTGACCTCATCTCTGTCTCTGCATTTTGGTTTTAACTTAGGCACTTGCCGATGTGAAATGGGTTTGCTGGAAATTTATAAGTGAATCAACATGTACATTTTTGTTAGAAGGATATGAATATGAATACTTTTGAATTGTTAGGACTCTCTTGCAAGATGAGTAATACTACAGCAACCGAAGGTTGTGCACCGAATCTGTGCACCGAATAACGTGACAAAATCTTGACCGTTGATTAATATTAACTGATAATAAATCAACGGTCAGGATTTTGTCACGTCATTCGGTGCACAGATTCGGTGCACAACCTTCGGTGATTCTATCATTTTCGCTTGCAAGATTGCCTGAAGCATGTAACTTCTGTTTTCATTATGCTGTTAGGCGTTAGCATTAAAATTCTAGTAATTTGGACAAGAAAGCATGTACCTGAATACACACATTTTGTGTTAACCAAATTAGTTGAAGGAGTATCAAGAAAACTAATGTTGATGTTAAATGCAAATCAAATAAACCATACTGATAAAATCAAGAATGTTTAGGCCATTAGAATGGAATAAATTAAAATATATATCACTTGAGTATCTTTGACATGTGAATATGTTAAGGTATACACGGCCTTATATAATCTGTAGTTTAGTTCCTCCTTAGGAGGAAAAAACACTAGGCTTTATCAGATGACAAGGACATGAGGCTCATCAGCTACATTAGCGAGAAAATATCTACTTTTATTTTCTGGTTAATGAAGAATCAATTAATTGTCTAAGCAATTTGCAGTTTTCTTTGTAGATTATTAACTTTTCCCGAGTCTTAATTTCTAGTGCATTTAATTTGTTCACTTCAACAAGATAATTGATTGAAGCTTCAATACTACATTATATTCACCAATCAATTACCAAGAAAAATTCCTGACAATTATTATTATTACCGAAAATGATGTTGCCAGAAGATCTGGTATTCAAGTTTATATGCTTCATGATACATTTCACCAACTAATGTTAAAGAATAGGTGATGACTTCTGTGAGTAAAACTATTTAAGATCTTTAAAATGTGTATGACCAACTTCCGCAGGTAGTTTGGACCAATACTTTTTATTATATGTGTACACTTGAGTATTGATTATTTATGTATTTATTTTTGTGAATTCTAGTTTTCAAAATGAAACGGTGCAATCCTATTGAAGGACTGGAAGAGGCATACGAGAAGTTGTCCTCTCCTGGGTATTTTAATTATTTCATTTTTAGTGTAATTGTATTTTATTTTGTTCATTATTTGTATTGATTTTTGTGTATAATTAATCGTTTCAGGAATTCAAGTGAGGAAGTCCCAAGCACTGCTGATTTAAAGAAGGTTAGTGAGCTTTATTGCATTGGTAATTTTGTGTACATGTTGAAATGTTAGTCATTTCCAATTCCAAATCCAATTTTTGATTATATCTCTTTGACTATTACAAGATTTCGATTCTTAGAATAATATAAATGCATGGTGCCTTAGACTATTGGGCATTGACTAACCACAAATAGTTAATGCATATTCCTTTTTTATGCCATTGTAGATATCTTCCACTAGTGACAACAACACACCCACTTTTGACACTTCACATGACACTCAAGCACCTACACCAAGACCACCCATACCTTCAGGTCCCAAACGTGCGAAATCGACTATTAGTAGGAAGAATACATCTGAAATGTGGGACCACTTCACCAAAAATGAGTATGAGAATAATGATGATTTGACGGCAACATGTAACTATTGTGGGAATGTTCTTGCTTATCCAAGCAAAAGTGGTACAAGTTGTCTACGTAACCACTTAAGTAGGTGTAAAAAGTATCCTTTGAATGTGGTGGACAAGAGATAGAAGACGTTATTCTTTCAACAAGCATCACGTAACCTCTCAAGTGAGGCTGCCACCTCTACACAATCTTCATTATTGTGATGAAAATTTGATCAAGAATTTATTAGAGAAACTATTGCCCAAATGATCATTATCGATGAGCTACCGTTTAATTTTGTGGAGCGTGAGGGGTTTGGTCGTGTGATGACTGTGGCACAACCTAGGTTTCAAATGCCCTCCCGTAAGACTGTGACTACAAATTGTTTCAAGATTTATATTGAAGAGAGTGAAAAGCTAAAGAAGTTTTTTAGTAAGTTTAATCACACAGTTTGTCTCACTACTGATACATGGACAAGTTGTCAGAACCTCAACTATATGTGTCTTACGGCTTATTTCATCGATGACAATTGACAACTACACAAAAGGATTTTAAACTTTTGTCCTATAAGTAGTCATAAAGGTTTAATCATTGGGAAGGCAGTGGAGAGATGCTTACTTGATTGGGGTATTTCTAAAGTATTCACAGTAACAGTCGACAATGCAAGTTCTAATGATGTGGGTATACGCTATCTTAGGACTCGGTTATCAAGTTGGTAGGGAAATGTCTTGGGTGGTCAATTTCTTCACATAAGATGTTATGCACACATACTAAGTTTGATTGTAAAAGAGGGGTTAAAAGATATGGATGACTCTATATTTAGAATTCGTACTGCAGTGAGATATGTGAGGTCTTCTCCAGCAAGGTTAATGAGATTTATGGAGTGTGTGGAGAAAGAAAAAATTGAAAGTAAGAGTCATTTGGTGCTTGATGTAGAAACAAGGTGGAACTCAACTTATTTGATGTTGGATACCGCAGTTAAATTCCAGAGAGCATTTGAATTATTGGAAATAGAGATAGTAAGTACAGAGATGAGCTTTCTAGTGGGGACAGGTCAAAGGGTTTGCCTACGTATAGTGATCGGGAATATGCACAGTACTTGTTACCGTTTCTGAAAATTTTCTATGATGCTACCATATGTGTGTCCGACTCTTTTTATGTAACTGGTAATGAGTACATGCGACAGATATATAGCATTGGGATGAAGATTTTAGAATGGTCTCATAGTCATGATTTTAGCTTAAGTTCTATGGCCGTAACGATGAAGGGAAAATTTGACAAATATTGGTAAAATGTTGATAATATCAACATAATGTTATTCATTGCAGTTGTTTTAGACCCTAGGGACAAGTTAGAATATGTTGATTGGGTGATTGGTGAGTCCTATAATGTTTTTACTGTTGATAAGTTAAAGAAAAAAGTGATGGAAATTTTGTTGTCTTTATTTAACCATTACAATTTGTGTAAGGTGGCTGGGGCTCTTACTACGCAGTCAAGTCAGCAATCTTCAGGTGCAACTGCACTTGATAATTGTGATGCTGATATTGATCCTCAAGAATGCATGAGAGTTAAGTTTAAAAAGAAAAAGATTGAAAGCCAAGCTAATAAGTCTAAATCACAGTTGGATAAGTATTTAGCGGATGACGTTGAAGATGACAATGACAAGACATTTGATCTCCTGAAATGGTGGAAGATGAATTCAACAAAATATCTAGTTCTCTCTTTGATGGCACGAGATGTATTGGCTATTCCCGTTTCAACTGTTGCATCTGAGTCGGCTTTTAGTACGGGGGGTCGTGTATTGGATCCATTTTGTAGCTCCCTTACTACGAAAATAGTGGAAGCTCTTCTCTGCACACAAGATTGGATTCAGACTATGCGTGCACCATTAGCCATTGAGGACACCTTGGATGAGTTAACGAAAATTAAGTTGGGTAAAATTTTTGTTTTACTTTCAATTAATTAATTATGTATGTGTTGGATTTGTTAATTATACTTTAAATTATTTAATTATGTGTTTATCCAATTTTTTGCATAATTTCCATCTTTCAGAGTAGAAAGTACTCGTCCTCAACTAAATGATTGAAGGGCAATCCAAATTTCCAATAACGAGGTATATACTATGACTTTATTTAGTTTCATTTGTTCTTCTATTTATTAATTTCTAGATTTGATTGGACAAACTTATAAAAAAAAAAAAAGAAATTTAAAATGGAAGCTACCTAACAAGTTGTGGAACTTTTTTGTTTTGACAGTTGACATTTGACAATGGATAGGAATGTGCTTGGAGTTTGACGGTTATTGCTTGCTTGGAAGCCTCTTTTGAAATCTTTTTGTGGATTTTGTTATATTTATATTTGTCTTTGTGAACTTTGTTTGTGTATCTTCTAAGTTTGCATTTCATTATTTGATTTGGAAATGTGCTTGTTGTGTACTTAGGTTTGTTTTGTGGAAATGTGTTTGTTATGTTTGTTTTGTGGAAATGTGTTTGTTATGTTTTTTTTGTGGAAATGTGTTTGTTATGTTTGTTTTGTGGAAATGTGTTTGCTAGTTTTAATCATGTGTTTGATTTGGATTTTGTGGAAATATGTTTCTTATTTTATTCATGTGTTTGATTTGTAATTTTAGGGTGGAAACTAAGTTGGCAACAGGGGACTATTTTTTAGTTTGCATATGTTTGATTTGTAAATGTCTTCGTGTACTTTATAATTTGAAATCAGAGTTTGTATCATGTTTTTGTTTTTGCAATCTTTGATTTATAATTTTAAATTATTAATATTTGATGTACATTAAAATTATATGAATTCAAATTATTTAATTACAATAATATAATTTTAATTCAAGTAAAAAAAAAAAAAAAAACTGGAAAAAAAAATGGGCTAAAGTGGAGTGTGACCGAATTGGATCGAAAAATGCAACCCATAAGTGGAGTGTGATCGAATTGGGCCAAAAAAATGCAGCCTATAATTGGGCCAAAAATGCAGCCCAATCCATATCCTAATTAATCGGTTTTAAAACCGGTTAACTAGTTAACCAAACCGAACCGAATAACCAGTTTTTAAACAAAACCGGTCCAATTTTGATTCAATTTATTTTTTGAACTAAAAATCGGTTCGGTTCAAGCAACCGGTTAACCGGTTTTTTCCACCCCTAACGTCCATGTTATGTTAAAAATTTTAAAATTTTAACTTCTTCTCACTTTGTTTAGGGGAACATTGTTTGCTCTTATTGGGTCAATATCTGAGTGTCCAATGGCAGGATCAGGCATTTGACCATGCATCAACCGCTCAAAAAGCACCTATTGAGCTTGTGATTGCTGTCGCTCCTGCAAAAGCTTTTGTTGTTGATGAAACTGCTGTTGTTGCTACAATTGATGATGTTGAAGTTTGAGCTGACGTTGTTGTTGCAGATGAAGGGTCAAGAGATGTTCCATATCTGGAGCTGGATGGTTTGCCAACTGTTGTTGATGAATCAGATTCTGATTTGGCAACTGTTCTAAAATTGATTCATTCAGGCGTGTAGGAGGAAACATATTTCGCTGTTGGAGCTGCTGCTGCAATTGTTTAGACAAAAGCTACTCTACTAGATCAAAATGGTTGGATTCCTATTCCATGTGTCGTATATGGTGAGCAGCCATAGGATCTTGATACACAATGGGGTCAGCAAGTATGGTTTTTCTATAAATATCCGACTGTGTCTCTGCAGCAAGAGTTGGATCATCCATCGCACCGTATGGAGCAGTCCTTCCCATACCAGAAGGCACATTTTTAGGTCTTGTGTGAGTTCCTTCGAGCTCCGACCACAGCAAGCCAAAAGGGTGCAACTTATTATCATTCTGAATTACAATGCCAGAATCTATTAACTCAGTTGGACGAAAGGGCTGGACACTAGTATCATGAATGTTCCCAAAAGACTTTACAATAGGATATCTAGTATTCCCTGTTGATAAAATATGATGGACAGTAGTCCATCTCATGCGGACGACCGTCCTTATAAGATGGACAACCGTCCACAACAGATGGACTAGCGTCCATCTACTATACTTTTATATTTTATATTTTTTATTTTAAAATATTTTTTATGGACCCTCATCAATTCCACTATGAACAACCGTCCAGGAAGTATGGACAGCCGTCCAAAACCGTTGGACGATCGTCCATTTACGTCAGTGTTCTATCGTCCAACGTGGCGATGTCCACGTTTTTCGGTGCAATTGTTCGGTACCAATCTTTCGGTGGATATAGCATTTTTGTAAATATAAAAGCATGAACGAACACTTGGTCTGTAGGCTTAAAAAACCTATATATGGGTTAAAACAAGCTGTAATATTTAAAAAATTTATAATGTCATTTTTTCATTTAGTTTTATGGAGAATATTATCGATAAATGTATATATTATAAGGTCGGTGAGATATTTAAAGAGATATATAGATAATGGATGAACAAGAACATGTTAATATTTTGGACTGCCTGGGTACATCCTATTTGGAGAACATTTCATGAGAGATAATTTTATGTAGAATCTCTTATTTCCTAAGAAAATGAAAATCTATAGCTTTGTCGAAGAGCCCTAACGAACCTTGATTCATATTATACCCAAGAAATCTAACTTTTCATGTCAAGTTTCGAGAGAATTTGAGCTTCATATATAACTCTTCTATTTGGAATTGGGTATGTAGTCTATTTGAGAGCTCCGTTAAAGGGCAAAATACCCCCCAGTTTTCAGAAAGTGTCAGGCGGGTGATTGCTATGGGATTTGAAATCAAAGAAAACGGTGTTAAAAGAAATCAAACAACACCATTAAAAGAACAAGGTGAGTAAGGTTGGGGTGGGTGTTGGTGATGAACTAGGCCAATTACTTAAGAAATACCAAGGGCAATTGGGTAGTTTTATTTTTTAAAATTATATGTAATAAATTATGAGGACAATGATTTTAGTCTCTATGATTTTGGTCTATTGTGTCAAGGTTTGTTTCAAATTAACGAGAGAAGAAGTATTTTTGTGTGATAAACCAAAGCCAACTTGGGTAAACCAAACCAAACCTATCCTCTTTTGACTCTATAATTTGTCTGTTTTTGAAAACAATAAAGATTGACTCATAACTTAAACTTATAAACTTTTTCTCACAATTCTAACGTGACAGCTCGCTATTGATCAGCTCGTAATTGGGCAGACAGAACCTATTGTTGGACAGGCAAGACCTATTGCGAGTTGTCACGTTGGGATGGTAAGAGAAAGTTTGTGAATTTAGGTTGTAAGTGTAATATTACTCTTTTGAAAACAAGGGTACAAAGAATTACAATGTTTGCAATAGTGTTTCACTATAATATAAATAACTGGATATAGGTAGCTGGTCACCAATCCTACAAATTTTAATGTGTTTTTAGTTCAAATTTTGTATTTTAAGCCCAACAGACTATGTATCCCTAATTTATATTTAAAACATTAATGGATTTTTTAATTAATTTAATTTAAAATAAATAAAGATATAAATTGTGGAATGGGAGAAAATTACTCACCACCTCTTTCTTTTATTTTTTATTTGCTTTCCTCTCTTCCCTCTCTCTTTTATTTCTCTCTCTTTACCAATTAAAGAAAACACTGTAATCATGACCGGATTTGAGCAAGGGCAAACATGGGTCACCGACAAAAAGCACCCGTCACGGCTTGACCCGAGCTCAAGCCTTCAAGCCGTGACTATGCCTCGCTTCTAAGTTGTCACTCACAGAGTTAGACCTTATCATTTTTATTTGCAAAAACTTAAAGAGACTTTGAAAAAAAAATGTTACTTTGTTAGATTTATTTGTTGATTTTATTCCAATTTTCATGTGAAAATTAAATCAGTGTTGGGTGATTTTTTGCGAATAGTGTTTTAGCGTTTTGTTGTCTGGTAGTGTTGGTTGTTGCCAAGTCTACAACACCTATCTCTACAGCCACAACGATAACCATCACAAATATATACAGTAAAACCTCTCTATAGTGACACTCTATATAGAAATAAACTCTACATAGTCATAAAAAACTCTAGTCTCAATTTGGGATAGTTATAAATAAGAATAAACTCCACATTGTAATAAGTTATAATTTTTCTAATTCCCGTCTTAAGGAAAGTTGCCTCCACATAATAATAATTATCTGTATATTACCAAAAAATATATGTTATGTTACATTAAAAGTTTAAGATAAAATAAAATATTTATCTAAAGTTGTTTGGGATAATGATTTATATTTTTAAAGTTGTTATCACATCTTTTACCTTGCTAGTATGTAATAACTTGCTAGCATGGACACTTTCCTGTTGAAGTCAAAATATTTTTAGCTTCTCAAGCATGTTTAGAGCTTCATGACACGAAACTTTTTGTATTTCCGTACTATCATCGTTAGGATTATTTCCTTTATCTCCTTGTCTAATTGTAGCAATGATTTCTTCTTCGGTTAAAGCATACACGATTTGTTGCTCATTTGGATGATCGAGGGAGACATTAATATCCATTCGATTAGTGTAGTGAAATTGTCGAATCTGATTACTCAATTTTGCAATGACTCTTTTATTTTTCTCGTCTACTTCATTTGTAACTTGCAATTCATCGAAATCGAGGGTCCTAATTTTGCAATGCTTAAAACCATTGGCAATTGTCTGTAGCTTCACATTAATTGACCATGCATCAACTGCATTTATAGTTCCATCAATGACACTTATCTTTGCTGGTTCCAAGACACGGTTTTCTATCCATTTCAAAAGTAGGCAATTGAAGCACTAAATTGAAATCCTAATACTACTAAAATATGAATTGAAATCCTAATACTGTACTACTAAAACATGAATTAAAAAATAAGAAATCAAAACTATATTTTTTGTAATTACACCTCCATTAAGTTATAAACTCCTTATAGTAATCAAATTAGTTAATCCCACCATTATGACTATAAAGAGGTTTTACTGTATATAGAGTAGAAAAGCGCGGCCACTTCCAATTTCATAATAAAACACACATTAATAAGGTTTAAATCTCTTTTAACTAGTTATTATGCATCTAATTTTGTAGGGGTGTAACTATAAAAAAAAAATGAAAATTGTAGAAATTGAGGTTTTGTAACTGTAAAAATTTAAAATTGGAGTGATCAGTATGGGTACACGTGGCTCCACTCGTACCCGCATGGGGCAGGGTACGGGTCCAACATTTTGGGCCCGTTTAGAATCGACCTATTTTGAGCCTATTACCCACTCGACCCACTCGATTGGCCAGGTCTAGTTACAGTGGTGTTGGTGGTGGCGGCGGCGGTATCTAGTTGCAATGGTGAACTGAGATGGGAATTTTGGGTTGAGAATTTGTTGGTGGCAACAACATCATTCCTCTCTAGTCTCCAGTCGTCGACGACGGAGTCTGTAGTCCAGGGCAAGGAGGGGATCCCTTTTATAGGCAGGGACGCAGATGGAGCCCAACCCCACCCCATGCCCATCTCTACCTACTTCTATTAATGTTGTTTTAATGCAATAAATAACTAATAACTAAATATATAAATGAATCTATCTGTTAGAGTAGATGCTCTAGAGCCAATCAATTATTGTAGAATTGACTCTTTGTAATAATGTTCATTAATCAATAAAAAAGCATTTTATACTATATCGCTTAAATCATTATTATTGCAATATGTATTGATATATGTCCTTAGAATGGTAGAACCGTGGCGAGGGTATCGAGTGTTTCAAATCTTGATAGTGAGAACCCTATGAGCACATATGGTGGCCATTCTAGAATCGTCTGTAGCCCCAGTATTATTCTCAAGTAAGGGCACAGATAATACGGTAAGGCTATCATAGTGTTGAACGACCCTGTCGAAAGGTAGTGACTGATCTCACTTGTCAAGGTTGTTCGGTGACAACCTGGTGAACACATGGTGTTTGTGTAGGCGATTATACCGCAGCAAGTTCACTAGACTGACCCACCAGAGGATTCCATATGGATGGTAACCCCAGTGTCTATGGAACAAATCTCTAACGAATGGTGGTCATTGATCCTTAGACTTGAGATCACCGGAGCGTCTTGTGCACCAATTGGTGCAGTTTGACACTAGCCTAACGCAGTTCTTTCAGAGCTATCATACGGTGGTGATTGACTGCATCAAGGAGTGTATCAAGACTATGGTGGATTGACAGAGGATTCATCACTCCGGGTACGGAGAAGTTTATCTCACGACGCAATTCAGTATATGGCGATGACACTAAAACTGTGCCACAGTGGGATTGAGTTGTTGCTTTATCCAGATTATAATACAGGTCATTGGTCCAAAACTGATACTTATCGAGAGTAACCGAAGGTTGACACTATTCTATGCCTTCGTCTTGTCGAGATAACGAATGATGAAGGATTGTATTGTACAGTAACCATATCGTTGATAGGTAGCTACTTTGCTGAATCCAAATCTATCGGTGGCCATGATGCCTTGCTAGGGGCCATCTTGGTATGTGTATTAGTGAGATGATTAATTGGTGTTATCGCGATACTATACACTACCGTATGATGAGGAGCCTTGGTCACACCATAGAAGAAAATTTAAGACTCAAGAAGAAAGAAGGGCGTTTCTTCTTTTTGGGCAAAAGGGTATTTTGGATTTCACAGTGCAATAAATTTGCTGAGGTCGTAGCCTTTATTTAATTTGTTAGAAAAATTAAATAAGTGAAATTCCGTTTAAATATATGTTCGCATATATTTAAATAAATTATCATTATTGTTAATGTTAATATATTATTAATATATATTAATTGATTTAATTGAATAATGTGAATTAAATTAAAATATCTAAATGGGAGTGTTTGAACAATTTGGGGGTGTTTGGGTTGAGCCCAAGCCCATTCCATATGAGAATAGGGCAACTAAATAAGACTATAAAGAAAAGGTTTTAGTTGAAAGAAAGGGATGTGTTTTATTTTATTATTTTCATTTCTTCATTTGAAAAGAGAGAAACCTTCAGCCTCAAAACTCTCCCACGCCACTTTTACTGTTCCATTGAAAAACAAACACCTTTGTTTTTTCTCTTGATTTCTAAGGCCAAGGAGTTCTGCAAATCCCTCCTTGGTTCTTGTGATTGTCTTCGTGTGGACCTCTACGGTTCGATCTACACTTGGATCGGTAGCAAACACGTTCAGAGACAATATTGGTGGAGCCTCCAAACGTGGTATGGTTTCTTAAACCTTGAACTGATTTTTGCAGATTTGATTATTTTAATGTAAACTGTGATTTTTGTACCCGGATCTTGGTTCTAAGGAACGATCCATAGAGTTTATGTTTTTGTTTTCCGTGCGTAACTGGGTCGTTTACTAACACTATCAATTTGGCAAGATTAATTTAATTTTCAAATAAAAGATTCGAATTTTATGACATTTTTTGTCAATTTGTTATGTACATATACCCAACATAATTTTGTCCTAAGTCTATTATCATTTAGATTTTGACTAGTAAAATAAATCAAAGATTTAATGTCTAAATAACAACTTTTCAAAGCTCCATTATTTCAAGAAAGGGAAAAAAATTAATTATGGTGAAATATTAAGCTATAATTCGGGTGGAAATAGGAACAATATAATTAAGATGGAAAATTAATGAACATATAGTTATAATTGAAAGAACTGAAGAATACTTAAGCAAGATAATTATGATTGAAATAATTAAAAAAATATTTATTTGGTCAATTTAATGTTATATTTTTTTTTAACATAATCAGCTACCATGATCATTTTCTTCTCTTTATTAGAAGCAAATGTATGTACTATAACTATTGTAGTAATAATTTGGAAAAAAATTCAGAGCATTATAAGTTACTTAAAGTTTTAGAAACTTGGCATAAACATATAAATCATACATCTACATTCTTTTTATCCAGATAGCTTGCGTGCACCTCTTGTTTTCTTCGGGACCTTGGAACTACGACCGGGTATCAGCTTCAGTGGCCACCCCCTATTAGCAATGTGGACTCGAACTCGAGAGGCTATGTAAACTTAATCTTCCTTTGCTCTTTAACCATCAGACCACCTACTAGTGATTTATTATCAAGCCCCACAACATACATCTAAATTAAGTACATTAATATGTTTATTGTTTGATTTTATTTTAAAGCATTTTGTTTACTTTGGTCAACTATTCTTTTTTTTTTAAACTTTAATGGTTAAACGAAGTTGGGCTTGGCTTGTTATAGTAATCGAGTCGAGTTCAATTAGCGTGTGACTAGGCTCGATAGGCTCACGAGCCTAAACTAGCTCACATACGCATGGTTATTTTAGTTACTATTAGAAATATGGGGGACTAACATGTAATTTTAATTACTAAACCTTTGTAAATATGACAAATCACCCCCAATGTAATGTTGTGGATTTTCGCAAGTGTACGAAATCGCGCAAGTAATAAAGTGTAAGTATACAGATGTCGAACTCGGTGGAATTACTACTATCAATTACCAAAATAAACTATCCTATTACTATTTGATTAATCTAAATTTTATAAAAAAAAAAATCCAAATTAAAAATAAACAATTGAAATAAAATAAAATAACTAAAAAGAAAACAACTAAATAAATCTTTGGTTTTAATGCAAGATGACTAGACCTAGGGCATAAATTTCACACCAACTTTTATTCCTATGTATAGATAACTTATGCTAATTTCATTAAACTCTTCCTACAGGTCAAACACTCTAAATTTCCAATAATTTTCTCTCGAACAATTATCAAGTTAACTATAATTACTAACCCGAATAATCTCTAATTAGATTTAAGCAATTGAAGATCATACGCTCTATGGAGTTTATCAAAACCTCACAAATCACGGTAACTTATCCCTGGCGTTAGCTCAACCTATGGTTTTACTACCGTAGACCAACTAAGTATCATCTCTCAATCTCAACCTAATCCATTAATTAATTCAATTCTTGGATCCTTAAGAATCAAAAGCATTAGGCATAATAATAAAACTTAAGAAGAAATCTTAATAAAAATCAACATAAATAAATCAACACATAATCAACAGGTTGGGCTACATCTTAGCCCTAGAAAATAAAATTAGTTCATAGCAATTATGAAAGAAACAATCCTCTTTATTAAAATAAAAATCATGAGTTTAAGGAAGAACAAAGAAAAACTTCTCTATGATTTTGCTCCAAGAGCTCCAGAGATTTGATGCTTTTCTCTTTTCTTCTAATAGTTTTCCTTTTGATCTCTTTAAAAATCCCAAAAAATAATGCTAAAAGACTTTTATTTATATCCCACAAGGGTTAGGGTTCTGTTTTCCTTAATTCTACTTAGTTTAGGACTCTTAAACTTTATTTTCCTAGTCAAAAACGAAAAATAAATTTCTAGCTATCGTGACTGTGCCCCGGCACTATGTTGCGGCATGGTTGATTCTAGACTAACTGTGCTACGACATGGTGATAAATTCCTTTTCTTCAATTCAAACCTCGTATCATTCCTCAGTACTCCAGAGATAGTGATTTTTGAGCCCGATAACGATAGAATCTGAAAAATTGGTAAACATATGAAATGTATTCCTTTGAATCAACTTTCCAACAGTCCAAGAATCAACTTAATCCTAGGTCTACAACTCAAGTTACTGTCAAAATACCTAAGCACGCTCAAACTGGAGTGAAATCTAAAATCTCCTCTTGAACTTCAAAACTTCATAACTTCTTCAATTTAATTCCGATTCTCAATCCATTTGTTTCTACTCGTCACTCATTCCATTTTTGACATGATTCTTCATCTGAGCATAACATTTAGCATAGATACCCTGAAAACACTCAAACACACCCGTGATCTTGTAAAAGACATTTATGAAAATATTAAGCAAATTTACCAATTTAAGCCAATTTCTCCCAAATAGTCCCCCCATAAACCACTAAGTAATTGTGTATTTTCAAGCTCTTATCATGTAAAAATTAGTAAAACCTAAAAAGAAGCCCTTGAAATAAAAATCCCTAAATTGCTAAAACTTGTCGTCTATCATAATCGATGCCGCCTGTTACTCTAATCTTCCTGACAACCATTTCAGCCATAACTTACCACGTTCTTCTCGCCGTCAGATTAGCCGCAGACGTCACCTCTTACTCTAATCTTCCCGACAATTGTTTCATACTAATCTAGCTTAATTCAGGTGCTTCAATAGACGAGTTGTGCAAAGGTATTAACCCTAATTTCATTAATTTTAGTAATTCATCAATTGGAGTGTTGTAGTGGTGCCATAATTAGGAGAGATTCAATTAAGTTCTAGAAGTTCTTAAGAAGTACTTTAACTCTGTGTATCTGTTTTGCATATTGGTTTGATGAAGAGTGGTTTTCTCTTTTCTTTATCTTATTCGTTTGTTGAATTTTTTATCCTGCTTTTCCTGTATTAATTGAATAACAAGTTAAGCAACAAATGCATTAGAATAGAATATGTACGAGACTCCTAAGACTTGTCAACTTGTGATTATAAGAGTGAAATTTGGAGATTCAAAGAATTGCAAACACTGTGATTTGCAATTAAGCAATTTGATATATAAGCCTATATGTAGAGCCCAAACTCAAGCCGGAGCTATGTCATATTTTATGTTGTGTACATAGATCTCAAAATTCTAAGCCCAGTCTTGAGCCTAACAAGAGACTACTTTCATATTTCACTCTTCCATTTTTTTTGTATATCTAAACACTTGTTTTAACCTCCATTTCACATCAAGTCCAAGTTGGATAATCCTGCTTTGGCTCCATTTTTTAATGGACTGATTTCTTCTTGTAAATGAAAACATACTAAGATGCTAGATTTAACACAAGACAGTAGAGTTGAACTTTCTCTAGCAAAACAGAGATGAATGTAGGGAAAAACCAGGCTGCAAGAAGAAAAAATGTCACCATTGTGCTTGTATTGTTAGATATGGGATAGACTTTTATGATAAAGTGATATAACTCCTCCCCTAACTCTAAAAGAAGGTGTCTTAACATCCGGAATCCCTAATCTCCCTACTGCCTCTGTGCCAATGAAATTGTGGGAAGCCCCACTATCAATAAGAACAATCAACTCATTACCTTGAAACTTCATTTTAACTTCATCGTCTTTGGCCCGTGTATTTCCACCATTGAACTGATGGATAACTTAACATTACTCTATGGTTGGTCGATTGCTACCTCCTTACTTTCCTCTTCATTAATTAGGTTTGGGTCTTCTTCCCCTTCATCAAGAAAAAATATTTGGAGCTGCTTTTCTCCACACCTATGCTCGGGTGAAAATTTTGCATCACATATATAGCACAATCCCCTCTCTCTCTTCCTTTGAATTTTTTATTCTGTTAACTTCTTGAAAGGGAAATCACACCAGAAAGTGTTGGATCGAAAGCTCTCTGTTGATGTTGACCTAATCCTACTCGGGCTTCATCCAAAATTGGATTCCTTTCTTCAACTCTCTGGGCTAGGGTGGTAACTTGGGTTAAAGCGTTGGGCTGTTGAAGTTTGATCTCAATTCTTATCTCTAGTTTCAATCCATTTAGAAAGGCGACGGTAAGGACATCTTCTCTCTCCCTAATGGTCAATGTCACCATTTCTTCAAAACGTAAGCGATAGTCCAACACAAAACCAATTTTCCTGGTCGACATGATCAACTCTAGAGGGCTGATTTCTTGGGCACCATTGAACCTCTGTAGGAGCGCCACATTAAATATTGGCCAAGTCACCATCGGATTCTTAGATTCTATCCATTGGTACCAAGGAAGAGCTTTGCCTTCTATGCAAAGCACCATGGAATGGACTTTGTTCTCCTTTATTATCTGATTAATGGAGAAGTACCACTGAACCAATAAATCTATCCGTAAGTGTCATCGCCAAAAAAAATGGGTAGTTCAAGCTTTTGTCCACCCCAATCTCTTCAGTTTCCCCCTTCACCGTGGATGTAACCACCATGCTCAAATGGTGGCGGTGGTGGTGGTTCGTTCTCCAGGTGAGTTCCTTTGTCATGTTGGTTTCCTGTTTCATAGTGGTTACCTTCTTCCACCACTATTTGTCTCTGGCGAGCTTCTTCTTCTTCATTTTTTCGTCGCATCCAGTTTTGCATTTTAACTAACATCTCTCTCATGGAGGTAACATTTTCTGTTAACCTGGTTATGTCTCTTTGAACTACTGTGACCTCTTGCTCAACATTATCAACTTTATTCTCCATTCTGGTATTAACAATGCCTCAGCGAGCGACGACTCTGATACTAATTGATAGAACTTCTCCCCTATAACTCACACACTCAAGCAACACACTTTTATCTAAAGCAACTCAAACAACAAATCAAAACATGATTCAAAGGAAATGTGTGTATTGATAACAAAGATCAGAGAATACACTTTCGGAATGTAGACCTACTACCTATCCAACTGAAACAAAGCTCAAAGATAAAATGAAAGACACCGCCGAGCTTCAAGGGCCAGTATCCTCCCTTTCCCTTTTTCTTAACTTATCTAAATATCCTGTATCCTGACATTCTTCCCCTTTTGTAATTCCTCCAATACTCCCACATAACAGAGTGTTGTACTCTCTCTCTCTCTAAAACTGCCATCTGTCTATTACTACTTTGTCACAGTTCATGCACCAACTTGTAATTCTCTATTTCGCACCTTTACCTTTTCTATTGTAGACCAGCACCTCATTGGTTCTATCATAAAGCTTTGTAAAATGTTATTTTGTTGGAAAGATTGTAGTTCATTTATTTCATGTTTGGTTATCAATTATTGTGAAATTAACCCACTTGTTATTGGGAATTGACTTAAGGATTTTGACTTTGGTTTCGATAGAAAATATTCTTGCAATAATAAATGACTTTCACAATTGATATGCTTCTACTGAACCTACAATTCTTTGCTAAATTTTGAAAAAATTGGCAAAGCATGCATGTTCTACACAATGGTGATGTTGGAATAAATTGATGATGATAATGTGGTGCAAACATTTCAGTTGAATGAAGTTCAAACTGTTATGTTAAATCAATAATGTTTTTTTATTTCTTCTAATCTATACATGAATATAACCTATATTGCATAAAGTTGTAAAAGCTAGCATGATTGTATAAGGAGGAAACATCTTCTTAAGAGCTAAGCTTTAAGGCTTGAGCTTTAATTGTTTTCTTTAGGTATATAATTTTATTTTTGAGTATGTTTTTTTTTTTATTGTTGTATTATAGGTTAAAAATGGAAGGTAGTTCCTCAAGCAACCTCACATTGCAAGATACAAATACAATTACACTAGTTGATCATCGTAACTTGAATGAGACCACATCAAATACAGAATACAGTGTTAGTAGCCTAGATAATGTAGAGGGGAATGACAATCCAATTCATAGGAGAAAGAGAGCTAAGACATTAGTGGTCTGGATAGAATTTAAAGAGGTGGTTCTCCCTAATGGTACAAAGAAGGCAGAGTGTATCCACTGTAAGACCAAACTGACGATTAATGCTACAAGAAGCACTACCCAATCTTCTAGACATTTGAAATGGTGTGTGAGGAGAATAGCTTCCATAAGGCAACATCTATTAGTTTTCCTGTTGCCGATTCTAATGTTGGAACTTCCATCATGCCTACTTTGATACGCAAGCTTGACATGATGAAGATGAGGGAACTCATCGCTCATTGGCTGCTTATGCATGAGCATCCATTTATGGTTGTGGAGGAAGATAGTTGTACAACATGATGAAGATGAGGGAACTTATCGCTCATTGGCTGCTTATGCATGAGCATCCATTTATGGTTGTGGAGGATGATAGTTTGAACAACATGATGAAATATGAGATTCCTGAATGGTGTCCGGTTTCCCGCAATACCTATAAAAATGATTGTGTAAAGGTATATGAAAGTGAGAATCAGAAGTTGAAGACGTTGTTGAAGAGTGTTAAAAAGATCAGTTTGACCATGAATTTATGGAAGTCAAGCAATCAGAAGATGGAGTATATGGTATTGACTGGGCATTGGATAGATGGTAATTGGAGGATGAACAGACGTGTCCTGAATTTTGTTCATTTACCTCCTCCCCGTGGTGGTGTTGCGATTGTTGACTCTATTTACAAGTGCCTAATGGAATGGGGAATTGAAAATAAGGTCCATACGATCTCAGTGGATAATGCTTCAAGAATGATGTTGCAATTAGAGTCTTGAGGGAAAATTTTGAAGTTATGAGGAAGCGCATTTATGGAGATAAATTGTTTCATGTAAGATGTTGTGCACACATCTTGAACATGATTGTTCAAGATGGTTTTTATCATATTAGGCATATTATTGACGACATCCATTATAGCGTGTTATATATCAATGCTTCAGAGAGTAGGCTTAAGGTTTTTTTAGAGATTGTTCAGAAATTGCCGTTTCAAAAGCTTATTCTTCATTGTAAAACAAGGTGGAATTCAATGTATGAAATGTTGGCAATGACAATTAAGTTCAAACAGGTGTTTCCAAGATTGAAAAAAAGGGATCCAAGTTATCATTATTGTCCCGAAGATGACGATTGGGAGAAAGTAGAGAAAGTTTGTGACATTTTAAAAGTTTTCAGTGGTACAACTGATCTCATTTTAGGAAGTGATTATCTGACATCTAATTTATTTCTAAAGGAGGTGTGTCTAGTTAAAGTTATGTTGGATAAAAAGAGTGAAGATGATGATGATTTTATTAGAAACATGATTAGGAAAATGAAATAGAAGTTTGATAAATATTGGGGGGAATGTAATGTGATGATGGTTGTGGCTACTGTATTGGATCCTAGGTTGAAAATGAGGGCGATTCAGTGGTAATTCCCTAAGATGTATTCTGAGTCAGAAGCACAAGCAAATATTGTAATTGTTCCGGATGCATTGTATGAGCTATATAGGGAGTATGTTGAAGCTACTAAAGCATCGACTATTGCCCACAAGGTTACATTAGTGAGGGATGGACCTGGAGCAGTTGGTGAGGGGGTAACGACAAATGGAAGTGAGGGTTGGGATGATTTTACAAATTTTCTGGACATGGTTGAGACTGTTGAGCCAAGTAAGTATGAGTTGGACTGTTATTTGGGAGAGGGATGTCATAAGTGTGTGGGGGATTGTGATGCGTTTGATGCTTTACAGTGGTGGAAGGCAAATTCAACGAAGTACCCTATCTTGTCTACAATGGCTCGTGAGATACTAGTCATCCCTATCACTACAGTTGCTTCAGAGTTTGCTTTTAGTGCCAGGAGTAAGGTTATTGACACTTATTGATCTTTGTTGTCCCCTGACACGATGCAAATGCTCTTATATGGATGTGATTAGTATCGATCTTTGAATGGGGTGAAGAAAGAGTGCAAAGTAGGTTCCATTGATTATAATTTTGGTTCAACTAAATATTTACACTTACTTTATTCTAACCTAAACTTTAATTTTTTTCTCCTTTTTCATCTCAGAAAGAGTAGCAACCGTTGTAGATTACATTTCCTATCCTGTCAGTTGATGGGATTCAGTAGATTGTTTAATCCCCTCGTTAGTCATTGGCTATGGCAATAAGCATGTGTAGGTTCATCTTAATTAATTTTTGTTTGGGTTTAAGTGGTGTTTGATTTATTTCTGTTAGGCTGTGTTTGGTTAGGGCTATGGAAATATAACTCCAGTAATCTATCTTTAATTTCGGACATTCCCTTGTTTGGTTGTCAAGTAATAAAAGATTTTTGTAATCTTTCGATACCAATAGTAATTACTATGGGTTAAATAGGGGTAATCAGATTACCTCTTTAGGGGGTGATATTTAAAGAGTACCGAGGTAATCTTAATTTTATACCCATTTTGCCCTTAATTAAATACCATTCTAGACACAATTGCCCCCAAAATATCTGCCAAATAATAATTAGCCCAGACCCCCTACATTTTAAAATTTAGCTAAAGCACACAGCCACAAAAAGTTTAAAAGTTAACCAAATACCCCCAGCTATCAAAGACCATAGTCAGCTACCAGTCAGCACCACCGGCCACCGGCAATAGTCGTCAGATTGATGCACGACCGACATAATTTGGTCGGTTGTGCGCCAATCTGGCTGTTTTCGGCCAAATCGAAGGCCGAAAACAACCAGATTGTCGTGGATTTGGCTAAAAACGGCCAGAATAAATCGGCCATTTATGGTCGTTTTTTACCAGATCCACAGAGATTTGGCTATTTTCAGCCTTCGATCTAGTTGAAAACAACCACCAAATACTCCCAACTACCAAAGACCACCACCGGCCGCCAGGCACCACCGTCGGCCATTGGCAATAGTCGCCAGATTGATGCATGACCAATGGGATCTAGCTGGCTGTGCAATGATTTGGCTGTTTTCGGCCAGATTGCCATGGATCTGGCCAAAAACAGCCAGAATAAATTAGCTATTTGTGGCTGTTTTCGACTAGATCTGCAGTGATCTAGTTGTTTTCGACCTTTAATCTGGCCAAAAACAGCCAAAACGACACACGACCAACCTGATCTCACCGGTCATGCACTGATTTGGTGACTGACGTCGATGGCCAGTGGTGGTCTTGGGTGGTTGGGGTTTTTGTTAAAATTTAAACTTTGTTGTTGAGGGTGTTTTAGCTAAATTCTCAAATATAAGGGGTTAAAAGAATTTATTTAAATTATAATAATATTATTATAATGATATTAAAAAGGAAGGGCAATTCAGTAAAAGCCTTTGTAGATAATATTTTATTCTTCCCAATCAAACATCTTAATTATTTATACCCACTAATCTAACCAAACATATTGATATAGTATTCCCCTGTAATCTTCAAGGTAATTTATCTCGGTGGTAATCCTATCTTTTCAACAATAAAACATTCCCTGAACCAAACGTACTCTTAGAGTTATTTCTGTTAGCTTTTATCAATAATAAACTTTAGCATTTTCATCTTTATGTACTATATACAATACATTTGTACATCATAGCAATGTGGTGCCTTCAACATCATACTTTTGTGCTTGAATTGAATTTGTTTGCAGAAGTGGGAAAATTGTGGTTTTCGCAGAAAACAGCGCAACATACAAACCAACTATATTTTGATGAATGGACAGTTGAAACTTTTAGCCTCAAAATCATAGCCTTTAACTATATTTTGATGTTTTGGGATGTAATTTGATGTAAAGTTATTAGTTACTGCTAACTCCACAATTTATTTTGCTTAAAGATTAATTATCAAGTGAACTAGAGTAAAAATTTAGTTCACTTTATTTAATATGTCGGTACAAAACTACTATGCTAAATGGTAAATGATTCATAGCAGTAACTATTTTTGAGGTATATTGTGTTTGCTAAATAGTGTAACCAAATGGAAAGCTGGGCATCTAACTTACTGCAGGTGTAGAAATGAATTCGGTCAAATGAGCTTTGACCGAGCTGGCTCAAATTCAAGCTTGTTTAAGGAGCTTGGATTCGAGCTCGTTTAACACCCTCCAATAATCGAGTTCAAGTCGAACCATAAATTCCCAGGCTTGGCTCGAACTTGAACTTGATCCGTCTGTAATCGAGCCAAGGTTGATTAACTGAAGATTCAGCACGGCTTGACTTGATTATAGCCCTAGGTGTGACCCAACTGGGCCTAAATAGTAAAGGGTGCGTTTGGCTTATTGTTTTTATCCATATTCCCAATCCTATTTTTCAAATGTTGTTTGCAACGTTATTTCCAAGATATTAGTCTATTTTTTTAATTACGTTGTGACCCTATAAGTTTATTAATTTCATTAAATAACCCCAGAAAAAAGTTTAAAAACTAACAAAAACACCCTCGCCCACCAATACCTGCCAGATTCTGGCAACCACCTCCTGTGATAGCCGGAATCTATCACAATAGTCACACAGCCACCGGAAATAGCTGGTAATGGCCAGATCTGACCTTTTCCGGCCAGATCCACAATGGATCTGGCTGGAAAAGGCCAGATCTGCCGTCAACGACGGCCATATCTTTGGCCGTCGCTGATGGCCAAAGATGGCCGTCGTTTAAGCCTTTTTCGGCCGTCGCAGTGACCGAAATCTGGCACTGCAGGTGGTGGGGGTGTTTTTGTCATTTTATATATTAGGGTCTTTAATTAAATTAGTAAACCTAAGGGCTTTTCATAAATTTTTAAAGTTTACCTCGTAATATTCCCCTGTCCAATAACCCAATACTATCCCCAAAATCCTATCCAAAATAATAAATGGCCATGTTTGGCTTATTATTTTTATCCCTATTCCCAATCCTATTCTCCAAATAATGTTTGGCACATTATTCCAGAAATATTACCCTATTTTTTAATTACTTTTAGACCCCATAAGGTTATTAATTTCATCAAATACAC
The DNA here is from genome assembly GCF_008641045.1 of Pistacia vera. NCBI lineage: Eukaryota > Viridiplantae > Streptophyta > Magnoliopsida > Sapindales > Anacardiaceae > Pistacia > Pistacia vera. The sequence goes on from NW_022195500.1 coordinate 130,441, forward strand.
CTTGAAAAAATTATCAAAAACACCCCTGTGACCCATACTTGCCAGATTCCGGCAACCACCGTCGATGGTACCCGAAATCTGTACAACGGCCTACTTGACGACCATAAATGGCCGGAAGTTCACCGATCTGGCCGTGAACGACGGCCAAATCTTGGCCATCGTTGACCAAAAACGATGGGCATATCTTTGGCCGTCGCTAACTGCCAAAGATGGCTGTCGTTTTGGCCTTTTTCGGCCGTCGACGGCCATGGTAGGCCTTAGATCTGGCCTTTTCCGGTCAGATCTGTGGTGGCTCTGGCCGGAAAAGGCCATAACGACGCGTTACGACATAGATCCGACCAATCTGTGTCGTAACATGATTTTTCGGCCAGATTCCGACAGTGATGGCTGGAATCTAACACTGCAGGTGGTAGGGGTATTTTTGTCATTTTACATGTTGGGGTATTTATTAAATTAGCAAACTTAGAGGGTTTTTTTATAAATTTTTAAATTTTTTCTTGTAATACTCCCATATTCAATTATTCAATATTATCCCCAAAATCTTATCCAAAATAATAAACCAAACGCACCACAACCAAACGCACTCAAAAATATTTCAGATATACAGCCTAATTCCCTCTCATACTTCCCGCCAAACAGAGCCAATAAAAGAGAAAAAAAAAAAAAAATCACAATAAATAAACTGATTTCAAGAGAGAGCGCCATAGAGAGAGAGAGAGAGCGAGAAATGGAGAACGCAAAAGCAGTACCAACGGGTTGTTTCAAGTGCGGACGACCAGGTCACTGGTCTCGTGACTGTCCATCATCTTCATCCTCCGTCCCATCAAATTCTAATAAGACAAGCGGCGCCGTTAATGTTTCGAAAACGGCTACACAGGAGAAGCCCAAGAAAGTCTCAAGGACCAGGCCTAAACTTACCCCTGATCTTCTTCTCTCTGATGATGGCTTCGGTTTTGTCCTTCGTCACTTTCCTCGAGCCTTCAAATGTCGGGGTCGTGGCCACGAGGTATTTACCATCTTAGACCCCTCTTTGCATTTTTTTTTTTTNCCCCTGTAACTCTAAAAAATAACATTTACGACCCACAAATTCCAAACACTACCAAACAAACAAACTTGCTGTCTATTTTAGTCACCAATTCTAACTTGATGAAGGGTAAAACAAACTTTTACATAGTAGACGTAAAAACACTAAACATAGTACAACATTATGTATACTGCAATTCAATCCAACCCACTTTGAAATAATTCAACCCCAATAAACTACAATATCTCAGCCTATTAGAACAATTGCAATTCTAATTTTACGTTCCTCTATCAACATAATCCATCGTTAATATGAATTGACAGTTTATTTGAAATAATTATATCATTTATTATTCTAATCCATCTTTAATATGAAGTTGACAAATAATCTATTTCCAATATGAACTTTGCAAATGTAATTTAACTAATTTTAGAATGGCAAAAGTGTCCACCATCTATTGCATATGCTGCACATTAATGTTTAATGATCCAATGGCTGGTTTTAGTTAATTGAGATGAAGACTTTAGTGAATTGTAACATGACTTTTGTAAGCTTCATATTATTGTTTAATCAGTTGCTTGTCAACTAAACAAAAAAGCTTCATATCATAATATTAGAGGAAAAAGCATACTGACAAACGTCAATATTATTATTTACCAAGTTGATTATGAGACAATATAAAATGTACAAATGGGTTTGGCGTTTTAGGCCCAGTTAAATGTATCTATAACAAAGAGAAAATTTTCAAATGTTGGAGGTGGCCAAGTCTATAAAGGATTATTTAATCAAATTATTTGAATGAATTTTAGACGATTTCTCCAATGCATTTTTGCTAATAGTTTGGAGCTTCGGCCATTGTATTTTAGGGGTATTTTGGTCTTTTTATTTTATTTGCAATTTTGAGTTATATTCCACAAGTTAAATTGTTGAAGTGTTTTGTGTTTCTTTTTATTAAATATAAGAATGATATTTGATTATAGACTCCATAATCACGCGCACAATATTTCAACTTCATAAAATTTGTAAGGCAATTCAATGCATTTAATTTTTATATAATAATAATTAAAGATGTGAAGTTGCTTGCACATTCTCTAATAGTTTAATGATTAATGTTGTACCATTTTCTTTTCACATGAATCTTGATTCCACTTTGTAAAAGAAATGGTATTTTGTAATGTAATAATCACGTTGATACTGTAATGTAAGAATTACAGTATTATATAATATGATTTATTTCTCAAAACAACCTCAAAATTATGGCCATTTTCATTTTTATTATATAAATCTTTAATTTTAGGTTTATTTATTTTTTTAACTTATGTCTGTTTATCATCATATATAAGTAAGAAGGTAAAATATTTGGCTTTTATCTAAATATAAAAACATCTTAATCAATACAATTTTTATTTTGGCAACAATACCCTTATTAATTTTAGATAATTCCAATTTTGACAACACTCTTATGAATTATGAATTTTTAGTATTATTTTAATTTTTTTGTTATAATGAATTTTTAAAAATTACATCAAACCATATAATAACATTATTATCTTTAATTTATATACATTTTTTTAGTTTTAATTTTCATATATTTGATCATTTAAATTTGTTTAAAACATGTAAAATACAAAACTATATTATATTTAATAAGGACATATATCAAAACACTAATTTTTAAGATGTTTGCACTATATATAATAAATAAATAAATAAATAAAAACAATATCATTCAATATTTATGTAAAAAAAAAAACAAATATATTGATCAGACTTGTATAATTTAAATAACATGTATATTAAGCTTTCAGACAAAAAAAATAAATACCACCTTAGTCTTATTTGCTTGTATTGCACAGATTAGATGTGAAACATTTAAGTTTTTGGTCCAGAGGTACAAATTTAATACAATGCGTGGTGTTAGTTCTTCATGAACAATAATTGTTTAGGGTAAAGTTAATTGAGACGAAGACTTTAAGTAATTATTACACGACATTTGACAGCTTTCATTATTGCTTAATCACTCGTTTGTCAACTAAACAAATAATAATGCTAGACATTCGGCGTCTACACAACACGAATACTTTACCTAGTTGAAAACTTGATTATGAAACAATATAAAAAGTGTCTAGATTGTGGAAACTTAGGGGTGTATCTGGTTCAGGGAATATTATATTACAAGAGAATATTATATTATTGGAAATATAGATTACTAGGGAATCTTTAGAGAAATGCGTTTGGTTGATTGGAAACTTAGGGTGCATCTGGTTCAGGGAATATTGTATTACGGGAGAATATTGTATTATTGGAAATATAAATTACTAGGGAATCTTTAGAGAAATGTGTTTGATTGGTTGGAATAAATTGGTAAGTATGTTATAATAATATATTTGGTTGGAAGGATAAATAAGTGGGTATGTTATATATATTACTAAATTGCCCTCATTTTTAAATAATAATAATATTTTATTATTTTATTCTATTAGTTTTTAAACTATTTCTTTTAACCCCCTATATTTGAAAGTTTGCTAAAATACTCTAGCCATATAAAACTTTAATTTGTAGCAAAATCATCCCTACTTACCCCAAGCCACTGCCGATAGTCAGCCACCACCACCGACAGCCGCTGTAATGGTGCACGACCGACCGGATCTGGCTGGTCGTGCGCCGGTAAGGCCTAATCCAACCATGGATCACAAATCCATGGCCGAAAACATCTTTACCGGCACACGGGCAAGATCTCGTCAGTCTTGCCCCGATATGATGACTTTCGCTGGTGGCTAGCGGCCGACGATGGTCTTGGGTGGTTGGAGGTATTTTGTTAACTTTTAAACTTTTTTGTGGCTTTCAAATGTAGGGAATCTAGGTAATTGTTATTTGGTAGACATATGAAGACAAATATATCTGAAATGATAAAAGATTAAGGGCAAAATAGGATCAAAATTAAGATTACCTCAATAATCTTATATTAACACCCATTGGGAAGGTAATCTAATTACCCCCAATATTACCAACAGTAAACACTATTTGCAATAAAAGATTACGTAATATTTTATTACTTGACAACCAAATGAGAAAATCTTGAAAATTAAACAAAGATTACATGATTAATCTTATATCACCTCGAACCAAACGCAACCTTAATGTAATATTTTAAGAGTTAACAACTTTTTCCCACCCAAATAATGGTTTAATGACACTTTTCTACCCACAAACTTTTAAATAGTACTTTATTATCCAAATTTATATTCCAACGGGGAACAGAGAACAAACTCGGTCCAAGTTATTGAGACTTTTGAAAAATAGAGACCAATGAGTCTTTTGGTGGTAAAAGGTTAGATTTTGATAGTTCAGATTGATCAAAATTTGATTTACGAGCGGCGGCTGTGCAAACATTAATTGCTCGATTGTCGGCAATTGGCAGGGTCGGCAGGAGTAGGGTTTAAGAGGTTTTAGTGAGTGATGATCGAGGAAGAGAATAGTGATGGTATAAGGTCGCAGCGATGCAGAAATCAAAAACAGAATATAAATTTGGATAATAAAGTGATATTTTAAAAGTTTGTGGGTAAAAAAGTTATTAAACCATTGTTTGAGTGAGAAAACAAATCTTTTATTTAATATTTTAACAACTCAAAACAACTCTTAAGTTTGAGTAAGCAACAAATGGGTTTGACGTTTTAGGCCCGATTAAATCTTTCTACAACAAAGAGAAATCTCAAATCTGCCTGACGTGAAAGGAGTATTAACGTTCCCACCACCTAGTATAATAGTCATGTCTAAGAGGGATTATTTAATCAAATTCTTTGAATGAATTTTAGACGCTTTCTCCTATGCATTTTTTTATTATAGTGTGGTGCTTCGCCCTTTTTATTACAGGTGATAATTACTTAAAAAACCATTTTAAGAGTCAAAATTAAAGTCTGATATCTTTTTAATTAGTTTAGTAGATAAGAACGTTCATCCAATTTCTTTTCACTTTTACCTTCTTTACTCTAGCCACTAGAAAAAACTAATTTAGTGCTTCAGTCTAGTCAACTCTAGCGTTCGAGTCCAATTGACTCCAGCACTAAAGTAAAAAAAAAAAATTACGGCTATGTTTGGCTTAGTATTTTTATCCATATTCTGGATTCTATTCTCCAAATAATGTTTGGCACATTATTCCAGAAATATTACCCTATTTTTTTAATTACTTTAGACCCCATAAGGTTATTAATTTCACTAAATACCCCCTGAAAAAAAAGTTTACAAATTAACAAAAACACCCCCATTAACCCAACTTGTCAAATTTCGGCAACCACCGTCGGTGATAGCCGGAATCTGTACAACGGCCTAACTTCCGACCAGAAATGGCCGGAAGTTCACCGATCTGCCACGGATCTGGCCGTCAGCGACGGCCAAAGAAATGGCCGACGGCCACATCTTTGGGTCTTTTCCGGTCGTCGACGGCCATAACAGACCGTAGATCTGGCCTTTTCCGGCTAGACCTGTGGTAGATCTGGCCGGAAAAGTCCATAACGACGTGTTACGGCACAGATCCGACCGATCTGTGCCGTAACGAAATTTTTCGACCATATTCCGGCGGTGGTGGCCGGAATCTGGCACGAAAAATTTCAGGGGTGTTTTTGTCATTTTACATATTAGGGTCTTTAATTAAATTAGTAAACCTAAGGGCTTTTTCATAAATTTTTAAAATTTACCTAGTAATACTCCCCTATCCAATAACCCAATACTATCCCCAAAATCCTATCCAAAATAATAAATCAAACGCATCCAGTAATGTTATGGAAAAAGTAATCACACAATGGGATGAATTTGAATCTAAAATAAATTTGGAATTGGGAAAAAGGGGTAAAAGCAGAAAACCTAATAAGAAATTGGGAAAAGTGGTGTAAACAAAAACTTCAATAAAGTTTGAAATTGGGGGAAAAAGAGGTACAAATAAAAACCCTAATTAAGTAGGGATATTTTTGGTATTAAATAGGGTTTAAAGAGAATTTTTTTTAAAATATAATAGAGATTTATTTACTAGTAGGGGATAATGATCAGTTAGATGGAGGCTAAAAATCACTTCCCGTATTTTATTTGCCATTGTAAGTTAAATTGATGAAATATCTTGGGTTTATTTTCATTAAACAGATGTCTTCAGCCGCTACACCATATCCTGTCATATAACCATGGTTATGATTAAGTACTCCATAATCAGATTAAACATCGTATGCTCAATACTAAAATACGGGCACAATATTTCAACCCCGTACAATTCTTAAGGCACTGCAATGCATTTAGTTTTTTTTTTAATATGAATCTCGATCTTTAAATCACTTATACCTAACAAGATTGAAAGAATGTAGGCAAGTGGAAGATTTAGACTTTTAATAGTGGTAAAGTGTTTTACTCATTTCAATAAAAGTAAAGAGTGAAGAAACTAGACTCTTGAAGATTCAATCTCAAGAAAACTTCCTACTCTAACTTCTCCCGAATGAATTGTAAAAGACAAATCTTCAATGATTTCGATTTCTCCTCCAGGTCGTCGACTTGGAGTGCGATTTTCTCGTCTTTACTTTCTAATTTCCGAAAAAAGTCCCCAAAACAAGAATTGTAGTCATTTAAATTAGCTTTCCATTCCCACCAGAATCGTGTGATTTGGATATTTGTAACAAAAGTTATACCCCAAATACCGAAATGTGTTATGATAAAATGGGGAAGATGAAAAAAATTGATTTTCTCCTTTACACCAAAATAGGAGATTTTTCTTATCTTCCAGAAGCGCTCCCCCTCTTAATCTTCTATTGATCTTGAACGCCTCTCCCTAGAGAAATTCTATTTTTTTCTTCTCCTTTCAATCCAGCCAAAAAAAGGAAAATCTCAAATAAATACCCAATTTATGTCAAATTGAAACACTTAAACGATAAATCCTATAAAAAAATTAAAAATTAAAAATTAAATAAAAATTAAAATTGAGATAAAAATTAAATAACAACCAACATGCATTAATTAACTACGGAATTCATTAAAAGTAAATACTATAGCTTAGCTCTCACTCATTATAATCAACCCTATCTCACTAGGGGTGGGATAAATAATCCGAAAACCGAACCGAACTGAAATCGAACCGAAAATTAGGTTTTTTTACAAACCAATTCGGTTTTCGATTTGTAGAATTCAAAAAACCGGAAAACTGGTTTTACCCTAACTATAAAAGCAAAAAAAAATTTTGGCTCCTCTTTATTTCTCTTCACACATAGTTCAGACTCTTCTCCCTCTGCGACTCAACCTCCAAATCTTAGTTAAATCTCCCTATTCCACACCGTGAGCTATAGAGCTACTCCATAGTCCATCCACACCGTGACTCCATCCACACTATGAACTACTGCTGCTGCATCCACTTTCCAGTGATCTTCACAGTCCAACGATCTTCTTCGCGATCTTCACAGTCCAGTCTTCCACACCATGAGCTATAGAGCTACTCCATCTACATCGTGAGCTGTGAGCTGCTCCATCCACACCGTGAGCTACTGCATCCACTCTCCAGCGATCTTCACAGTCCACCGTGAGCAGACCCACCATGAGAAGACTCCACAGTGAGCAGACCCACCGTGAGAAGACTCCATAGTGAGCAGACCCAACCTGAAGAGACTCCACCCAGAGCAAACTCCACCGTGAGTAGACCCACAGTGAGCAAACTCTTGATTTTTATGTATTCTTTGTTTGTTATTTTGTTAATCTTGTTTTGCTTTCTGGGTTTGTTTTAGTGAAGGAAGGTAATGTTGTGGCTGCTGTTTGTGCTGTTTTGGCCTTTGGGATACTTTGCACTTGTTAGAAGGAACTATGGTGATGGTGGTGTGGTGTGAAGGAAATTGGGGGTTTTTGTTTGTTGATTTTGGGATTTTGTGATATGGTTTTCTAGAAATTTTGTTGTTAGATTAGGTTTTGGTAAAGTTAACCCTACACTACATTTGAAGAGATTAAGGCTATTAAATATGGATTAGAGATGTAAAGCTCATAATTAAGGAGCTTATGTAACAAATATTATTAATAATCCTTTAATTTTACATTTTCGGCGTATTTTGTTACTAATTTTACTTGTTTCTGATTTCTGAAACCGATGGATGGTCCTCACTATGTAGCAATCCAATGGTCTCTAATTTTCACAGGCCTGGTAAAATTATGAAGATTGTCTCTGCCTTTCCCGAAACTTCAAGTCAAAGCCAAGTTTCTCCTTGAGAGAACGTTAATGTTGTCCACCAAATAATCAAATACAAAGCTTTTGTATAATGTTGATTTTTAGTCTTCATAGTATGAAATTATATATAAGATAATAAATATTTTAATTTAGAAACTTAAATGAAACATTGAAGAATTTTAAGGATTAAAGGATAATTTGAAAATCGGTTTGAAAACCGGTTAACCGGCAACCGAACCGAAAATTTGGTTAGGTTTGCATTCAGTTTTTAACCGAAACCGGTCCGATTTTCGGTTTGGATTTTCTCCAAACCAAAAAACCGGTTCGGTTTTTGGTTTTGATAATCCGGTTCAGTTAACCGGATTATCCCACCCCTCTATCTCACCATAAGGATAACTTCTTAATAATATAAAAGCGATAATCTTTCAAGATAACAATTGACTTTATGAACCTATTTTATAGGTCCAATGCCATATGTATTGTCATTGTGAATTAGACTAAAAATTTTAGTTTTACTTCAATTTTTTATTTAAAAGATTTCTTTGTGGATTAGCTTGTATACTTGTGCACATGTTTCGCAATTTGATATATAAATATTGGATAACAAACAAAAATATATATATTTTTTTCTTAATGTAAGAAAAGTACACATGACCTAATTCATCAAATATAAATTAAGTGAATCAACAATATAATTAGAAGAATATTCATTTCAATTATTATCAATTTCAGTACATTGAACTTGAATAGTTTACCATGACAATACAATTTTCCAACGAAAACTTCATTCCTTGTTATTAATAATTTATCACCCTTGAAGGACACTTTCAACCCAACTTTGCCAATACAAAAATAGACAACAAATTACATAATAATATTTGGAACAAAAAGTGCATTATTTAGTGAGAGGAGTTTCCTATCGGTAAGTTTAACAAAAAAAATTCGCTATGCCTAGTANTTTTTTTTTTTTTTTTTTGTTTTTTAAAGTTAATATATAGGGGATAAAATAACATAATTACCCCTTGACTTCTTTTTGAATTTACTACTATGTCCTTTTTAGTTAAACTTGACTAATGAATTACATAGATGGTAAAGTTGTATTTTAAAAATTTTTGGGTGGAAAGTGTCATTAGGCCAAACCATGGGTGAGAAAAAGTCATTTACTCAATTAACGTTAGGTTATAAAAATTGCAAAGCGAGTGTTATAGCAATACAAATGTGGACCAGTCAAACATTACATGATTCCAACTTGACCTAGATATCTGGTAATGTCGATGGATACTCTTGTCAGGACCGGCGAATCCCAAAATCAACGTGACAGCTGGTAATGCCTCATACACATTGTGTTAACGTGAACTCAACTACATAGTACTACTTTTCCTGCCACGTATACCGCAATTTAATAAGGACACGCGTCCAAAAGGCCCTCCCATTTATGGCCGGACCTCTTTGCATTCAGTTCTTTCACCGATTTCCTGAGAAAAAGTAAGTTAATGTTCTTTAACACTATCTTCTTCAACTCCCCCTGCTACTTTCAGCTAGAAGAAGATGCAAGGTACAGCTAAAAGCTTGAGCAGTCCAAGAAACTGAACTGAATATATAAAATATATTATATAATAATATTTTTATTATTTTAATTTAATTTGTCTAATAATGGCCTGCTGTTTATTAGGAATGTGCAATCATAGAGAAGAGGAAAGTTTAAAGATTATTTATGTTCTGGTAGTTCTGAGATGAGTTCACGTGAAGTGTATGCAACGTTGTCCGTGAGTTTTGCGAGCAAGAATTTCAAGAAAAAGATGCCAAACCAATGTCTCCACTTGTTCAATGTGAGAAAGAAACCTCAATGCTCGCTCTTCTAGGGTTTCTTGAGTGAGCACAAGCTGAAGCAGATTTGAAAATGTCTACTTTTATAAAGTGCTATGAGTAGATCTGAAAGATTCCGGAAGAAGAAGCCTTTTAGTTCTTGAAGAATTCAAATCATTTTGTTTATGGATCAAACTCAGAGAATCTCAAGATTCTACCAGTCTTAATTTGATGGAACTTTTGGTTTCAAGGTACTCCTACTCTCTTATCTTGCTTTTCTTTGTAATTTCTCTTCTTCCACTGGTTAGATCAGGGGATGTAAAGGCTCTTTTGTCTCTGAAATCGTCCATTGATCCTTTAAACACTCTTCCATGGCAAGGAAGCGATGTTTGCAAATGGAAAGGGATCAAGGAATGTATGAATGGAAGAGTAACCAAACTTGTTCTAGAGTACTTGAATTTGAGTGGTACAATAGATGAGAAAAGTTTGAATGAGTTAGACCAGCTTCGTGTATTGAGTTTCAAAGGTAACTCAATATCAGGCCAAATCCCAAATCTGTTTGGCCTTGTCAATCTCAAATCCCTTTTTCTAAATGACAACAATTTCTCTGGTAAATTCCCAGAGTCCCTTTCAAGTCTACACCGTTTAAAAGTCATAGTTTTAGCCAATAACCAAATATCCGGTCCCATTCCTTTATCCCTCCTAAATCTCACCCGATTGTACATGTTTTATTTGCAAGATAATAACCTCACCGGAAAAATCCCTCCTTTCAGCCAAACCAATCTCAGATTCTTCAATGTCTCCAACAATCAACTGTCTGGTCAAGTTCCATTAACCCCAGCTTTAGTCCGGTTCAATACATCAGCCTTCTCCGGTAATATTGATCTTTGTGGCAAACAAATTCAAATCCCTTGTAAAAGTAATGAATTTGGGCCTACATTGAGTCCTTATCCCGCAAGGCCGAGGTCAAAATCATCATCATCATCATCAAAAAGGGTCAAAATCATAGCAGCAAGTGTAGTTGGATTTGTAGTGGTATTAGTTTGTATAATATTGTTATGTTTGGGATGGCGATATTGTAGAAAGAAAGCGGGTTCCGGGGAGTTGAGAAACAAAGGGGTTGTTGGTGTTGAAGGAATAGAGAGAGCAGAGGGAACAGGAAGAGGAAAAGAAGGAGGGTTTTCATGGGAGGGTGAGGGATTAGGGAGTTTGGTGTTCTGTGGAGCAGGAGATGAGCAAATGAATTATAGCTTAGAGGACTTATTGAAAGCATCTGCAGAGACTTTAGGAAGAGGTACAATGGGTAGCACATATAAGGCAGTATTGGAATCAGGATTCATAGTAACAGTTAAAAGGCTAAAAGATGCAAGGTATCCAAGAATGGAGGAATTCAGGAGGCATATGGAGATTATTGGGAGATTAAGGCATCCGAATTTGGTGCCTCTTAGAGCATATTTCCAGGCGAAGGAGGAGAGACTTCTAGTTTATGATTATTTCCCAAATGGGAGTCTCTTTTCTCTCATCCACGGTATGCTTCTAAACTTTGATATAATCTATTGTATAAAATACAAAACTAACAAAAGTAAAGTAATCATAGTGAGTATTAAAATCATCGACATGTCTATAACATTTTTGATATTGAATGTGTTGAAGTAGGTTGTAGTAATTGTAACCTGTTATAAATTGATAATGTTATTATAATTACATTTAACAAGAGGTTTAGTTTTAGTTTCGGCTCCCATTTGAATGAATATAAAATTGTGATATCACTTTTCACTTTTCTTGTTGACTGCCTAGAGTCGAACTATTATATTTACTATTTAAATTTATTTTATATTTTGTGTATCTACTAAGTAAAAAAAGAAGGAATTATTTTATTTATAATAATTACTTGGACCATTTGTTTCTTTTCAATTAACAGGATATGTGGGAACCTTTCCCTTTTTCCTTTTTCCTTTTTCCATGGGTAGATTAGATTTGAGGTGAATAAAGACAAGGCTTCAAACGTCCCTGGCCATGTTTAATATAAATCTGAATCTCGAAAAGGCGCGTGCTTTTTTGTTGACAACTCATACTCTCAACTCTGACCTTGCCATGTTAGTGTTGTCCCGTCTTCTTCCTTTCACCTCACATTTTTACCTTGTCACGTGACCAATGTTAAATGTTTCCCTGTTTACTATGCATTATTTTCAATTTGCATACTCCTTCCAACATGATTTTCATTCAATCTGTCTGTCTTTAAGCTTTTTATACTTGCATTAGCCAATAATATTCTTAATTAACTCTGTCACAGGAACAAGAACTTCCGGTGGTGGAAAGCCTCTTCATTGGACATCATGTCTCAAAATAGCCGAGGACTTAGCCAGTGGATTGCTCTATATCCACCACAACCCTGGACTAACCCACGGCAACTTGAAATCCTCCAATGTCTTATTAGGTCCCGACTTTGAGTCCTGCTTAACAGATTATGGTCTTTTCTCATTTCGTGATCCGGACTCACTAGAAGAACCCAGTGCCGCTTCTCTCTTCTATAGAGCCCCTGAATGCCGCAACATGTGGAGACAACCCACCCAACAAGCTGACGTTTACAGCTTCGGCGTCCTCCTTTTGGAGCTATTAACTGGGAAAACTCCTTTCCAAGACCTTGTTCAGGAACATGGTTCAGACATTCCTAGATGGGTGAGGTCCGTCCGCGAAGAAGAAACCGAGTCTGGGGATGATCCTGCCTCGGGTAATGAGGCGTCCGAGGAAAAACTTCAAGCTCTTTTGAATGTTGCAATGGCTTGTGTGTCACTTGCTCCTGATAGCCGTCCAATGATGAGAGAAGTTTTGAAGATGATCAGAGATGCAAGGGCTGAAGCTCAAATCTCATCCAACAGTAGTGATCATTCACCGGGGAGATGGTCCGACACGGTTCAGAGCTTGCCTAGAGAAGAACACTTGAGCATTTGAGTGGTTCAATTTAAATTTTTGATTCTTTTCAATTGGATCTCGATTGATCTACTACTAGTGTAAAGTTTGATTATTGGTGCTTTTTGGCGTGTTTTTAGTTGTATAAGATTGAATCACTTTCTCCAATTTACCATTCCGTGAGGATTTGTTAGCTGATTATTATCCCTCGCCTCCCTTGAGGTTTGTGATTTAATATGGGCAAGGCATATCCCAAAGTATAACATAGCATATCCCTTTCCCTTTCCTTAATCCACCTATTTTCAGATTTAAGTTTGGGTAAACAAATGAAAACTAATCCCACCATCACTTTGGTTGATTTTTTCGGTTTTCTCTGATCTGTGTCCTACTTCAACTTAACGCTCGACTTCTTTATTCATGTCTTCTCTGCTGGATTAGTCATGTATCAATCTAGTCCAGACACGGGCGTAGGTAACCAAAGACTAAAATGAACCAGCTCTGTTGCCTCAAACTTAACGCCATGTGTTTATTGATTTAAATGAAAGCTTTTAGTTGCTGCATTTTGCGCCGGAAATACAATTGTAATTGTCATTTGACTTATTTCAGTTTAGTCATATGATCTATATCAATTTAGTCCTCATGTTTATGCTTTATATTAATCATTTGATTTTTAAATAAAACTAATAGGTGGCAATTTATAGAGAAAATTTAACTCCCTGGACATCCCAAGTTTCCATTTAACAAAATGGCCTTGAATTTTTTTTTCATTTTTTTAATTTAGAAAAGCTGACGTGTTACAGTTATGATTCATTAAACATGTAAAATGGGTTAAAATGAAAAGATTAAAACATATGTGGGCAAAAAAATTAATGAAAGTTTTTTAAAATTTGAAATTTAAAAATGAGCCCCACCTATTCAAATTGCTTAATCGAAACTGATTAGGCAAAAATCGATTTCTTGAACCCTAAACGGAATATCTACGATTTCTGGCGATACAGTCCACATTCACAATCGAAACTGTAAATTTTCACACCAAATTCAATCCTAAAATCGATTTCTTGAACCCTAAACGGAATCTCTACGATTTCCGGCGATACAGTCCACATTCACAATCAAAACTGCAAATTTTCACATCAAATTCAATCCTAAAATCGATTTCTTGAACCGTAAACGGAATCTCTACGATTTCCGGCGATATAGTCTACATTCACAATCAAAACTGCAATTTTTCACACCAAATTCAATCCCAAAGCTTCATTTCTTAAAATCATGGCTGACATTCACAATGAGGAGGAAAACCCAACGCCACTTCGAATCCTAGAGTCTGGTGGCGCAAGCAGTTCAATGGCTGCTTCGGTGGATCATCCGATAAGTGAAGGTGGTCCACAGGCAAAGGAGAAGACGGCGACACAACAACAGAGAGAAGAATCACAAAACGGTTCTAAACCAGGAGGAGGCCGGCAAGAATTCAGGCGAGGAGGAGGAGTCCGACGAGAATTCAGGAGAGGAGGAGGAGTCCGACGAGAATTCAGGCGAGGAGGAGGAGTCCGACGAGAATTCAGGCGAGGAGGAGGAGGCCGGAGAGAATTCAAGCGAGGAGGAGGCCGGCGAAGAAAGGGTATGTATTTGTTTTGGGAGTTCTGGTACTGTACTGTATTTTAGTTCGCCATACCAATTCTATATTGCTTAGCCTTTGTTTGGTGCATGGCTGTGGTGTTGACATGTTTCATGTTAGTGATGCTACTGGTTTAGATATGTGATGGTGTACTTCTCGTGTACTGCTTGTGGATGAAAAACCACTGGTGGAATTTAAATGATTAAAAGCTTTTCATTGTGTATTGAACTATTGATAGATGGATTAATCAGGGGTCATTTTTATCCTGTGATGAAATAAGACAGTGCAATTAAGTTTTTGAATTCAGTAAATTCATATATCGGTAGGAAGAAATGTATGCAAGTCGTAATAACATCCCTTTGCTCTATACCGTCGCTTAAGCGATTCATCGCTTTTACCTATGGTCGCTTAAGCGATTCCAGATCGCTTAAGTTTGCGTAGAGAATGGCATGAATGGAGGGATAGAGTGGCTAGGGTTTCTACTCTTGAACTCTTTTACATATAATATATATGTTAGTTCCCATTTTGCCCAGCTGCTCTTTCTTAGAAAGTTCATCTATGTCCCTTAGTCAATTACAACAATGCCTCATTTTTATTATTTCTCCATGAAATTCTATCTCTTTTCACTCCCCAAGTTTTCAACTAATTGAGTGAAAAGACCATTTTACCCCTAATGAAAGTTTAAGGGATTTTCTTCACATTTTTCTCAAAATAACTCAACAAAATTCAACTAAGGGCCAACTAACCAAAAATAACAACATGCAAGCTCAATTGAGAATAATCAATAAACATTCAATAAATGCAACAATACTTTAACTACATACCTCAAGTGGGGCGTTACATATGAAAAACCTGAATGGATGATATCTCTGATTTAAGCTTAAAAAAGTTAGAAGTAATGGTTACCCGTGGGATTACAATCTTATTAAAAAGAGTGAACGATTTTTTCCCCCACCCAGGTTTGGCTTAATGACACTTTCCCATCCATCAAGTTTCAAAATGACACTTACATTCAATTGCTGGTTATCTTTATCACGTACATAATCCATTCTGATTCCACCAGGTCAATCGATTTCTCAGGTTGGTGCAATTTCGTATCAACAAAGAACATTTAAATATGATTTCATTTTCTGTCAAAGATAACAACAAAAAACTATTAGCTATCATTTAATTAAATAATTTATAATTTTTTTTTCATTATGAAAAACCTTAATCGATGATATCTCTTATTAAACTTCAAAAAATAGAAGTAATGGTTACTTGTGGGATTACAATCATATTAAAAAGAGTGAACAACTTTTTCCCACCCATCATGTTTAAAACGACACTATTCCCACCCACCTTATGTTCCTTAGAAAAATCCGTTGATGACATAGTATAAATGGTGTAAAGATGAAAATACCCTTTCCTCTTATTCTTCTCTTTGTCGCCTCTGATTTCGGTTACAATTCCTACCGATTCGCTAGTTGGGGCTTTCATCGAGCACCTGCTGCGCCTGAGAGGAGAAGTGGGAATGGCTAGGGAAGGTGGAAAAACCAGGAAAAACACCCAAATCAAGCCAACAAATGCAACTCAACACACCTACAACACCAAAACATCAGAACAACAATCAAAATGCTTCAAAAAAGTTCCAAAAACAATCAAATTGCAAAACCCAGCCACGGTGGAAGGTGGCGGTTCACGGCCGAAGAACAGCAAGTAACCAAGTCCCAGGGTTTAAGAGATTTTTTTAGAGTGGAGGTTGGAGGTTGTAGTGGTATGGAGATTGGGTTTTGGCCACCGGAATTAGGCGGAATCGGCTTAAAAACAAAACCTAACTTGTAGTGGCTAGCGAACGGTGGTTTGAAAGATGTGGGGATCAGGGGGTTTTGGTTTGAGAAGATTGAGGAAGCTTGTGGTGGTGCAGGGAAAGCCAGATGCATTCCGGCCAAATCCGGGGAGACGGTAGGGTGGGAAGAAAGTAAAACTTGAAGGCAGTCGACCAATTTTTTTTTTTTTTTTTTGTTTTTTTTAAAGTTAATATATAGGGATAAAAAACATAATTACCCCTTGACTTCTTTTTGAATACTACTATGTCCTTTTAGTTAAACTTGACTAATGAATTACATAGATGGTAAAGTTGTATTTTAAAATTTTTGGGGGAAAGTGTCATTAGGCCAAACCATGGGTGAAAAAGTCATTTACTCAATTAACGTTAGGTATAAAAATTGCAAAGCGAGTGTTATAGCAATACAAATGTGACCAGTCAAACATTACATGATTTCCAACTTGACCTAGATATCTGGTAATGTCGATGGATACTCTTGTCAGGACCGGCGAATCCCAATCAACGGGACAGCTGGTAATGCCTCATACACATTGTGTTAACGTGAACTCAACTACATAGTACTATTTTCCTGCCACGTATACCGCAATTAATAAGGACACGCGTCCAAAAGGCCCTCCCATTTATGGCCGACCTCTTTGCATTCAGTTTCTTTCACCATTTCCTGAGAAAAGTAAGTTAATGTTCTTTAACACTATCTTCTTCAACTCCCCCTGCTACTTTCAGCTAGAAAAGATGCAATTACAGCTAAAACTTGGGCAGTCCAAGAAACTGAACTGAATATATAAAATATATTATATATAATAGTTTTATTATTTTAATTTAATTTGTCTAATAATGGCCTGCTGTTTTTAAGGAATGTGCAATCATAGAGAAGAGGAAAGTTTAAAGATTATTTATGTTCTGGTAGTTCTGAGATGAGTTCACGTGAAGTGTATGCAACGTTGTCCGTGAGTTTTGCGAGCAAGAATTTCAAGAAAAAGATGCCAACCAATGTCTCCACTTGTTCAATGTGAGAAAGAAACCTCAATGCCGCTCTTTAGGGTTTCTTGAGTGAGCACAAGCTGAAGCAGATATGAAAAGTCTACTTTTATAAAGTGCTAGAGTAGATCTGAAAGATTCCGGAGAAGAAGCCTTTTAGTTCTTGAAGAATTCAATCTTTTGTTTATGGATCAAATCAAGAACTCAAGATTCTACCAGTCTTAATTTGATGGAACTTTTGGTTTCAAGGTACTCTACTCTCTTATCTTCTTTTCTTTGTAATTTCTCTTCTTCCACTGGTTAGATCAGGGGATGTAAAGGCTCTTTTGTCTCTGAAATCGTCCATTGAATCCTTTAACACCTCCTATGCAAGGAAAGCGATGTTTGCAAATGGAAAGGGATCAGGAATGTATGAAGGAGAGTAACCAAACTTGTCTAGAGTACTTAATTTGAGTGGTACATAGATGAGAAAAAGTTTGAATGAGTTAGACCAGCTTCGTGTATTGAGTTTGCAAAGGTAACTCAATATCAGGCCAAATCCCAATCGTTTGGCCTTGTCAATCTCAAATCCCTTTTCTAAATGACAACAATTTCTCTGGTAAATTCCCCAGAGTCCCTTCAAGTCTACACGTTTAAAAGTCATGTTTTAGCCAATAACCATACCGGTCCCATTCCTTTATCCCTCCTAAATCTCACCCGATTGTCATGTTTATTTGCAAGATAATAACCTCACCGGAAAAATCCCTCCTTTCAGCCAAACCAATCTCAGATTCTTCAATGTCTCCAACAATCAACTGCTGGTCAAGTTCCATTAACCCCGCTTTAGTCCGTTCAATACTCAGCCTTCTCCGGTAATATTGATCTTTGTGGCAAACAAATTCAAATCCCTTGTAAAAGTAATGAATTTGGGCCTACATTGAGTCCTTATCCCGCAAGGCCGAGGTCAAAATCATCATCATCATCATCAAAAAGGGTCAAAAACATAGCAGCAAGTGTAGTTGGATTTGTAGTGGTATTAGTTTGTATAATATTGTTATGTTTGGGATGGCGATATGTAGAAGAAAGCGGGTTCCGGGGAGTTGAGAAACAAAGGGGTTGTTGGTGTTGAAGGAATAGAGAGAGCAGAGGGAACAGGAAGAGGAAAAGAAGGAGGGTTTTCATGGGAGGGTGAGGGATTAGGGAGTTTGGTGTTCTGTGAGCAGGAGATGAGCAAATGAATTATAGCTTAGAGGACTTATTGAAAGCGTCTGCAGAGACTTTAGAAGAGGTACAATGGGTGCAACATAAAGGCAGTATTGGAATCAGGATTCATAGTAACAGTTAAAAGGCTAAAGATGCAAGGTATCCAAGAATGGAGGAATTCAGGAGGCATATGGAATTATTGGGAGATTAAGGCATCCGAATTTGGTGCCTCTTAGAGCATATTTCCAGGCGAAGGAGGAGAGACTTCTAGTTTATGATTATTTCCCAAATGGGAGTCTCTTTTCTCTCATCCACGGTATGCTTCTAAACTTTGATATAATCTATTGTATAAAATACAAAACTAACAAATAAAATCATAGGTGAGTATTAAAATCATCGACAGTCTATAACATTTTGATATTGAATGTGTTGAAGTAGGTTTGTAGTAATTGTAACCTGTTATAAATTGATAATGTTATAATTACATTTACAAGAGGTTAGTTTTAGTTCGGCTCCATTTGAATGAATATAAAATTGTGATATCACTTTTCACTTTTCTTGTTGACTGCCTAGAGTCGAACTATTATATTTACTATTAAATTTATTTTATATTGTTGTATCTACTAAGTAAAAAAGAGGAAATATTATTTTATTTATAATTACGTGACCATTTGTTTCTTTTCAATTAACAGGATATGTGGGAACCTTTCCCTTTTTCCTTTTCCATGGTAGATTAATTTGAGTGATAAAGACGCTTCAAACGTCCCTGCATGTTTAATATAAATCTGAATCTCGAAAAGGCGCGTGCTTTTTTTTGACAACTCATACTCTCAACTCTGACCTTGCCATGTTAGTGTTGTCCCGTCTTCTTCCTTCACCTCACATTTTTACCTTGTCACGTGACCAATTGTAAATGTTTCCCTGTTTACTATGCATTATTTTCAATTTGCATACTCCTTCCAACATGATTTCATTCAATCTGTCTGTCTTTAAGCTTTTTATACTTGCCTAAACCAATAATATTCTTAATTACTCTGTCACAGGAACAAGAACTTCCGGTGGCGGAAAGCCTCTCATTGGACATCATGTCTCAAAATAGCCGAGGACTTAGCCAGTGGATTGCTCTATATCCACCACACCCTGGACTAACCCACCAACTTGAAATCCTCCAATGTCTTATTAGGTCCCGACTTTGAGTCCTGCTTAACACTTATGGTCTTTTCTCATTTCGTGAGGGTGCGGCGGACGTGCAGCGGTGAGGGCGGAACCCCATGCCGCGGTTCGCTCTCTGGTACCGGAGGCACGGCTGGGTACTCATCCCACTCTTCGTAACCTTACTCATTGTCTCTCTTTATTCTTTCTCATGTTTGCTCATTCTTCCTCACTTGCATGTCACGGCCTCATCTTATCGGAGGCACGGCTGGGTGGAGATCACAAAGCACCAACCCACTCTTTGTGACTTCTACTCATTCTCTACCGATCGGACTTAGTCATGCATGGATTCGGAACTCTTGGCCACGTGAGTGTATTCTCTCTCTCTCTGAATGTCACGGCCCCATCTAACCGGAGGCATGGCTGGGGATCACAAAGCACCCACTCTCGTGACTTTACTCATCACTCACGAGTTCCCCATCGCACAACCTACTCTATTCTCTTCTGTAGCACTTTTCTCTCTTTTATTCGCTAATGCTCAATCTCTCTTTCTCTTTACTATTAGAGTGTTCTCATTCTCTTTACTCTTAGAGTTGCTATTCTCAACATTCTCTACTCTTTCTCACTCAAACTATAACTCATAGTATAGCTTATACTCAAAATTCTCTACTCTTGCTCAAGCTAATATTCATCTCTTCCTCAAGCTAGTGCTCATAGTATAACTTAACTCTTAGAGTAGTCTATTCACAAGGTTTTCTACTCTTTCTTAAGCTACTTCTCAATGCACAATTAATGCATATGGATGGTTCATGCTCATTAATGCACTTATGAAATGCCAAATGCAATATTGCATCAAAACAGTCATTCTGCGCATGTCACACTAAAAAGGGCGTAACTTGCGTTATACACATCGGATTGCAACGGTTTTGGTCTCGTTTTAAAGCTTAAAAACAGGGCTACAACTTTGATGTTTTGGTCTTAATCCAGTTCGATTTCTAAGATACCCAAAAATCACTCACAAAGTCACGGACGTGACAGAGCAGTTTTCACTTAGGCATTTCCTCAAATAACTCATGTGCACCAAAGCTCTACTTATCTATAACTCTACTCTTCTCTTTAATCATCCAAAATGAGAGGAAAACTCCCTCATACACTCTAATTTCCTGTCAAGGCAAAACACTCCCATAGGGTTTGCTCATAACTCTCTCCAACTTCAATCAAACTCAACTCATCATCATACAGTCACAACACTTCTCATAACTCAATTAAGTTCATATCAACATAGATACATACTCATAACATCTCAATTTCTCAGCATAATACATACACATACATACACAATTTCTACTCAAATAAATTCTTAAATCTCAATTTAGTTTGGATTTACTTACCTTGAATTTGAGCAACTCCAACACTATAGTCTCTCTTTGATAGAATTCCCTTTCCTCTTAAACCCTAAGCATATAAAACCATAAGAATTCAAAACTTTAAAATTTAATCTCACATCTTGATGCAAGAATCTTACATTTGGATGCTTAGGATTGAAAATCCACTCAAAAATACCCAAAATCTATGAATTTCCTTGGAAATCTAGTGAAGAAATTTGAGACAATTCATAGGAAATAGGCCATGGGGGTCCATCCTAAAGGTTCGTTCTCTCTATGTGGTGAGATGTGCTCGGGTGGGGGCCTCATCTAAGGAACAATTGTTCCGGGACGAACTCATCCATCCAAGGAACTATCATTCCTCATCCAGTAATGACCATTCCTCTATTCATAACTATTGTTCCCTATGAAGGAATGACCATTTCTTATTCAGTAGAAATCATTCGCGACAGTTTTGGTGGGGCTGCCAACTCAGGTGACCGTAGAGTTTTGTGAGAAAAAGTTTATGAGATGCGTTTGTCAGCCACTTCAATCTTTGGGTTATAACATAAGGGTAAAATCTTGAGGTTTTGAAATTCAATCAAAGAAGCTTCACACTATGAACCACATTTCTTAAATCCCCACAGACCTCCATGGAAATTGAAACTACCAACAGGCATATAAGAATCACTCCATCGACAATTCAAGTTATCACTGCTTCAAAGCATCATAACGCCATGGAAAGCATTCTCTCTTCAACAATGATCAAAATTCAAAAACAATCTTTTTACAATATCTTCCAACTCTCGCATGCTTAAGATTATTTGCACAGAACCAAGGAGAGAAAGTGAAAGTAAATGATATGGAGAAGAAAATTAAAAGGGAGTTGAAGAAGGAAGTGTGAGTGTCACTTTTGCTTGTTTATAATGGTGGTGGGAGAAAATGGGTGAAGATTCCAAGTAACCCAAGCAAAGATAAGAAATCAAGCGGCAAACATTCGAAATTTTAATTTTTAATATATAAAGGTTTTATTTTTTTATATTTTTTTACAAAAGTTTGAGTCGTTAGATAACGATATTTGAATGGTTGAGATTGCATCTAAACATGGTTATTTTAAAGTGCATTAATGAATCTCAACCATTCAAAGTGCTTGAGCTAATTACTATAAATTGTGTCATATTTTCTATTAAAAAAAAAAAAAATGTGCTCCCTAACCTTCCCGTTTTTTAAATAGTTAACGACTTTTCCTACCCAAATAATGACTTAATGAAACTTGTTCACCCTAGATTTTTAAAATACCACTTTATTATCTAAATTTATATTTTAATGGCGAATAGAAGCAAACTCGGTCTAGGCTTTTGGGCCTTTTGAAGAGGGGAGGTCGATGAGTCTTTTGGTGGTGGAAGGTTGAATTTTGGTGGTTGGGATTGATCAGAATTTGACTTGAGAAGCGGTTGCAGAACCTAATCGCTCATTGCCGGCGATTGGCGAGGTCAGCGGGAGTAGGGTTTAGGGTTTTGGTTAGTGATTAGGGAAAGAGAATGGTGGTGGTGGCAGTGGTGGTGTAGGGTTGCAACAATCGGAATCAGAAACTGAATATAAATTTGGGTATAAAGTGTTATTTTAAATTCTGTGGGTGAAAAAATGTCATTAAGCCATTATTTGGTGGAAAAAAAGTTGTTTACCTCTTATTTAATGATAAATCTAATTGTAAAACAAGACATTTGTTAAGCCTCGATCGTGGATACTTGAAACCAGAAAAACAAGTGTAAAAAAATGAGCAACCTATCACACTTGCCTATCGTTCAAGCATCCCGAAAGCTCGCACAAAACAAACGCGAGCAAGATATCAAGATTCATGACACACCGATAGAGAATTCCGGCGGCCTCATCAAACACTCTTAAACCCAAGGTTGGTTTTTTAAAACCCAAAAGAACTAACCTAGCCACAATAACGGCCACCCGAAGGTAGAACTTCAAGAAAATAAAGAGTAGGTATAAAGAGAATCTACTGAAACGATGGTGGAATGTTTCGTCTGAACGTCCTCGTGAAAGCAGGAAGTGATGCTCACAAAGAAGAAGATAATGAGAGGTAGTCAAGATTGCAAGAATCGAAGACTAAGGGCAAACACCCTTTTTATAGTGGCGAGGGAAACCAAAACGGTGGGATTCAGTCTAGGATGTTGATTCGCAACGAATCTCAACCCTCCATTCATCGAGTAATCCTGACCGATCAATGAGTACAAGTATCAACCATCTAGGAAGGCGATCAACCATCGAATTGAGCAATGATAACTGTGACACACGTCACTTTTTTTTGCAAGTGGTAACACACGTCTTTGCTTCCGCGCGTCGTTAGCTGTAACAGTCCACGCGTGTGTGAAAGTAACTGCCAAAAGTCGCCACATTTAATGCAACGTGTCATTTTCTGAAATTCCCCTTCTACCTTCATTTGAAATTTCAAATTCAATGGTCTGCAATGATGTCCAGTCTCAGGTACGTCGGGTGAAACTAAGGTCGAATGCTAAGCTCAGATAATCTTAGCGCCTATGTGTGAGTCACCCTGAATGAAGGAGTTCGATCTAGTGGCAAAATCAGCACTTTAGTCTCAAAGCTCAAAACAACCTCTGAACACTGGGGGGCAGATGTTATGTGTGATTTTTGCCATAAGAGAGCTCGCAAAAAGTATTCACCCAGAACAAGCTCAACCTAGGCGAAGCTCATCATAGCGATCAATCCAAATAGCTGTTCAATGAAATCAAAGATAAACTCCAATCTCGGATATATCAAAGGATAAGATCAATGCTTTTGGCAACACAATCTCACACACGATCACGAAGATCACAGGATTGCAAACCCACTCTGATTGCAATCGCGAACTTATCTCTCCCCATAATTGCAACTTGTATATAAACCCCCTCAAACGATGAGAAGGATGGTTGTCAAATTTTTAAGCAGATTTATTGTCTTGTAATCCCTCACAAGTAATAAATAACAGTGGACGTAGCACAGTTTTAACTTGTCGAACCACTTTAAAATACTTTTTGTGCTCTTACATTTTTGATGCACATTACATTCAATTGCTGTTATCTTTACTCACGCACACATCCGTTTCCCATTCCATCAAGGTCAATGATTTTCTCAGGTTGGTGTAATTTTCGTATCAACAAAGAACATTTAAATGATATTTTCATTTTCTGTCAAAGATAACAACAAAAACTATTAGATATCATTTATTAAATAATTTATAACTTTTTTTTTTCATTATGATGTAACACCTGCTCTCACTACTATTCAGATAATGCATACTATGCAAATTATAGATATACATAGCGTATGGAAGATAGTGGCTTAGTGGGCTCAAACTTTTCTTTACTCATAAAATAATTCTTCCACATTACAAAATACTCTGTATTAAAACTTGCTACTTAATACAAAATATCATAACTGGTGGACAGTAGTGCCAATACTCTCCGCTTCTCGACGTCCATCCGACCGCTGCTCCTAATTCCTGCAAAACAAGGAGAACAGTGGGTGACGCAACAACAATGCCAATAAGTAAATCCGCGCTACCTGTCCCCACAACTCACTCTTTGGTTCTTTCCTTACTCTACCGTTCTTCTATTTCTATTCTCACTGTTTTTCTCTTTCTTGCTAATACCTTTATTCTCCTTTAACTCTGTTCTGCTCGTCCTTTTTTATTCTTTCTTTCTCTCTTTTCTCATTCTCTTTTCTTCTTCTCTTATGCTTACTCACCTGAAGGGAAATCATGGTTTCTCTCTTATTCTCATCATACTCACCATGAAGGGAAATCATAGTTCTCTCTTATTCTCATCATGCTCACCATGAGGAAAATCATGGTTCTCTCTTATGCTCATCAATACTCACCATGAAGGAAATATGGTTCTCTCTTATGCTCAATATCTCTCACTAACCATGGAAGAATCATGGTGCATGCATGTATATGAGATTATATGCAAATTAAGGCAAAAGAACTGCATGTTTCTTTCTCTACTCTCTATCTACTAGCTCAAAACCTCTCATTCTATCTCATTCTTTCTTAAGCTTTCTCAAGCTTTCTCATTCTTTAATTCTCTCTATTTATCTCATTCCCATTTCTCATAATTCATTTCTACTAACTCACTCTTTGAATCACGGCCTCATCTTACCGGGGCACAGCCGGGACTTCTCCCGCTTACGTGACTTCTACTGATTCTCTGCTGTCTCTCTTTCTCATAACTCTTTTGTTTGTACTTCCTGTTGTAGGTCCGGGCCTCATCTTCACCAATGAATATTGACTATTCAGTAATGTGTAATTGAATTCTTTATGTTTTTATTTCATATTCTGGATTCAGTATCTGCAAATAAGTAATTTAATGTATTTTTCATACAAAGAATACAACAATAATATAAAATAAAAGAGAAACATAGTATGAAATTATATATAAAATAATCAATATTTGAATTTAGGGACTTAAATGAAACATTGAAGAATTTTAAGGATTAAAGGATAATTTGAAAACCGGTTAACCGGTAACTGAACCGAAAATTCAGTTCGGTTTACATTTGGTTTTTAATCGAAATCGGTCCAGTTTTCGGTTTTGATAATCCGGTTCGGTTAACCGGATTATCCCACCCCTAAAAATTGGGGAGGGGCATTCACCTAGATTCACCTGGGGTTGGATCAGTGGTACTATAGTAACCCGTTGGTCCAACTGGTTTTTGGAAAAAACCGGGTGAATCAAACACTAGAAAATGGTGACTTTCAGTCAGCGTTCGACAAGCAAACATGTGGGAGTTTTGAAGGGTGGATCACGGTGAGTCTAGAGGTGGTGTCTGAATAAGTTTTAGTTGTCAGAATCACTGCAATTTGGCCAAGAAACGACAAAACCCTAGCTTCTAATTGTCTGCGATTGGTGGGTGGAATGGCTTGGAACTTTGGGGGTTTTGTAGGGGAGTAGCCGGTGAGTCTAAGGGTGGTGGTGGTTGGAGTTGTCGTCGCTCAAAACGGTCGAAATCTAGCAAAGGACAGCTGGAAAAAACACATTTTTCGTCGCTGATGATTGGCGAGTGATGAGAGGGGATAAAGGGTATGGTATTGGAGGAGAGAGTGAGGGTTCTAGTGGTGGTGACAAAGGAGATTTTGGGTGAGAAAACAATCAGAAAAACGGGAAAGTGGGCTGGCGTTGATGCGTGCTAACGTGCGTTGGAAATAGTCCCCATGCTAACGTGCACCGAACTCAAAAATATTGAAATTTTTTTAGGTGACATGTCACTGGTTTTACCCACCGGTCAACTTGAGACCCGACTTCTTTGATGGGTTTAGCCTCGGGTTGGTTTTTGAAACATTGTATTTAACCATTTTCCATGAAATTGTATAAATATGTAGTAAGCAATTTCAAAAAACCAAAGCCAATTCATCTTCATAACGTGAAGCTTTGTTTGAGCGCAAAGCCTCCACTGTCCACACCTCTACCAAATTTAAAGACGAGGTTACCCTACAAACTTCTAAAAGGATTGAAAATTATTTTTACCCAAAACCAGATTCTTCAACGCCTTAAAATACCTAGAATAAATATACCAAAAAACTTCAAAGTAGACAAGATCAAAACAACCTCTTGCAAAATATCTAAAATCAACACCTATTTCTAAAAAATCATAAATACAACCAAAAAAAGAAAAAAAAAAAAAAACAATGAATCAAAGCATAAGAAAAAAGATCTTTCATCAACGTCTAGCATGTTAAAATTTGTTTCATAATAAAAATAAGAATTAGTGTAGCGATGAGAAGCTAAAACGATTAGAGTGGACCCTGCCGGATGTGATTAAGCTAGAATAACATTTGGCCGGACATAATTGCATCTGGTCTAATGCTATTCCGATTGAATCATACCTGGCCGGGTGCAATTTGGCTAGTTGGGAAGATGAAGAAGATGAAGACGGGAAGATGGGGAGATGAAGAAGAAGAAGAAGATGGGAGGAGGAGCAGGGAGAGGGATAGAGAGAAGTAGATAGAAAGAGAAAAGAGAAAGGGAGAAGAAAGGAAAGAAAGAAAGAAAAGAGGCGAAGAAGATGAAGTATGAGATGGAAAGAAAGAGCAAATGAAGTAAAAGATAATAAAGAAATAGGAGAAAAAATTAGGGATTTGTAAAATATGAAAAGTCAAAATTACACTTTAAGGGTGAAAGAATATCAATAATCTATGTCAGTTAACGTATTTTACCAACAAATTCTAATGTAAAGTGGATAATTGTCGTTTTCAAGCTTTTTGGGTAGTAAATTGTCGTTAGGGCAAAGTTTGAGTGGGAGGATGTCGTTCGGCCTTTATTTTAACACTAAAAGATTAATGATATGGGGACTTTTGTTATCTCTATAAGGGGCTTTTTGTATTTAATTAAATATAAAAGGGGTTGGTGTAACCCTTTTAAATATTAAGATTTTTATTGATAGCTCATATTTGATGTTTTGGAGTCGAGTAATACTATGCTGACAAACAAATCTTACAAACTTTCTCTCACAAAGCTGACTTGGCACTGAGTTGGCATTATCACGTCCATTCACGGCTTTGACTAAACATGAATGACCGTTCCTTAGGGATGAACAGCTGTTCAATGTATAAGGAACAACCATTCCTTAGGGATGAACGACTATTCATCGTATAAGCAATGACCATTCCTTAGGGATAAACAACCGTTCATCGTATAAGGAACGACCATTCCTTAGGGATGAACGGCTGTTCATCGTATAAGGAACGGACATTCCATGAGGAAGGAATGGCTGTTCAGTAGGAAATATGGCCATTCCATCATAGAACGGTCGTTCCTCTAGGTGGAATGGCCGTGCCTCATCTAAGGAACAATTGTTCCGTGCAAGGAACGATCATTCCTCATCCAAGGAACTATCATTCCTCATCCAAGGAATGACCATTCCTCTATTCATAACTATTGTTCCCTATGAAGGAATGACCATTTCTTAATTCTAGTAGAAATCATTCGGCGACAGTTTTGGTGGGGGCTGCCAACTCAGGTGACACGTAGAGTTTGTGAGAAAAAGTTTATGAGATGCGTTTGTCAGCCTATCTTCAATCTTTGGAGTTATAACATAAGGTAAAATCTTGAGGTTTTGAAATTCAATCAAAGAAGCTTCACACGTATGAACACATTTCTTAAATCCCCACAGACCTCCATGGAAATTGAAACTACCAACAGGGCATATAAGAATCACTCCAATCGACAATTCAAGTTTATCACGTGACTTCAAAAGCATCATAACGCCCATGGAAAGCATTCTCTCTTCAACAATGATCAAAATTCAAAAACAAATCTTTTTTACAATATCTTCCAACTCTCGCATGCTTAAGATTATTTGCACAGAACCAAGGAGAGAAAGTGAAAGTAAATGATATGGAGAAGAAATTAAAAGGGAAGTTGAAGAAGAGAAGTGTGAGTGTCACTTTTGCTTGTTTATTAATGGTGGTGGGAGAAAATGGGTGAAGATTCCAAGTAACCCAAGCAAAGATAAAGAAATCAAGCGGCAAACATTCGAAATTTTAATTTTTTAATATATAAAGGTTTTATTTTTTTACATATTTTTTTACAAAAGTTTTGAGTCGTTAGATAACGATATTTGAATGGTTGAGATTGCATCTAAACATGGTATTTTTAAAGTGCATTAATGAATCTCAACCATTCAAAGTGCTTTGAGCTAATTACTTATAAATTGTGTCATATTTTCTATTAAAAAAAAAAAAAATGTGCTCCCTAACCTTCCCGTTTTATTTAAATAGTTAACGACTTTTTCCTACCCAAATAATGACTTAATGAAACTTGTTCACCCATAGATTTTTAAAATACCACTTTATTATCTAAATTTATATTTTAATGGCGAATAGAGAGCAAACTCGGTCTAGGCTTTTGGGCCTTTTGAAGAGGGGAGGTCGATGAGTCTTTTGGTGGTGGAAGGTTGAATTTTGGTGGTTGGGATTGATCAGAATTTGACTTGAGAGGAGCGGTTGCAGAAACCCTAATCGCTCATTGCCGGCGATTGGCGAGGTCAGCGGGAGTAGGGTTTAAGGGGTTTTGGTTAGTGATTATTGGGAAAGAGAATGGTGGTGGTGGCAGTGGTGGTGTAGGGTTGCAACAATATCGGAATCAGAAACTGAATATAAATTTGGGTAATAAAGTGTTATTTTAAAATTCTGTGGGTGAAAAAATGTCATTAAGCCATTATTTGGGTGGAAAAAAGTTGTTTACTCTTATTTAAATGATAAATCTAATTGTAAAACAAGACATTTTGGTTAAGCTCGATCGTGGATACTTGAAACCAGAAAACAAGTGTAAAAAAATGAGCAACCTATCCACACTTGCCTATCGTTCAAGCATCCCGAAAGCTCGCACAAAAACAAACGCGAGCAAGATATCAAGATTCATGACAACCGATAGAGAATTCCGGCGGCCGCTCATCAAGACACTCTTAAACCCAAGGTTGGTTTTTTAAAACCCAAAAGAACTAACCTAGCCACAATAACGGCCACCCCGAAGGTAGAACTTCAAGAAAATAAAGAGTAGGTATAAAGAGAATCTACTGAATACGATGGTGGAATGTTTCGTCTGAACGTCCTCGTGAAAGCAGGAAGTGATGCTCACAAAGAAGAAGAATAATGAGAGGTAGTCAAGATTGCAAGAATCGAAGACTAAGGGCAAACAACCCATTTTTATAGTGGCGAGTGGGAAACCAAAACGGTGGGATTCAGTCTAGGATGTTGATTCGCAACGAATCTCAACCCTCCATTCATCGAGTAATCCTGACCGATCAATGAGTACAAGTATCAACCATCTAGGAAGGGCGATCAACCATCGAATTGAGCAATGATAACTGTTGACACACGTCACTTTGTTTTTGCAAGTGGTAACACACGTCTTTTGCTTCCGCGCGTCGTTAGCTGTAACAGTCCACGCGTGGTGAAAAGTAACTGCCAAAAGTCAGCCACATTTAATGCAACGTGTCATTTCTGAAATTCCCCTTCTACCTTCATTTGAAATTTCAAATTCAATGGCATTGCAATGATGTCCAAGTCTCAGGTACGTCGGGTGAAACTAAGGTCGAATGCTAAGCTCAGATAATCTTAGCGACCTATGTGTGAGTCACCCTGGAATGAAGGAGTTCGATCTAAGTGGCAAATCAAGCACTTTAGTCTTCAAAGCTCAAAACAACCTCTGAACACTGGGGGGCAGATGTTATGTGTGATTTTTGCCATAAGAGAGCTCGCAAAAAGTAGTTCACCCAGAACAAGCTCAACCTAGGCGAAGCTCATCATAGCGATCAATCCAAATAGCTGTTCAATGAAATCAAAGATAAACTCCAATCTCGGATATATCAGAAAGGATAAGATCAATGCTTTTGGCAACACAATCTCAGCACACGATCACGAAGATCACAGGATTGCAAACCAACTCTGATTGCAATCGCGAACTTATCTCTCCCCATTAATTGCAAACTTGTATATAAACCCCCTCAAACGATGAGAGAGGGGTTGTCAAATTATTTTAAGCAGATTTATTGTTCTTGTAATCCCTCACAAGTAATAAGATAACAGTGGACGTAAGCTCAAGTTTTAACTTGTCGAACCACTTTAAAAATCTTTTTGTGCTCTTTACATTTTTGATGCACATTTACATTCAATTGCTGGTTATCTTTAATCACGCACACATCCGTTCCCATTCCATCAAGGTCAATTGATTTTCTCAGGTTGGTGTAATTTTCGTATCAACAAAGAACATTTAAATGATATTTTCATTTTCTGTCAAAGATAACAACAAAAAACTATTAGATATCATTTAATTAAATAATTTATAACTTTTTTTTTTCATTATGATGTAACACCTGCTCTCTACTACTATTCAGATAATGCATACTATGCAAATTATAGATATACATAGCGTATGGAAGATAGTGGGCTTAGTGGGCTCAAACTTTTCTTTACTCATAAAATATAATTCTTCACATATACAAAATACTCTGTATTAAAAACTTGCTACTTAATACAAAATATCATAACTGGTGGACAGTAGTGCCAATACTCTCCGCTTCTCGACGTCCATCCGACCGCTGCTCCTAATTCCTGCAAAACAAGGAAGAACAGTGGGGTGAGCACAACAATGCGCAATAAGTAAATCCGCGGCTACCTGTCCCCACAACCTCCACTCTTTGGTTCTTTCCTTACTCTACCGTTCTTCTTTTCTATTCTCACTGTTTTTCTCTTTCTTGCTAAACCTTTATTCTCCTTTAACTCTGTTCTGCTCGTCCTTTTTTATTCTTTCTTTCTCTCTTTCTCATTCTCTTTTCTGTCTTCTCTTATGCTTACTCACCTGAGGGAAATCATGGTTCTCTCTTATTCTCATCATACTCACCATGAAGGGAAATCATAGTTCTCTCTTTCTCATCATGCTCACCATGAAGGAAAATCATGGTTCCTCTTATGCTCATCAATACTCACCATGAAGGAAATCATGGTTCTCTCTTATGCTCAATATACTCTCACTAACCCAGGAAGAAATCATGGTGCATGCATGTATGAGATGTTATATGCAATTAAGGCAAAAGAACTGCATGTTTCTTTCTTCTACTCTCTTCTACTATCTCAAAACCTCTCATTCTATCTCATTCTTTCTTAAGCTTTCTCAAGCTTTCTCATTCTTTAATTTCTCTCTATTATCTCATTCCTATTTCTCATAATTCTTTCTACTAACTCACTCTTTGAATTCACGGCCTCATCTTACCGGGCACAGCCGGACTTCTCCCCGCTCTACGTGACTTCTACTGATTCTCTGCTGTCTCTCTTTCTCATAACTCTTTTTTTGTAACTTCCTTTGTAGGTCCAGGCCTCATCTTACCGGGAGGCACGGCTGGGTACTCAATCCCACTCTTCGTAACCTTACTCATTGTCTCTCTTTTTCTTTCTCATGTTTTTGCTCATTCTTCCTCACTTGCATGTCACGGCCTCATCTTGATCGGAGGCACGGCTGGTGGAGATCACAAAGCACAAACCCACTCTTTGTGACTTCTACTCATTCTCTACCGATCGGACTTAGTCATGCATGGTTCGACCTCTTGGCCACGTGAGTGTTATTCTCTCTCTCTCTAATGTCACGCCCCATCAACCTGAGGCATCTGGGGATCACAAAGCACCCACTCTCGTGACTTTACTCATCACTCACCGAGTTCCCCATCCACAACCTACTCTATCTCTTCTTCCTTCTGTAGCACTTTTCTCTCTTTTATTCGCTAATGCCAATCTCTCTTTCTCTTTACTATTAAGTGTTTCTTCATCTCTTTACTCTTAGAGTTGCTATTCCAACATTCTCTACTCTTTCCTCACTCAAACTAGAACTCAATAATAGCTTATACTCAAATTCTCTACCTTGCTCAAGCTAATATTCATCTCTTCTCCAAGCTAGTGCTCATAGTATAACTTAACTCTTAGAGTAGTCTATTCACAAGGGTTCTACTCTTTCTTAAGCTACTTCTCATGCAAATTAATGCATATGGATGGTTCATGCTCATTAATGCCTTATGAAATGCCAAATGCAATATTGCATCAAACATCATCTGCGCATGTCACCTAAAAGGGCGTAACTTGCGTTATACACATTCGGATTGCAACGGTTTTGTTGTCTCGTTTTTAATAAAAAGAAAAAAACTTAAAACAGGTGCTACAACTTTGATGTTTTGGTCTTAGATTCCAGTTCTATTTTCTAAGATACCACAAATCCCTCACAAAGTCACGGCGTTGACATAGGTTTTCACTTAGGCATTTCTCAATAACTCATTGCACCCAAAGCTCTACTTATCTATAACTCACTCTTCTCTTTTAATTCATCATCCAAATGAAGAAAACTCCCTCAACACTCTATTTCCTGGTCAAGGCAAACCTCCCATAGGGTTTTGCTCATACCTCCTCTCCAACTTTTCATCAAAACTCACTCATCATCCTACAGTTACAACACTTCGCATAACTCTTAAGTTCATAAATCAACAATATACATAACCATACACTAAGTCAATCTCATTTCTCAGGCATCAATACATACCCATACATACACAATTTCTACTCAAAGAATTCTTAAATCTCAAGTTTAGTTTGGATTTACTTACCTTTGAATTTTGACGCAACTCCAACTATAGCTCTCTTGTGATAGAATTCCCTTGTCTCTTAACCTAAGCATTACAAACCAATCAGATTCAAAACTTTAGAATTATATCTCACATCTTTAATTGCAAGTAAGCTTACATTTGGATGCTTAGGATTGAAAATCCCTCAAAAATACCCAAAATCTATGAAGTCCTTGGAAATCTAGTGAAGAAAATTTGAGACAATTTGAGTAGAGAATGGCAGTGATATGGGAGGGATTGAAGTGGCTAGGTTTCTACTCTGCAAACCTTTATCATCAATAATATATATTTAGTTCCCCCATTTTGGCCCGTGCTCTTCTAGAAAGTTCATCTATGTCCCTTAGTCATTACAAACACTGCCCTCACTTTTTATTATTATTCTCCATAATTCTATCTCTTTGTTCACTCCACCATGTTTTCAACTATTTTGAGTGAAACGACCATTTTATACCCCTAATGAAGTTAAGGGTATTTTCTTCACAATTTTCCCGTCTCAAAATAACCTCAACAAAATTCAACTAAGGCCCAATTCTAACCAAAAATACAAACATGTCAAGCTCAATTGAGAATAAATCAATAACCTTCCATAATATCCACATACATTTTAACTAGCATCACCTCAATGGGGCGTTTACATATGAAAAAAACCTGAATGATGATATCTCTGATTTTAAGCTTCAAAAAGTTAGAAGTAATGTTACCCGTGGAGTACAATCTTATTAAACGAGTGCAAGACGATTTTTCTTCCCACCCAAGGTTGGTCTTAACTGACACTTCTCCATCCATCATTTTTCAAAATGCCACTTACATAAATTGCGGTTATCTTTAATCACGTACATATCCGATTCCT
This sequence comes from Pistacia vera, assembly GCF_008641045.1. Classification (NCBI taxonomy): domain Eukaryota; kingdom Viridiplantae; phylum Streptophyta; class Magnoliopsida; order Sapindales; family Anacardiaceae; genus Pistacia; species Pistacia vera. The sequence continues at coordinate 164,501 of NW_022195500.1, forward strand.
GATTCACAAGGTCAATCGATTTCATTTCTAGGTTGGTGCAATTTTCGTATCAACAAAGAACATTTAAATGATTTTTCATTTTCTGTCAAAGATAACAACAAAAAACTATAGCTATCATTAATTAAATTTTATCAATTTTTTTTTTTTCATTATGAAAAACCTTAATCGATGATATCTCTATTAACTTCAAATAGAAGTAAGTGGTTACTTGTGGGATTACATCATATTAAAAGGTGACAACTTTTTCCCCCCACATGTTCAAAACGCCACTATTCCCACCCCCCTATGTCCGTTAGAAAATCCGTTATGACATAGTATATGGTGTAAAATGAAAATACCTTTCCTCTTATCTTCTCTTTTCGCCTCTGATTTCGGTTACAATTCCTACCGATCGCTAGTTGGGGGCTTTTCATCGAGCACTTCTGCGCTCTGAGAGGAGAAGGTGGGAATGGCTAGGGAAGGTGGAAAACCCGGAAACACACCCAAATCAAGCCAACAAAGTGCAACTCAACAACTACAACACCAAAACAATCAGAACAAACACTCAAAAATGCTCAAAAAAAGTTCAAAAACAATCAAAATTGCAAACCCAGCCACGGTGGAAGGTGGTGCGGTCCCGGCCGGACTCAGCAAGTAACCAAAGTCCCCAGGGTTTAGAATTTTTAGAGTGGAGGTTGAGGTTGTAGTGTATGGAAGATGGTTTTGGCCACCGGAATAGGGGCGAAATCGGCTTAGAAACAACAAAACCTACTGTAGTGGCTAGCGAAACGGTGGTTTTGAAAGATGTGGGTATCACAGGGGTTTTGAGTACCAATTGAGAAGATTGAGGAAGCTTGATAGTGGGGACAGGGAAAGCCAAGATGGCCAATTCGCGCCAAATCGCAGAGACGGTGGGTGGAGGAAAAGTTCAACTTGAAGGCAGTGACCAATTTTTTTTTTGTTTTTTTTTTTTTTTTGTTCTAAAGTTAATATATAGGGGATAAAATACAGTATTACCCCTTATTCTTTTTGAATTTACTACTATGTGCCTTTTTAGTTAACTTGACTAAGAATTAACACAATGGTTAAAGTTGTATTTTAAAAATTTTTGGGTGGAAACGTGTCTTAGGCCAACCAAGGGTGAGGAAAAAGTCATTTACTCAATGTAACGTTAGGTTATAAAATTGCAAAGCGAAGTGTTATAGCATACAAATGTGGACCAGTCAAACATTACATGATTCCACCTTGACTAGATATTCTGGTAATGTCGATGGATACTCTTGTCAGGACCGCGAATCCAAAATCAACGTACGCTTACGTTGTTATAGTCAGCCTCATACACATTGTGGTTAAACGTGAACTCACACTACCATAGTACTACTTTCCTTGCACGTATACCGCCATTTAATAAGGACACCGCTCAAAAGCCTCCCCATTATGGCCGGCCTCTTTGCATTCCAGTTCTTTCACCGATTTCCTGAGAAAAGGTAAGTTAATGTTCTTTAACACATCTTCTTCAACTCCCCTGCACTGTTCAAGCTAGAGAAGATGCAGGGACGTAAAGCGTGGGCAGTCCCAAGAACTGAACTGAATATGTATACAAATCTTGATACTAATATAGTTTTATTATTTTAATTTATTTGCTAATATTCTGGCTGATGTTTATTAGGAATGGCCATCATAGAGAAGAGGAACGTTAAACGATTATTTATGTCTGGGAGTTCTGAGATGAGTTCACGTGAAGTGTTGCAACTTGTCCGGAGTTTTGGGCAAGAATTTCAAAAAAAGATGCCAAACCAATGTGCTCCACTGGTTCAATGTGAGAAAGAAACCTCAAGCTCGCTCTTCTAGGGGTTTCTTGAGTGCGATCACAAGCTGAGCAGATATGAAATGTCTACTTTTATAAAGTTCTATGAGTAGATCTGAACGATCCGGAAAGAAGCCTGTAGTTTCTGAAGAATTCAAATCATTTGTTTATGGATCAACTCAGAGAATCCAGATCTCCCAGTTCTTAATTTGAATGGAACTTTGTTGTTCAAGGTACTCTACTCTCTATCTTGCTTTTCTTTGTAATTTCTACGTTCCTTCCACTGGTTAGATCAGGGGTGAATAGGCTCTTATTGGGTCTCTGAAAATCGTTCCATGATCCTTTAAACACTCTTCCATGGAAGGAAGCGATGTTTGCAAATGGACAAGGGATCAAGGAATGTATGAATGTGAAGAAGTAACAACGGTTCTAGAGTACTTGAACTTTGAGTGTTCAATGATAGAAAGTTTGAATGAGTTAGACCAGCTCGTGTATGAGTATTCAAAGGTAACTACATACAGCCAAATCCCAAATCTGGTTTGCACTGTCATCTCAAATCCCTTTTTTAAATGACAACAATTTCTTGGTAAAATTCCAGAGTCCCTTCAGTCTCAACCTTTTAAAAGCATAGTTTTAGCCAAAACCAAATATCCGGTCCCATTCCTATTATCCTCCTAAATCCACGCCTTGTCTGTTTGTATTTTGCAAGATATAACCCAACGGAAAATCCCTACTTTCAGCCAAACCAATCTCAGATTCTCAATTCTCCAACATAACTGTCTGGTCAAGTTCCAGTAACCCCGTCTTTAGTCCGCGTTCCAAACATCGCCTTCTCCGGGAATATTGATCTTTGTGGCAAACAATTAAATCCCTTGTAAAAAGATATATTGGGCCTACATGAGTTCCTATCCTCGCAAGGCGAGGTCAAAATCATATCAGCATCATCAAAAAGGGTCAAAATCAGCACAAGTGTAGTTTGGATTTGTAGTGTATTAGTTTGTAAATATTGTTATGGGTTTGGAATGTGCGATATTGTAGAAACGAAGCGGGTTCCGGGGAGGTGAGAATCAAAGGGGTGTTGGTGTTGAAGAAAGACGAGAGCAAGGGCCAGGAAGAGGAAAAGAAGGAGGTTTTCATGGGAGGGTGGAGGATTAGGGAGGTGGTGTTCTGTGGAGCGAGGAAGATCTAGCAAAGAATATGCTTAGAGGACTTATGAAAGGTCTCGGCAGAGACTTTAGGAAGAGGTACACTGGGTAGCCATATAAGCAGTATTGGAAATTCCGGAATTAGGAACAGTTATTTAAAGGCTAAAAGATGGCAAGGTATCCAAGAATGGAGGAATTCAGGATGGCATATGGAGATTGTTTGGGAGATTAATGACATACCGAATTTTGGTGCCTCTTAGAGCATAATTCCAGCGCTAAGGAGGAGAGACTCTAGTTTTGATATTTTCCCAAATGGGAGTCCTTTTCTACTCATCCCGTAGCGTTCTAACTTGATATAATCTATCTGTATAAAAACAAAACGTAACAAAGTAAAGTAATCATAGTGATCAGGTAAATCATCGACATGTCTAAACATTTTTTGATATTGAATGTGTTGAAGTAGTCGTAGTAATTTGTAACCTGTTTAAATTGATAATGTTATTATAATTACACTTTAAAAGGGTTAGTTTTAGTTTCGGCTCCCATTGAATGAAATATCAAAATTGTGATATCACTTTCACTTTTATTGTTGACTGCCTCTAGTCGAACTATTTATTTTACTATTTAAATTTTATTTTATATTTGTGTATCTACTAAGTAAAAAAAGAAGGATATTATGTTATTTATAATAATTACTTGGACCATTGTTTCTTTTCACTTAACAGGATATGGAGCGAGAACCTTCCCTTTTTCCTTTTCAGGGTAATTACGATTTGAGGTGAATAAAAGAAGGCTTCAACGCCTGTCCACTGTTTAATAGTAAATCTGAACTGAAAAGGCGCGTGCTTTTTGTTGACAACTCATACTCTGCAACCTCGACCTTGCCATTTTTATGTGTGTCCGTCTTCCTCCTTTCAACCTCACATTTTTACGCTTGTCACGTGACCAAGTTAACGTTCTATGTTTACTATGCATTATTTTCAATTTGCATACTCCTTCCAACAGATTTCATTCAATCTGTTCCCTGTCTTTAAGCTTTTATACTTGCCTTAACCAATCAATATTCTTATTAACTCTGTCACAGGAACAAGAACTTCCGGTGGCGCAAAGCCTCTTCATCATTGGAATCATGCTCAAAATAGGCCGAGGACTTAGCCAGTGGATGCTCTATATTCCAACCACAACCTGGACTAACGGCAACTTGAAATCCTCCAACCAATGTCTTATTAGGTCCCGACTTTGATCCTGCTAACACTTATGGTCTTTTCTATTTCGTGTCCGACTCACTTAAAGAACCCAGTTGGGGGCCGCTTCTCTCTCTATAGTAAGCCCCTGAATGCCCCGCAATTGTGGAGACAACCATCACAACAAGGCTTTAGTTTCAGCTTCGCGTCCTCCTTTTGGAGTATTAACTGGAAAAACTCCTTTCCAACCCATTGTTCAGGAACATGGTTCAGACATTCCTCAGATGGTGAGAGTCCGTCCCGCCGAAGAAAGACAACCCGAGTCTGGGGATGATCTGCCTGGGTAATCGAGGCGGTCCGCGGAAAACTTCAAGCTCTTTTGAATGTTGCAATGGCCTTGGTGTCACTTGCTCCGATAGCTCCAAATGATGAGAGAGGTTTGAAGATTTGGATCAGAGAGGCAACGGGCTGAGCTCAAAATCTCCATCCAACAGTCGTTGAGCATTCACGGGGAGATGGTCGACCACGGTCGAGCTTGCCTAGAGAGACACTGGCATTTGAGTGGTTCAATTTAAATTTTTGATTCTTTCAATTGGTCTCGATTGATCGTATACTAGTGTAAAATTTGATTATTGGGCTTCTTGGCGGTTGTTTAGTTGTATATAATTGAATGCACTTCTACAATTTACCATTCCCGTGAGGATGTAGCTGTTATATATCTCGCCTCCCTTGAGGTTGTGATTTAATATGGCAGAGGCAATATCCCAAGTTAACATAGCATATCCTTTTCCCTTTCCTTATCCACCTATTTAGATTATACAAAGTTTGGGGTAAACAATGAAAATAATCCCACATCACTTGGTTGATTTTTTTCGGTTATCTCTCGTCTGTGTCCTACTTCAACTAACGCTCGACTCTTTATTCATGACAAATCTTCTCTGCTGGTTCAGTCTGCCGCTACTCATTATCAATTAGTCCAGACACGGGCGTTAGGTACACCAAAGACTAAACAGAAACCAGCTCTGTTGTCCTCACTTAACGCCATGTGTTTATTGATTTAAATGAAGCTTTTAGTTGCTGCATTTGCGCCGAAATTACACTTGTAATTGTCCATTGACTTATTTCAGTTTCGGTCATAGATCTATACAAGTTTAGTCTCATGTTTATGCTTTTATATTAACATTGATTTTTAACTAAAACTAACTAGGTGGCAATTTATAGACGAATAAATTTAACCCTGGACATCCAAGTTTCCATGTAACAAAATGGCCTTGAATGTTTTTTTTCATTTTTTTAATTTAGAAAAGCTGAACGTTTAGTAGATTCATTAAACATGATAAATGGGTTTAAAATGAAAAGATTAAAAATATGTGTGCAAAAAAATTAAATGAAAGTTTTTTAAACATTGAAATTTAAAAGAGCCCCCACTATTTCAAATTGCTTAATCCAACGATTAGGCAAAATCGTTCGTTGAACCAACCCTAAACAAGGAATTATCTACGATTTCTGGCGATACAGCCACATTCACAATCGAAACTGAAATTTCCACACCAATTCAATCCTACAAATCGATTTTCTGAACCTAAACGAATCTCTACGATTTCGGCGATACAATTCCATTCACATCAACACTGCAAATTTTCACATCAAATTAAATCCTAAAAATCGATTTCTTGACCCTTAAACGGAATCTTACGATTTCCGGCGATATAGATCTATCACAATTCAAAAACTGCAATTTTTTCACCCACAATTCAATCCAAACTTCATTCTTATAAATACATGGCGACATCACAATGAGAGGAACACCAACGCCACTTCGGATCCTAGAGTCGGTGGCGCAAGACCAGTCAATGGCTGTTTTTCGTGGATCATCCGATAAGTGAAGGTGTGTCCCAGGCAAGTGAGAAGCGGCGACACAACAACAGGAGAAGATCACAAAACGTTCTAAACCAGGAGGAGGCCGGCAAGATTCAGGCGAGGATGAGATTCCGACGAGAATTCAGGAGAGGAGGAGGAGTCCGACGAGAATTCAGGCGAGGAGGAGGAGTCCGACGAGAATTCAGGCGAGGAGGAGGAGGCCGGAGAGAATTCAAGCGAGGAGGAGGCCGGCGAAGAAAGGGTATGTATTTGTTTTGGGAGTTCTGGTACTGTACTGTATTTTAGTTCGCCATACCAATTCTATATTGCTTAGCCTTTGTTTGGTGCATGGCTGTGGTGTTGACATGTTTCATGTTAGTGATGCTACTGGTTTAGATATGTGATGGTGTACTTCTCGTGTACTGCTTGTGGATGAAAAACCACTGGTGGAATTTAAATGATTAAAAGCTTTTCATTGTGTATTGAACTATTGATAGATGGATTAATCAGGGGTCATTTTTATCCTGTGATGAAATAAGACAGTGCAATTAAGTTTTTGAATTCAGTAAATTCATATATCGGTAGGAAGAAATGTATGCAAGTCGTAATAACATCCCTTTGCTCTATACCGTCGCTTAAGCGATTCATCGCTTTTACCTATGGTCGCTTAAGCGATTCCAGATCGCTTAAGCGATCTTGTCCGAGGCAGAATCAACATCTGCCTAGATCTAAGATCGATTAAGTGATTCATCACTTTTACTCTTGGTCGCTTAAGTACTGTCGCTTAAGCGATCTTTTGTATTGCTTAAGTGATATTTTGTATCTCTTAAGCGATCTTTTGTATCGCTTAAGCGATTCATCGCTTTTACTCATGGTCGCTTAAGTGATTTCAAATCGCTTAAGCAATCTTGTCCGAGGCAGAATCAACATCTGCCTAGATCTAAGATCGCTTAAGCGATTCATCACTTTTACTCTTGATCGCTTAAGCGATTCCAGATCGCTTAAGCGATCTTGTCTGAGGCAGAATCATCTGCCCAGATCTAAGATCGCTTAAGCAATTCATCACTTTTACTCTTAGTCGCTTAAGCGATTTCAGATCGCTTAAGAGATCTTGTACGAGGTAGAATCAAGATCTTTTAAGCGATCCGAAATCGCTTAAGCGACCACAGAGGTAATTTCTCCTGAATAATTTAATAATCTCTCTTTACAGAGGTAATTTCTAAATTGATTGTATGGTACTTTTTATTTATTAACAAAGTATGTTGGCAGCCTATTAGTTGTTTTGGTTTATTTTTTTTGCTGATATTTTGTTTCTATCGATTGTACAGATTTTGCAGACCGTAAACTGTAAAGACTATGGGTTGGACATTGTAAGCGACAAGGTACCGTACTTTCCTGTAAGGGTGACAGTCAGGTCGAGTTGGGAAGTTTTTAAGAGAATAAAGGGGATTTTAAATGGAGTGTGGAATGGTGAAGACCGATTCAAAGAGACTTGTTTCGATCATTTTTTTGATATCAAAACAAATTAGAAAAAGGCGTTCTGGGGGCAAGGAGTGCATTATATGTTGCTGCACTCTGTAAAAAGCAAAAANGCCCTTGCTCTTTCTTAGAAAGTTCATCTATGTCCCTTAGTCAATTACAACAATGCCCTCATTTTTATTATATTCTCCATGAAATTCTATCTCTTTTCACTCCCCAAGTTTTCAACTAATTTTGAGTGAAAAGACCATTTTACCCCTAATGAAAGTTTAAGGGATTTTCTTCACATTTTTCTCAAAATAACCTCAACAAAATTCAACTAAGGGCCAACTAACCAAAAATAACAACATGCAAGCTCAATTGAGAATAAATCAATAAACATTCAATAAATGCAACAATACTTTAACTACATACCTCAAGTGGGGCGTTACATATGAAAAACCTGAATGGATGATATCTCTGATTTAAGCTTAAAAAAGTTAGAAGTAATGGTTACCCGTGGGATTACAATCTTATTAAAAAGAGTGAACGATTTTTTCCCACCCAAGGTTTGGCTTAATGACACTTTCCCATCCATCAAGTTTCAAAATGACACTTACATTCAATTGCTGGTTATCTTTAATCACGTACATATCCATTCTGATTCCACCAAGGTCAATCGATTTTCTCAGGTTGGTGCAATTTTCGTATCAACAAAGAACATTTAAATGATATTTTCATTTTCTGTCAAAGATAACAACAAAAAACTATTAGCTATCATTTAATTAAATAATTTATAATTTTTTTTTCATTATGAAAAACCTTAATCGATGATATCTCTTATTTAAACTTCAAAAAATAGAAGTAATGGTTACTTGTGGGATTACAATCATATTAAAAAGAGTGAACAACTTTTTCCCACCCATCATGTTTCAAAACGACACTATTCCCACCCACCATTATGTTCCGTTAGAAAAATCCGTTATGACATAGTATAAATGGTGTAAAGATGAAAATACCCTTTCCTCTTATTCTTCTCTTTGTCGCCTCTGATTTCGGTTACAATTCCTACCGATTCGCTAGTTGGGGCTTTTCATCGAGCACCTGCTGCGCCTGAGAGGAGAAGTGGGAATGGCTAGGGAAGGTGGAAAAACCAGGAAAAACACCCAAATCAAGCCAACAAATGCAACTCAACACACCTACAACACCAAAACAATCAGAACAACAATCAAAATGCTTCAAAAAAGTTCCAAAAACAATCAAATTGCAAAACCCAGCCACGGTGGAAGGTGGCGGTTCACGGCCGACGAACAGCAAGTAACCAAGTCCCAGGGTTTAAGAGATTTTTTTAGAGTGGAGGTTGGAGGTTGTAGTGGTATGGAAGATTGGGTTTTGGCCACCGGAATTAGGCGGAAATCGGCTTAGAAACAACAAAACCTAACTTGTAGTGGCTAGCGAACGGTGGGTTGAAAGATGTGGGGATCAAGGGGGTTTTGGTTTGAGAAGATTGAGGAAGCTTGTGGTGGTGACAGGGAAAGCCAAGATGGCGAATTCCGGCCAAATCGGCCAGAGACGGTAGGGTGGGGAAGAAAGTAAAACTTGAAGGCAGTCGACCAATTTTTTTTTTTTTTTTTTTGTTTTTAAAGTTAATATATAGGGATAAAAAAACATAATTACCCCTGACTTCTTTTTGAATTACTACTATGGTCCTTTTTAGTTAAACTTGACATGAATTACATAGATGGTAAGTTGTATTTTAAAAATTTTTGGGTGGAAAGTGTCATTAGGCCAAACCAGGGTGAGAAAAAGTCATTTACTCAATTAACGTTAGGTTATAAAAATTGCAAAGCGGAGTGTTATAGCAATACAAATGTGGACCAGTCAAACATTACATGATTCCAACTTGACCTAGATATCTGGTAATGTCGATGGATACTCTTGTCAGGACGGCGAACCCAAATCAACGTGAACAGCTGGTATATGCCTCATACACATTGTGTTACGTGAACTCAACTACATAGTACTACTTTTCCTGCCACGTATACCGCATTTATAAGGACACGCGTCCAAAAGGCCTCCCATTTATGGCCGGACCTCTTTGCATTCGTTTTCACCGATTTCCTGAGAAAAGGTAAGTTAATGTTCTTTAACACTATCTTCTTCAACTCCCTGCTACTTCAGCTAGAAGAAGATGCAAGGTACAGCTAAAAGCTTGGGCAGTCCAGAAACTGAACTGAATATATAAATATATATATAATATAGTTTTATTATTTTAATTTATTTGTCTAATAATGGCCTGCTGGTTATTAGGAATGTGGCAATCATAGAGAAGAGGAAAGTTAAAGTTATTTATGTTTGGTAGTTCTGAGATGAGTTCACGTCGGAGTGTATGCAACGTTGTCCGTGAGTTTTGCGAGCAAGATTTCAAGAAAAGATGCCAAACCAATGTCTCCACTTGTTCAATGTGAGAAGAAACCTCAATGCTCGCTCTTCTAGGGTTTCTTGAGTGAGCACAAGCTGAAGCAGATATGAAAATGTCTACTTTTATAAAGTGCATGAGTAGATCTGAAAGATTCGGAGAAGAAGCCTTTTAGTTCTTGAGAATCAAATCATTTTGTTTATGGATCAAACTCAGAGAATCTCAAGATTCTACCAGTCTTAATTTGATGGAACTTTTGGTTTCAAGGTACTCCTACTCTCTTATCTTGCTTTCTTTGTAATTTCTCTTCTTCCACTGGTTAGATCAGGGGATGTAAAGGTCTTTGTCTCTGAAATCGTCCATTGATCCTTAAACACTCTTCCATGCGAAGGAAGCGATGTTTGCAAATGGAAAGGGATCAAGGAATGTATGAATGGAAGAGTAACCAAACTTGTTCTAGAGTACTTGAATTTGAGTGGTACAATAGATGAGAAAAAGTTTGAATGAGTTAGACCAGCTTCGTGTATTGAGTTTCAAAGGTAACTCAATATCAGGCCAAATCCCAAATCTGTTTGGCCTTGTCAATCTCAAATCCTTTTCTAAATGACACAATTTCTCTGGTAAATTCCCAGAGTCCCTTTCAAGTCTACACCGTTTAAAAGTCATAGTTTAGCCAATAACCAAATATCCGGTCTCCATTCCTTATCCCTCCTAAATATCACCGATTGTACGTTTATTTGCAAGATAAAACCTCACCGGAAAAAATCCCTCCTTTCAGCCAAAACAATCTAGATTCTTCAATGTCTCCAACAATAACCTGTCTGGTCAAGTTCCATAACCAGCTTTAGTCCGGTTCAATACATCAGCCTTCTCCGATATTGATCTTGTGGCAAACAAATTCAAATCCCTTGTAAAAGTATGAATTTGGGTACATTGGTCCTATCCCGCAAGGCCGAGGTCAAAATCATCCATCATCATATCAAAAAGGGTCAAAATATAGCAGCAAGTGTAGTTGGATTTGTAGTGGTATTAGTTTGTATAATATGTTATGTTTGGATGGCGATATTGTAGAAAGAAAGCGGGTTCCGGGGAGTTGAGAAACAAAGGGGTGTTGGTGTTGAAGGAATAGAGAGAGGCAGAGGGAACAGAAAAGAAGGAGGGTTTCATGGGAGGGTGAGGGATTAGGGGTTTGGTGTTCTGTGGAGCAGGAGATGAGAAATGAATTATAGCTTAGAGGACTTATGAAAGCGTCTGCAGAGACTTTGGAAGAGGTACAATGGGGAGCACATATAAGGCAGTATTGGAATCAGGATTCATAGTAACAGTTAAAAGGCTAAGATGCAAGTATCCAAGAATGGAGGAATTCAGGAGGCATATGGAGATTGGGAGATTAAGGCATCCGAATTTGGGCCTCTGAGAGCATATTTCCAGGCGAAGGAGGAGAGACTCTAGTTTTGATGATTTCCCCAAATGGGAGTCTCTTTTCTCTCATCCACGGATGATTCTAAACTTGATATAATCTATTGTATAAAATACAAAACTACAAAAGTAAAGAATCATAGTGAGTATTAAAATCATCGACAGTCTATAACATTTTGATATTGAATGTGTTGAAGTAGGTGTTAGTAATTGTAACGTTATAAATTTATAATGTATTATAATTACATTTAACAAGAGGGTTAGTTTTAGTTTCGGTCCATTTGAATGAATATAAATTGTGATATCACTTTTCATTTTGTTGACTGCCTAGAGTCGAACTTTATATTTACTATTAAATTTTTGTATTTTGTGTATCTACTAAGTAAAAAAAGAAGGAATATTTATTATAATAATTACTTGGACATTTGTTTCTTTTCAATTAACAGGATATGTGGGAACCTTTCCCTTTTTCCTTTTTCGGGTAGATTAGATTTGAGGTGAATAAAGACAAGGCTTCAAACGTCCTGTCCATGTTTAATATAAATCTGAATCTCGAAAAGGCGCGTGCTTTTTGTTGGACAATCATACTCTCAACTCTGACCTTGCCATGTAGTGTTGTCCGTCTTCTCCTTTCACCTCCACATTTTTACCTTGTCACGTGAACAATGTTAATGTTTCCCGTTTACTATGCATTATTTTCAATTTGCATACTCCTTCCAACATGATTTCATTCAATCTGTCTGTTCTTTAAGCTTTTTATACTTGCCTTAACCAATAATATTCTTAATTAACTCTGTCACAGGAACAAGAACTTCCGTGGCGGAAAGCTCTTCATTGGACATCATGTCTCAAAATAGCCGAGGACTTAGCCAGTGGATTTGCTATATCCACCACAACCTGGACTAACCCACGGCAACTTGAAATCCTCCAATGTCTTATTAGGTCCCGACTTTGAGTCCTGCTAACAGATTATGGTCTTCTCATTTCGTGATCCGGACTCACTAGAAGAACCCAGTGCCGCTTCCTCTCTCTAAGAGCCCCTGAATGCCGCAACATGTGGAGAAACCCACCCAACAAGCTGATGTTTACAGCTTCGCGCGTCCTCTTGGAGCTATTAACTGGAAAAACTCCTTCCAAGACCTTGTTCAGGAACATGGTTCAGACATTCCTAGATGGGTGAGGTCCGTCCGCGAAGAAGAAACCGAGTCTGGGGATGATCTGCTCGGGTAATGAGGCGTCCGAGGAAAACTTCAAGCTTTTGAATGTTGCAATGGCTTGTGTGTCACTTGGCTCCTGATAGCCGATCCAATGATGAGAGAGGTTTTGAAGATGATCAGAGATGCAAGGGCTGAAGCTCAAAATTCCAACAGTAGTGATCATTCACGGGGAGATGGTCCGACACGGTTCAGAGCTTGCCTAGAGAAGAACAATTGAGCATTTGAGTGGTTCAATTTAAATTTTTGATTCTTTTCAATTGGACTCGATTGATCTACTACTAGTGTAAAGTTTGATTATTGGTGCTTTTTGGCGTGTTTTTTAGTTGTATAGATTGAATCACTTTCTAATTTACCATTCCGTGGGATTTGTTAGCTGATTATTATCCTGCCTCCCTTGAGGTTTGTGATTTAATAGGGCAAGGCATATCCCAAAGTATAACATAGCATATCCCTTCCCTTTCCTTAATCACCTTTTCAGATTTAAGTTTGGGTAAACAAATGAAAACTAATCCCACCATCACTTTGGTTGATTTTTTCGGTTTTCTCTGATCTGTGTCCTACTTCAACTTAACGCTCGACTTCTTATTCATGTCTTCTCTGCTGGATTAGTCGCCGCTAATCATGTTCAATCTGTCCAACACGGGCGTAGGTAAACCAAGACTAAAATGAACCAGCCTGTTGCCTCAAACTTAACGCCATGTGTTTATTGATTTAAATGAAAGCTTTAGTTGCTGCATTTGCGCCGGAAATACATTGTAATTGTCATTTGACTTATTTCAGTTTAGTCATATGATTCATATCAATTTAGTCCTCCATGGTTATGCTTATATTAATCATTTGATTTTTAAATAAAACTAATAGGTGGCAATTTTAGAGAAAATTTAACTCCTGGCAACCCAGTTTCCACTATTAACAAAATGCCTTGAATTTTTTTTTCATTTTTTTAATTTAGAAAAGCTGACGTGTTACAGTTATGATTCATTAAACATGTAAATGGTGTTAAAATGAAAAGATTAAAACATATGTGGGCAAAAAAATTAATGAAGTTTTTTAAAATTTGAATTTAAAAATGAGCCCCACCTATTCAAATTGCTTAATCGAAACTGATTAGCGAAAAATCGATTTCTTGAACCCTAAACGGAAATTACGATTTCTGGCGATACAGTCCACATTCACAATCGAAACTGTAAATTTTCACACACAAATTCAATCCTAAAATCGATTTCTGAAACCTAAACGGAATCTCTACGATTTCCGGCGATACAGTCCACATTCACAATCAAAACTGCAAATTTTACAATCAATTCAATCCTAAAATCGATTTCTTGAACCGTAACGCGAATCTCTACGATTTCCGGCGTTGTCTACATTCACAATCAAAACTGCAATTTTCACACCAAATTCAATCCCAAAGCTTCATTCTTAAAATCATGGCTGACATTCACAATGAGGAGGAAAAACCCAACGCCACTTCGAATCCTAGAGTCTGGTGGCGCAAGCAGTTCAATGGCTGCTTCGGTGGATCATCGATAAGTGAAGTGGTCCACAGGCAAAGGAGAAGACGGCGACACAACAAAAAGAGAAGAATCACAAAACGGTTCAAACCAGGAGGAGGCCGGCAAGAATTCAGGCGAGGAGGAGGAGTCGACGAGAATTCAGGAGAGGAGGAGGAGTCCGACGAGAATTCAGGCGAGGAGGAGGAGTCGACGAGAATTCAGGCGAGGAGGAGGAGGCCGGAGAGAATTCAAGCGAGGAGGAGGCCGCGAAGAAAGGGTAGATTTGTTTTGGGAGTTCTGGTACTGTCATGTATTTAGTTCGCCCTACCCCATCTATATGCTTCGCTTTGTTTGGTGCATGGCTGTGGTGTTGACATGTTTCATGTTAGTGATGCTACTGTTTTAGATAGTGATGGTGTACTTCTGTGTACTGTTGTGGATGAAAAACCACTGGTGGAATTTAATGATTAAAAGCTTTCATTGTGTATTGAACTATTGATAGATGGATTAATCAGGGGTCATTTTATCTTGTGATGAATAAGACAGTGCAATAAGTTTTTGAATTCAGTAAATTCATATATCGGTAGGAAGAAATGTATGCAAGTCGTAATAACATCCTTTGCTCTATTACCGTCGCTAAGCGATTCATCGCTTTACTCATGGTCGCTTAAGCGATTCCAGATCGCTTAAGCGATCTTGGCCGAGGCAGAATCAACATCTGCCTAGATCTAAGATCGATTAAGTGATTCATCACTTTTACTCTGGTCGCTTAAGTATGTCGCTTAAGCGATCTTTGTATTGCTTAAGTGATATTTTGTATCTCTTAAGCGATCTTTTGTATCGCTTAAGCGATTCATCGCTTTTACTCATGGTCGCTTAAGTGATTTCAAATCGCTTAAGCAACTTGTCCGAGGCAGAATCAACATCTGCCTAGATCTAAGATCGCTTAAGCGATTCATCACTTTTACTCTTGATCGCTTAAGCGATTCAGAATGCTTAAGCGATCTTGTTGAGGCAGAATCATCTGCCCAGATCTAAGATCGCTTAAGCAATTCATCACTTTTACTCTTAGTCGCTTAAGCGATTCAGATCGCTAAGAGATCTTGTACGAGGTAGAATCAAGATCTTTAAGCGATCCGAAATCGCTTAAGCGACCACAAGAGTAATTTCTCCTGAATAAAATTAATAATCTCTTACAGAGGTAATTTCTAAATTGATTGTAGGTAATTTTATTTATAACAAAGTATGTTGGCAAGCCTATTAGTTGTTTTGGTTTATTTTTTGTGATATTTTGTTTCTATCGATTGTACAGATTTTGCAGACCGTAAACTGTAAAGACATGGGTTGGACATTGTAAGCGACAAGGTACGTACTTTCCTGGAAGGGTGACAGTCAGGTCGAGTTGGGGAGTTTTTAAGAGAATAAAGGGGATTTTAAATGGAGTGTGTGAATGGTGAAGACGATTCAAAGAGACTTGTTTCGATATTTTTTTGATATCAAAACAAATTAGAAAAAAGGCGTTCTGGGGGCAAGGAGTGCATTATATGTTGCTGCACTCTGTAAAAAGCAAAAACAAAAAAAAAAAAAAAAAAAAAAAAAAAAAGCAAGGAAATGTGGTTCATGGTGGGTGGAAAGCCACTACGTTTTGGGATGATGGAATATGCCTTGGTGATAGGCTTAAGATGTGGGGAATTGCTAGATGCGAATGAGGAAAAAAGAATAAAGGAGAGTAGGGTAGCCATAAGGTTGGCTAACAAGGTTTTGCAGGGGCAAGCGTCTATTACGGGATGCGATTTAGAGCAGAGGATAGAAGCAGTTTGGTTAACTGATTCAGAGAAGTTCAAACCGTGCTTGGTGTTGTTCTTACATTCAATCCTAATGGCTAGTGACTCAACAAAAGCCATTGATATTGATTGGGTGATGTTTGCAAGCAACTTGAACTTCTTTAATGCTTATCTGTGGGGACGGGTATCATTTAAGCGAACCATGGACTCCCTGCAATTAAAAGACATGGCGTTTAAGCACTCCCAATGGGCCGGGAAGAATAGACCTAGCACGTACAATTTTTTTGGCTTCCCATGGGCAAAACAGGTAAATATTAATAGCTTTTTGTCATATTTTTTGTAATATATGTGTTTGAATTATGATATAGACTGTTTTTTTACAATGTAGGCTTGGATGTATGAGGTCGTCCCTGTCTTCGCTAAGGCGGGGGGGGGGGGGGGGGGGGGTGGGGGGGGGGGGGGGGGGGGGGGGGGGGGGGGGGGGGGGGGGGGGGGAGGATGAAGACTTCAGATGTGCGACAGAAATTTCATAAGATGTTGAGGTGGCACGTCGAGAACTGTACCCATTGGGATTACGACCAAATAGACATTGAAATTGAAGCGTCTCAGGTAAGATTAAAGGATTAAGCTTTTGAATATGCAGTTGCTTTAAAATGTTGCTTAAATATGATTGATTTTGTTTCTTATTGCAGGGAGTTGTCCGTCCCTTTCTCACCGCTACTAGGGGTGAAGCGGAAAAGCATTATGTCACATCTTTCCAACCACTAGAGGATGAAAGCGATGAAGGGATAGACTGCCTGATGCGGGACTTAGAAGGGGTCACGCATGTGAGGGCAGTTGCAGGGTCACTGCTTGAGAAAGTGGTTGACGCCGAGGATGATGAAACTCCAATCAGTATGAGGGAGGAGGAGGAGGAGGAGGAGGAGAGGGAGGAAGAGGTTCGTATGCCTCAGCAAACCGGTACAACAAGTTCCGCTTTGCCAAGGCGACGGGGTTTGGAGAATGAGGTGGTTGACCTCATAAACGGTCTGTTTGAGAGTTTTACAACAGTTGTTTATGAGAGGTTTGACAAGATGGAAGAGCAGATGAAAAGGGTAGAGGAGAAAATGGATAAGGTGGCAGAGAAAGTTGGTAGGGTGGAGGAGGAAGTTGGTGGAGTATTGAAGGCGGTTGAAGTGCAACCTGGATTGAAAAGAGAGAGCCAAAAGAGCAAGTTTGTCAAATCGCCTTACACCGTAGTAACACATAGAAAGAAGTGGAAAATGAAGAAACAAATCGAGGAAGAAGCAAAAATGGAGGAGGTTAAAGAGGTTGCTAGAGGAAGTAAGGCAGTGATAATGGAAGAGGGTGAGGTGGAAGGCAAAGGAAGTGGGGATGTACAAATGGAGGAAGGGAAAGGAAGTGGGCAAGCGAAAATGGAGCCAAAGGTAGTCGATTTGTATAGACCAATAGAGAAGGAAAAGAAAAAACTCTTCTATGCCTATTACAATGAATCTGGAAGTGATGCCCATGTAAAGTGTAAGACTGGGGATTATCCTCATGACTGGTTTGAACAGATTTTGACGATGGGCAGGTGGCTTGACAACTCGGTGAGTTATTTTTGCTTAATTTTCCTTATTTTTGCTTATGTTTTCCATGAGCTATTGTATACTTATCATGTTGTTTTTATTTGATGCAGTACATCGATGAGGTATTGGCACTAATGAGGCTACGACAGACAAGTAATGGTGATCTATTGTATCCTGATTGTGCCATCACTGATGTGGCCTTTGGCCAAATGCTAGTAACGACATATCACAGTTTAATGAAAAAGGCCATTAGTAGAGGTGTAGCAAAAGGAGCCAAGCGAAAAAGATTGGGCATAGAAGACTTGGACTTTGTTTCTAATGATTTTAAGTTTGATGACAAGATGATGCAGTATGTACGGGGGGAAAGGCCCAAATATGGCCACAGTTTGGCAAAGGTTAAAAGAGTCTACTGCATCATGAACATCAAGGATATGCGCTGGATAACAGCGTTGCGCTTCTAGAGGAGGGGTTGCTGAAGATCCTTGATACCAACCAAACTATTTGTCGAGACAAGCAGTTGGAGATCAAGTTGGAGCCACTGCCCATGTTGTTTTCGCAGCTGTTGCACGACAGTGGGATGTTTGAGCACTTTGGTGATCAAGTACTGACCAAAAAGTGGCCACTCAACCGCTCTCCTGTCCCAATAAATGAGTCAAGGTAAATTTTGTATAAAACTAACTTACATAATATAATTGTTCTATAAGCTGATTCTAATGCTAATGTCTTCTTCCTATTGTAGTGCTGATTATGGGGTATATGCTCTGAAATTTATTCTGTTCGACATGACCAACACCCCGATGGACAGCTTGAATGATGAAACAATGAACAACTGTCGGGAGCGCTGGGCTATTGAGTGATTCCATGGGGAAGTGGATCCGTTTTGAGTGACCACAACCCAATCAAAAGGTATGGAACTTGGACTTTGAATTTTGTAGTTTATGTGATGTTGATGTTGATACTTGGGTTGTGGTGCTGATGCTGCAGGTGTCATGCTTATACAGAGCTTTACCGAAATAGACGGACTCAGTGAACTTCTCAATCTTGCACTCCATAACTTGGGTTCGTGAAGAGAGAAAATTTTACTCCCCAGACATCCCAAGTTTCCATTTAACAAATTGGCCCTAAAATTTTTTTTGATTTTTGATTTTTTTTATTTAGAAAAGCTGACATGGCTGCAGGTGTGCCGCATAATTTTATAGGTTGTTGGCAAACAATGAGAGGGAACTTCTCAAACTGGCTTGGGCTGTCAAAGTAGGCTGCCGGCAAGGAATCTGCAATCAAGGTTGGCGGCCAAGAAGAGGCATCTGCAATCAAGGCTGTTGGCAAGGCATGGTACCAAACAATATCTCAGACAGTGATTATACAGAATTCGAAAACTTCTCAAAGTGGCGGCATCTGCAATCAAGGTTGCTGGCAAGGCATGGTACCAAACAATGATCTCAGACAGTGATTATACAGAATTCGAAAACTTCTCAAAGTGGCTTGAGCTGTCACAGTAGGGAAATGAGAATGTATGGAAGGGAAATGAGAGGAAAAATGGTACTTGGAATTGGGTTTTTCTTTGCAATTGTCTAGGTGGAGGAAATTTTATTACAATCAAAACTGGATTTAAATGTCTTAGGATTTATTGTGTTTTGGCACTATTATGGATGATTTTAAGTTTAAACTTTCAATTACATTGATGTCTCTTATATTTTGATTTGTGATGAATTAGCTTGATATAAATTACTTAATTTTGTTGCTTATTCTTTTCTGATTTGGGAGGAAAATGAGTGCGGTTGAAATGTATCACAATCACAGTAATTTACAAATTAGCCCTGCAAAGAGAGATTATTACATAATTCAGGAGAAAAGTTGGAAAAATCTGTTTTGCCCATGATCGCTTAAGTGATATATGAGCGACAACATATATCGTTTAAACGACTAAGAGTTTTCTAGTAATGATCGCTTAAGCGATCATGAGTAACAGCGAAGAATAACTTAAGCGATACAAACAATCGCTTAAGTGATCATAGATCTGGGCAGTCTGCCTCGGACAAGATCGCTTAAGCGATCGTAAATTGCTTACGATTGCTTAAGCGACTAAGAGTAAAAGAATTGAATCGCTTAAGCGGTACAAATGATCGCTTAAGCGATCTTAGATCTGGGCAAATGTTGATTCTGCCTTGGACATGATCGCTTAAGCGATCGTAAATCACATAAGCGACTAAGAGTAAAAGCAATGAATCGTTTAAGCGATCTTAGATCTGGGCAAATGTTGATTCTGCCTCAGACATGATCGCTTAAGCGATCCTAAATCGTTTAAGTGACCAAGAGTAAAAGCAATGAATCGCTTAAGTGATACAAATGATCGCTTAAGCGATCTTAGATCTGGGCAGATGTTGATTCTGCCTCGGCATGATCTCTTAAGGGATCTTAAATTGCTTAAGCGACTAAGAGTAAAAGGTTAGAATCAGTTAAGCGATATCATAAATACCACCGGATCCCTTAAGCGACTAATTCTAAATACACATGATCGCTTAAGTGATAAAAGAAATCGCTTAAGCGATCCTGTGTATTCGGAATTTTTTGATTGTATTTTACAAGATCAGTTAAGTGATTAATGTTATCTTAAACATATAAGGTGTACAATTCGTTCTCAGTGGAATATACTGTTATTGTATTTTAATTAAACATATAGTTCTTTTACGTCTATATTAAACATATATGGTGTAGAATGTTTACGTTTGTATTAAACATACAGGGTGTACGATTCGTTCAGTTGACCATGATCGTTATTATATTTTAATTAAACATATAGTTCTTGTACGTTTATATCAAACATATATGGTGTAGAATGTTTACGTCTATATTAAACATATAGGGTGTATGATTCGTTCAGTAGAACATGACCATTATTATATTTTAGTTAAACATATAGTTTTTTTACGTTTATATCAAACATATATGGTGTAGAATGTTTACGTCTATATTAAACATATAGGGTGTATTATTTATTGAACGAATCGTACGGAGCTGTAACTCTGCAAAACCATTTGCACAAACAATCTATTGATTAGTTATTCAAACTTCGTTTACTCTTTAAAATAACAACTCTTTTAAAATCAGACCGAGAAGAATCTCAAAAGAGTGTAATATTTATCAATGCTCTACAAATTTCACCGTCTTCTTCTTTATCCATATCTCAACTCTGAAGCCATTTTCTTGCTCGAACTCTTAAGATATAGGGTGTACGATTCGTTAAGTTGACCATGACCGTTATTATATTTTAATTAAACTTATAGTTCTTTTACGTCTATATTAAACATATATGGTTTAGAATTTTTATGTTTTTATTAAACATATGTCCATACACTTGGAAAAGAAATATTTAAGTAAATTACCCTTAATCACTTAAGCTATCCCGTCTATTTAGCCTTGGTCGCTTAAAAAGGTTACAATAGTTGTGCTGAAAACCTTATTGTGATAACAGGAGCCATTGTTCATAGTCAAAAAGTTTCTGAAAAATTCTGGCACTCTCTTGGTCTACAGAGTGTAGAGCATATGGTTACATAGTTCAATTTTATATTATTATTATATTTTTTACTTGTCAAGAACTAACAAAAATTATAGAATAATAATAGATGTTTTAGAGTGATATCTCTAATCACTTAAGTGATCATGCCTAATTTCCTTTGTACTGTACAATAATCATTCTCAAATTCAAGGCTAGAGATTTGGGTAGAAGAGAACTAGATAACCATGGAAGCTTAGTGAACATATCTTCTTCTTCTTTCTTCAGAACATAAAGGGTGCGTTTGGTTGAATATTCCTATTCATATTCCCAATGCTATTCCCAAAATATTTGTTTGTTTAATTATGTAGGAAATATTAGTATTTTTTTAATTAATTTTAGAACCCTTAAGTTAATTAATTTCATTAAACACCCCCTGAAAAAAGTTTAAAAATTAACAAAAACACCCTTACCCACCCAAACTTACCAGATTCTAGCAACAACTGTCGGTGGTAGTCAGAATCTGTCACAACGGCCTACAAACGACTAGAACTGGCTGGTAATTCATCGATGTGGCCTTTTTCGGCCAGATCCACAATGGATCTGGCTATCATTGACGATCAAAGAAATGGTCGTCGTTGATGGTCAACAACGGCCAAATCTTGGGCATCGTTGATCGACAACGATGGTCAGATCTGGACTTTTGTGACCGTTGACGGCCAGATTTGGACTTTTGTGGCCGTCGACGGCCAGATTTGGCCAGAAAATCTGTCCGTGATCGGGCCTTTTCTGGCCAGATCCGTGGTCGATCTGGTCAAAAAAGGCCATATCGAAGCCCTACCCGCCAGATCCGACCAGTTTGCATCGTAACACCCTTTTCCGGCAAGATCTGACGGTGGTGGTCGGAATCTGGCACTGTGGGTAGTAGGGGTATTTTTGTTAATTTTTAAACTTTTTTTTTCAGCGGTATTTAATGAAATAAAATTAATTAAAAAAATATAATAATATTTCATAAATAATTAAACAAACAAATATTTTGGGAATATGGATAAGAATATTCAACCAAACACACCCTTTATGTTCTGAAGAAAGAAGAAGAAGATATGTTCACTAAGCTTCCATGGTTATCTAGTTCACTAGGCATGATCGCTTAAGCTATGCGAGATATCACTTAAGCAAATCATGGCTTATGTATATAGGATCGCTTAACCGATATATAACATCTCTTAAGCGATCCTGTATTTGACAATGATTATTCTACAAAAGGAAATTTGCTTGATCGCTTAAGCGATTTAATGTCTTGCTTATCACTAAAAGATCTATTGTTATTCTATTTTTTTTTTTTTGTTAGTTCTTGGCAAGAAAGTAATATATAAAAAATATAATAATAATATAAAATTGAACTGTGCAACCATATGCTTTGCACTCTGTAGACCAAGAGAGTGCCAGAATTTTTTAGAAACTTTTTGACTATGAACAATGGCTCCTGTTATCACAATAAGGTTTTCAGCACAACTATTGTAACCTTTTTTAGCGACCAAGGCTAAATAGACGGGATAGCTTAAGTGATTCAGGGTAATTTACTTAAATATTTCTTTTCCAAGTGTATGGACATATGTTTAATATAGACATAAATATTCTACACCATATATGTTTAATATAGACGTAAAAGAACTATAAGTTTAATTAAAATATAATAACGGTCATGGTCAACTTAACGAATCGTACACCCTATATCTTAAGAGTTCGAGCAAGAAAATGGCTTCAGAGTTGAGATATGGATAAAGAAAAAGACGGTGAAATTTGTAGAGCATTGATAAATATTGCACTCTTTTGAGATTCTTCTCGGTCTGATTTTGAAAGAGTTGTTATTTTAAAGAGTAAACGAAGCTTGAATGATTAATCAATAGATTGTTTGTGCAAATGGTTTTGTAGAGTTACAACTCTGTATGATTCGTTCAATAAATAATACTTTATTGCCAATAGTAATATAATAAGTGTAGATAATTTAATTTTATGTACGAAGTTGTAACTCTGTGGAACCATTTGCACAAACAATCTGTTGATTAGTCATTCAAACTTAAGCGATCAAGTCCGACGCAGAATCAATCTGCCAGATGCATGATCGCTTAAGCGATTCAGGGTCTCGCTTAAGCGATTCCTTGCTTTTACAAAGTGTTGCTTAAGCGATTTTAGATCGCTTAAGTGATCAATGTTAGAGTAGATGCCCTAGAGCCAATCAATTATTGTAGAATTGACTCTTTGTAATAATGTTCATTAATCAATAAAAGACATTTTATTCTATATCACGTAAATCATTATTATTGCAATATGTATTATATATGTCCTTAGAATGATAGAACCGTGACGAGGGTATCAAGTGTTTCAAATCTTGATAGTGAGAACCCTATGAGCACATATGGTGGCCATTCTAGAAACGTTTGTAGCCCCAATATTATTCTGAAGTAAGGGCACAGATAATACGGTAAGGCTATCATAGTGTTGAACGACCCTGTCGAAAGGGCAGTGATTGTCTCACTTATCGAGGTTGTTTGGTGACAACTTGGTGCAACATATGGGTGCTTGCTGTAGGCGAATACACCGCAGCAAGTTCACTGGACAGACCCACCAGAGGATTCCATATGGATGGTAACCCCAGTGTCTATGGAACAAATCCTCTAACGAATGGTGGTGCATGTGATCCTTAGACTTGAGATCACCAGAGCGCCTTGTGCACTGATTGGTGCAGTTTGACACTAGCCTAATGTAGTTCTATTCAGAGCTGTCAATACAGTGATGATTGGCTACATCAAGGAGTGTATCAAGACTATGGTGGATTGATGGAGGATTCATCACTCCCGGGTATGGGAGAAAGTTATCTCACAGCGCAATTCAGTATATGGCAATGACACTAAAACTGTGGCCACAGTGGGATTGAGCTGTTGCTCTATCCAGTTTATAATACAGGTCATTGGTCCAGAAACTAAATACATAATATCGAGAGTAACCGAAGGTTGACACTATTTCTATGCCTTCGTTTCATCGAGATAACGTATGATGAAAGGATCGAATTGTATGGTAACCATATCGTTGATAGGTAGCTACTTTGCTGAATCCGAATCTATCGGGTGGTCATGATGCCTTGCTAGGGGCCAATCTTGGTCTATGTATTAGTGAGCCGATTAATTGGTGTTAATCGCGATACTATACACTATCGGTATGATGAGGAGCCTATGGGTCACACACATAGAAGATAATTTAAGACTTAGGAAGTAAGAACGACGTTTTCGTCTTTTTAGGCGAAAGGGTATTTTGGTAATTTTACAGTGCAATTAAATTTGCTGAGGTGGTAGCCTTTTATTTAATTTGTTAGAAAAATTAAATAAGTAAACTTACATTTAAATATGTGTTAGCATATATTTAAATAAATTATCATTATTGTTAAATGTTAATATATATATTAAATATATATTAATTGATTTTAATTGAAGATAATGATGAATTAAAATAAATATTTAATTGGGAGTGTTTGGTAACATGGGGTATTTGGGTTGGAGCCCAAGCCTATTCCATTTGGGAATAGGGCAATTAAAAACATCACTATAAAAGAAAAGCTTTAGTTGAGAAAAGGGTTAAGTTTTCATTTCATCACTATTTCATTGAAAAAAAAAAAAGAAAAACACAGCCCCCAAATCTCTCTCCCACGCCAGTTTTGGTTTTGCCTAAAATCAAATACATTTCATTTTTCTTCTTGTTCCTTAAGGCTAAGGAGGATCTAGCAAATCCCTCCTTAGTTCCTTGCGATTGTCTTCTTGTGGACTTCATCGGTTCGATCCTACACTTGAGTTGGCAGCAAAATACGTTCAGAGACAACTTGGAGGAGCCTCCAAACGTGCGTATGTTTCTTAAACCTTGAACTGATTTTTCTGCAGATTTGATTATTTTTGTATAAACTGTGATTTTTGTATCCGGATCTTGGTTCTAAGGAACGATACATGTAGTTTATGTTTTTGTTTTCCACTGCGTAACTGGGTCGTTCACTAACAATCAAGTCCGAGGCAGAATCAATATCTGCCCAGGTGCATGATCGCCTAAGCGATCCGTGATATCGCTTAAGCAATTCTTCTCTTTTTCATCTGGTCAATTAAGCGATCATGTGATGGACAAAATCAATATCTGCCCATGTGCACGATCACCTAATTGATCCATGATATTGCTTAAGCGATCCTTTATAAAAAACCCTTTGTCGCTTAAGCAATATACTTAGTCGCTTAAGCGATCATGGGCAATACATACTTTTCCATCTTTTCTCCTGAATGTTGACAAACTAAAATTACCAACACATATTAATTCCATACTTTCTCCTCAATTTGACAACCTAATTCCAAACTAAAATCACCTCCATATATTTAGGCCATGTAACAAGAATACTAAATATAAAGAATGATTGAAAACAACAACTCATCAATGGTTGGCCTTGGCAACTCCTTGAATTTCATCATTCTTCGAACCTAATTTTCTGGATTTGCATGTGATTACTTCTGACAACTGCTTTTCTTGTGGCCAAGTTGCTTACAAATTGAACACTTATTCATCTTTCAGGGAACCTCAGAGGCTGATGGAATAAACTTAACACTTTTTCTCCCTTTTGCTGTCTTCTTGAATGGCGGATGGATGATAATGTCAGCCAACTCTGGCGGCACTACCCACTGCTCTTCTAGAGGCACTGGATATATCGTTTCTGAATAAGCTAGCATGTAGTGATTTTCCGTATAGAGAGAGGAGCAAAGTTTCATGTAAATTCTTGAAACAAAATTTGGCTTCCGTTGGTGTTTCAGTGCTGCTAGTGCATGAGGACAAGGTAAACATTGAATGTCAAGCACTTTACAGCTGCAAGTTTTACTAACAAGGTTAACTAGGGCATCTGGACCATAGCCGCGCACAGTGAACTCTTGAGCATTAAGAGGATAGGCAAATACTGCATTTGACAATTCCATACGTTCTTGCAATAATTTTTCAGCTGACGGAACAAGGGTTGTAGTAAAATTATCTGACTCCATACGACGCTCATGGAACCACCGTGACAATGTCCTCTGGATTGTATCAAAAAGTGCAACTATTAGAAACTCTCTTTCTATTAACAACTTCGAATTTATGGACTCAGCTATGTTCGTGGTCATAACATCAAACCTTCTTCCAGGAAAGTAAGCTCTATTCCATTGCTCGAAACCAACATCATGCTCAAGATACTTAGCAACTCTATCATCCTTGATTCGAATTTGTTGGAAGTGCTCCTCGAACTCATCAACCCGATAAGCTTTTGCTACCACGTAGTATGTCTGAAGGAGGCCAGCACACTTAAACTTTTGTTTTAGGTTCTCACCAAGGTGCCTCATACATAATCCGTGATGTGCTTGACGGTAAATAGTGACAATCCCTTTCTTTATAGAGTTGTGCCTATCAAATATTATGCACAATTTGTCACTGTCAGACACTATCGTACGTAATTGCTGAAAAAACCAAGTCCACGGCTTGTCATTCTTAGAGTCAACCAGACACTATGCAACATGATATGTGTGATTCTTGTTGTCCTGTGCAGTGGCCACTAACAATGTACCTCCATACTTTCCCGTCATAAAGCAACTATCAACAGCCAACACCTTTCTCATGTTTACAAAACCCCTTATAGCAGAACCATAAGCAACAAACAAATATTTAAACATCATATTCCTATCCCACTTCAAAGCCGTCTTGCTACCTTGGTTTGTCAACTCAAGCATATAACGGTACGCTTCTAATATTGCATACCCGTGCTCTGGCGTGCCCCTCACAAAATCTTGTACATGTTGTCTCCCTTTCCAGCATTTCTAGTAACTAACAGCATATCCCAACTATGTGCGCACAAGTCTCTGAATGTCTTTAAGAGATGGACCTTTCCCTTCAACGAACTGACTTTTGACAAATTGTCTAATAACATCAGCGGAGGCTTGTCGATGTTCACCTGAAATATGTCTCAAACCACATGTGTGCTTAGGGGTATATGTGCTAAGAATAAATTTTTTCGACTCCGCCAACCTTCTACAATAAACCCGCCACTTGCACTTTCGGTCACGACATGCAACCGTCACAACCAATGAATTTGACTTTTTGGTGATGAACTCAAAATTACCTCTGACGGCAACAAGTTTTAGCTTCCTCACCATTTCCTCTTTGTTGTCAAATAAATACCTTATGCGTAACTCCGATCCATCTGTAAAAACATGAGCTGATTCACTACTATCTACAATTGCCCCCTTTG
This sequence comes from Pistacia vera, assembly GCF_008641045.1. NCBI lineage: Eukaryota > Viridiplantae > Streptophyta > Magnoliopsida > Sapindales > Anacardiaceae > Pistacia > Pistacia vera. The sequence goes on from NW_022195500.1 coordinate 191,628, forward strand.
AACCTGTATAAATGACCATAGTGTTCTCTTCCTCACAAACTCCACCTTCTGCATAATCTGTTTTTAAAGGAATCTCTACATCTATGGGAACATGTACGGGGTCCTCTTCCTCAACATTTTCATTCTGCCCCCCATGACCAACCTCTTCTACAGTTTCCTCCTCACCACCCAATTCACCGTCTACTCTTGATTTTTCAACTAACAAATCAATGCCCTCGTAGTTCAAATTAAAACCAGGCAAATCTCCGCCAACTTCCTTGTTATCCCCTTCCTTTGAACCAACTTCCAATAGTTTTTCTACAAAAGAAACCCTTAAAATCTGCCTCGAACCATTATCGGCCACATCAATCATATATAACTTCACACTTTCATCTGACTTTAATATAGCAGGAGGTACCTTATAATGTTCAGGAACTCTGCTTAAAACATAATTCACAACTATATCACTACGTGAGCAACTCAAATCACCTCTTCTAATTATTTCATCAATCAACTCATCAAAACTAATCTCTGTGCTCACAGCAATTGGTATAACTTCTTTGCTCTTCCCAATCCACTTCCAGCTACTATCTTCCTCCACCCACTCACCAAAATATTCAACACCCAAAAAAACTTTTTCCATGTCTAATAATAGCCAACTACCTATAATGCAAGAAAAAAAATATTCTTAACTAATGTATTAAAGGGTTGAAAGATTTTAAAAAACATCTATAGAGTCACTTGAGCAATCTGATATATCGCTTAAACGATTTGGTATATCGTTTACTGGATTGCTTAAGCGATATAATGGTTCTCTTAAGCGATCCAGTATAAATAACCATGATCGCTTAATCGATCTTATGCCATTTACTGATCGCTTAAGCGATCTGCTATTATACACCAGACTTTTAGCAGATCGCTTAAGCAATCTTATGCCACATACCTGATCACTTAAGTGATCTATCTGTTGCATTACCAAACGTATCAAATCGCTTAAGCGATACACCAGATTGCTTAAGCGATCTATCTGCTGCATTACCAGACGTACCAGATTGTTTAAGCGATCCATCATATCCAGAACACATTTTCAGTCATCTCCACCTACAATCAGTGCTACCACCCCCAGCTAACCACAATACAAGAAAATTTTCAACAAATTTCACTCCTTTCAACTTCCATTACATCAAACACAACCCAACAACCTAAACAACTAAATCAAAATCATAACCCAAACCCAATCCATCATTAAATATTTGTAAATCGAAATATAAAATCGAAAGGGGAGATACACATACCTGGACGAAATGTCAGGAGGAGGAGGAGGATCTGTGTTGGAGAAGATGTTAATGGCGGAGGAATGCGTTAATGTGGCGGGAGGAAGAAGAAGAAGGTGTTTGGGTTTGTTTGCAACAATTTCGACTCTTTGGGGACATATTATAATTTTTAAAAGATTACACAATTATTCATTAATCCTAATTAACCCCTAATCATGTTAAATTAAGCTTAATAAAAAACAAGGCCATTTAGTTAACATTTACACACTATATAGCCTTTGAATCAAATTTTAACTTAAAATGGTCTTTTAATAAAATCCCCCCAATTTATAAGTGGCTTGTGGTACCATCTCATATTGCTGATGTGGTACCACACTGGTATCCTAGATTTTCTCTTTATTCCAATATCAAACTCTTAATATTTTTTCTCATGCTTTTAATTCTCTTTCATTGCTTTAAATTATTTTTTGAGAGATCTATTCGTATTTTATGTGTTAGGATGTTGAAACCAAAAGACAAACACATCACAAGTTAAGTATAAAATAATAACATAACACAATGATTTACCTTGGTTCATTCCAACATTCAAATAGAGAATTTTATTGAGTATCCAAACTTGATGAAATTATAAAGACAGCTCACTCTCACTCTTTATTCTTTTCACATTAGGTTTCTCACTATTACAAAATGCTTATAATAGAAAACCCTAACCCAATTTGGGCATATTCGAATCTAACCTGACTCTAACCCAAATATGAATAAACTAATTCTAAACCCAATTAGACATTGGGACCCCCAAATGAGTCGCCGTAGGTAGACAATCTGTCAAGGCTTAGGAAGTATACACGATATCCAACAATCTCCCACTTGGTTAATACTTCCTTATTACCTTTACTCTTCATCAAACCCATCTCGGTTGTACACCACTTGAATTTTGCTGTACTTACCTCTTTGGTTAAGATGTCTACATTGTTGGTTGTTGTGTCAAATTTTTCCAAGCAAACAACCTTTTCATCAATCTTCTCCCTAATGAAGTGAAATTGAATATCAATGTGCTTGGTACGTGAATGGAATGCTAGATTTTTAGCCAAAAATATGGCACTTTGATTATCCTTAAGTTTGTAATATTTTTACTAGTTTTACAAATTTGCCCCTGAATGAAAAATAAATTACAAAAAAACTCCAATCCATCAAATAAGTTAAACTCTCATTTTTCTTTTTGGGCTGTCAAAACCAAACCTTCCTTCCTCTGCTTGTTAGATCGGTCTTTCTCTATTGCCCATAACTGATTCAACAACTTAAGTTTCAATTTTTTTTCTAAATTTCTAATTCTTTATCTACACAAATACAGTTTTCTCCCACCTATCAAGCTGACAAGCCCATTTTTTCTTCAATTTGTTAGGTAATACTAATATATTTTATATTTGTATTCTTTTATTTTGATTGTATTGTTCTTCCAATTTGTCAAGTAATACCAATACATTTTATATTTGTCAAGTAATACCTATTCTTTTATTTCTAATTTTTTTATCCATACAAATGCTTATTTTAATTTAAAATGTATTGTTCTTCCAACTTTGACCCCCCTACATATGCTTATTTTAATTTAAAATTATATTATTCTTTCAACTTTGACCTCCCTACATTTCATTTCTGGCTACGTCACTAGTCCCAATGTCTATTTAGTCTTCCTAAATCCTAATCTATAATTTAACCTTAAACTTTCAAAATAAAAGAATACAAATATAAAATGTATTAGTATTACCTGACAAATTGAAGAAAAAAGGGGCTTGTTGGCTTAATAGATGGGAGAAAATTGCACTTGTTTGTGTGGATAAAGGAAAAATTTGAAACCTAGGTTGTTGAAGAGAAAGAACTGTGAGAGGTAGAGAAATAGGGGTTTAGTTTTGAGTTTGACAGCCCAAAAAATAAGTGAGAGTTTGACTTATTTGGTGGATTATGGTTTTTTTGCAATTTACTTTTCATTTAGAGGCAAATTTGTAAAAACCTGTTCAAAAATTTTAAAACTTAAGGAGGGTCAACTGACCTTCCTTGACCCTTCTCCCTTCATCACTACTTCCTGAGTATGACTCTAAACCATGTTGAACACGTGTGAGCGTCATCGTTGATTTCCAGAAACTGGCTTGATTGTTCACACCACCATCACTCACTGTAATTTTCTCTCTAGGAACTCTCTCTGTTTAATTACATGTGTTGTGTTTTGGGAGAATGGGTTAGGTTAACATATTAAGCCTTAAGAGGGCATCTGGTTCAGGGAATGTTGTATTATTGGGAATGTTATATTAGTGGAAAGATAGATTACCTTATAGATTAGTGGGAATGTTATATTAAATATGTTTGGTTAAATTGAAATGAATTGGTGGGCATGTTATACTGATATGTTTGGTTGGGAGGAATAAAAGAATTATAAGAGAAACCTTTTATTGAATTGCCTTTCTTTTTTAATAATAATAATAATAATAATAATAATAATAATAATAATAATAATAATAATTATTATTATTATTATTATTATTATTATTATTTGGATTATTTATTTTAACCCCTACTTTTGAAAATTAAGCTAAAACACCCTAGTCACAATAAAAGTTTAAAAATTAATTAAAACACCCCAATCACCCAAGACGACTGCTGGCCGCCAGCCACCACTGTCAGTCACGGCCGACAGTCCCTGGAACGGCGCACAACCAGTCGAAATGGTTGGTCGTGCATTGATCTAGCCGTTTTTGGCCAAATCCATGGATCTGGCTGTTTTCGACGCTAGATAAACGACCATATCCATGGATCTGGCCATGGATATAGCTAGATTCTTCCAGATCGGCACAAGATTAACCAGATACGGCCGATTGTGCACCGTTCCTACAATGGCGATCGACGATGGTGGCCAGATCCGACTGTGGTCTTGGGTAGTTTGGTGGAATTATAAGGGTAATAATGTCTTAAAAATTTTGTTTATAAGGATAAAATAGCCCATGAATATTCTTGTAAATTGTTTTTAGAACAAGGGCATTACTGTCCAAAATTTTATTAATTACGGGGTAAAATTGTAATAAAATTAAGATTATCAAGTAATCTTAGAATACCTAAAAAGATGGTATTCAGATTACCACCTATATAACCTACAATAATTACTATTAATAATGAAAGATTACTGAAATATTTTATTTTTTGACAACCAAATATGATAATGTCAGTAATATAAGATGATATTACTGAAGTAATGGGGAATTATCCCAAACAAACACACCCTAAAAGGTTTAATATATAGTAAATCATAATGCAAGAGGTCACGTGTTTAAGATCTATGGCTTGCATTTATTTAATTATTAAAATCAGAAAACCCTTTTAATAATTAAATCAAGCACATATGGCAACTTTACTTATAGGTTGTGATTATGATCTAGGCTATAGTTTAGAGAAGTATAAACATTTTATACAAATAGTTTTTGGACTGTTTAAGAAGCCTTAAAACCTTAGATGATGACATATTTAAGTTAATATAAAACTTAATTCATTTGCATGGTATAATATAAATAACATTTTATTTAATATCGTTTATCCATAGAAAAATAATCTAATCTCTTGGGCATAATCCTAACATTAGATTCTAATATCTGGCAAACCAAGGGTAGGAGGGAGGAGGTTAACAATTGCAGTAGGATAAAAAGTGGCATTGAGATAGCACTTAGTAAGAAGAAAAGAAAGTATATGTAGTTGAGTAGTTTGGAGAGGTGAAAAATCCTTGATATTAATTCATTTTCATGAATTCATCTATTTCATGCATAGTGTTAGTAAGTGAATTCACCTATATTATCTTGAATGCTTTTGCATCATTCTTTTCAATAATTACAACACATTTTTTTCCTATCGTCATTTCTATGCACATGTTAAGAGAGCAATTCTACCATTCAACTCTATTCACTATTTTTTTTTTTTTTAAAGAATAAGAATTACAAACTAAACCACCCCTTCACAAAGCTGCCCTGGGAGAGTGAGGAAAAGCTCACCCAAACGCACAAAAAAGACCAAAGATGTATAAACCTTTACAAAATAAACAGCCCACTCCCTAACATAACAACAAACTAGGAAGCCTAAACACAAGCCCTCAACGAGTTTGTCTGTCATTTTCGTTAACTAATAATTAAATTCATTCCAAAATAATTTATAAATGGAAACATTTACCTTCTACATTCTATTGAAATTCATATAATTTTTCTTCCAATAATTAAATTTAAGGAATCAACGTTAACGATAAGGGTATTCCTGATAATTTCTAAAATCTTCACTAAAACCCCCCATTTTGTTCTTGCAGCTGATGCAAAAGAGTCGGTTTCTGTTTTGAAAGTATTGGTTTTCCAATGAGATGAAAAAGATGGTTCACATATTGGATTCTTGTATCCTCCGTACTCAAGTAGTTAAGAGAAAGTTGATAATTTCTGCTCAAGGAGGAAGACAGAGCACTCACCGTAAGGGGAATTTCAAGGTACCCTATAGTTTGGTTTCGAAAACTAATGATAAGACCTCAAAATCTACTCTAAAGACGTTAAAAGTTGACAGGGCAAGGAAATAAACGTGATATTTGGAGTTGTTGATGCCAAATCCAATATTATTATCTTGCCCTTAGACCACACTTTGTTCTCGAAGGAAGCTCCACGCAAAACAAACTAAAGAAGATAACCTACAGGATGGCAGGGAGGCTAAAAAAGCTATAGTCAGGCTTCAGTAATGTTATTATTCCATACCTTTAACCTCCTAGTTTTAGGACAATATTTCCTTTAATATTTAATTCTCTAATTTAAGTTAACTTTACTTCATTAGGAAGATATCTCATAAATTGCTTGTTTAGTATGCAAGTAAGATCCATTAGACATATTTACAATTTAAGCCTTAGGTTGCGTTTGGTTCGGGGTGATATAAGATTAATCCTGTAATCTTTGTTTAATTTTTAAGATTCCCTCATTTGGTTGTCCAGTAACAAAATATTACGTAATCTTTTATTGCAAATAGTGTTTACTGTTGGTAATATTGGGGGTAATATTGGGGGTAATTAGATTACCTTCCCAAGGGGTGTTAACATAAGATTACCGACGTAATCTTAATTTTGACCATATTTTGCCCTTAATCTTTTATCATTTTAGACACATTTGCCCTCATATGTCTACCAAATAACAATTCCCCAGACCCCCTACATTTGAAAATATAGCTAAAACACCCCAGCCACAAAAAAGTTTAAAAGTTAACAAAATACCCCTAGCCACCCAAGACCACTGCCGGCCGCTAGCCACCACCATTGGCTGTCGACGAAAGTCATCATATCGGGGCAAGACCGACGGGATCTTGCCGATCGTGTGTCGGTAAAGACGTTTCCGACCATGGATTTGTGATCCATGGTCGAAAACGACCAGATTTGGCCGTGAAATGCCATAGATCTAGCCGTGAAATGCCAGATCTTTGGCTATGAAATGGCTATGAAAATGTCAAATCTGTGGCCATTTCACGACCACATCGCCGTTTCACGACCAAAGATTTGGCATTTTCACGGCTAGATCTATGGACGTGAAACGACCATATTTTCGGCCAGATCTAGCCGTTTTCCATGGCCGGATTAGGCCTTATCGATGCACGACCAGCTAGATTTGACCGGTCATGCGCCATTCCGGCAGTTGCCAGCGGTGGTGGTTGGCTGCCGGTAGTGGCTTGGGGTGATTTTGCTACAAATTAAAGTTTTATATGGCTGGGGTGTTTTAGCAAAATTTCAAATATAGGGGGTTAAAAGAAATAATTTAAAAAATAATAATAATAATATTATTATATTATTATTTAAAAAGGAGGGCAATTTAGTAATCTATATAACATACCTACTCATTTATCCTTCCAATCAAACATATTATTATAACATACCCACCAATTTATTCCAACCAACCAAACACATTTATCTAAAGATTCCCTGGTAATTTATCTTTCTAGTAATACAATATTCCCTGAACCAAACGCACTCTTAAGAAATTCTTGCACCACAAAATTGGTCTTATAGCCCCAGAAAGGCCGTTGGTTAAACTTTTTTGGGCTTTGGGCCCTCATTTCAAGTATAAATAGGTTTATGGAGTTTTAGACATAAGAACAATTTATGATCGAGTTTACGAACCTTGGAAAGGAAATATATTTTAAGAGGATAGATAATTAATCAATAAATTAGGTTAAAAGTAAATATTTTTTTTTTCATAAAATAAAATTTACAAAAAAAGATTTGGTGGGATCCAAATAACATCTGTCCACTATTTTATTCTTAACTATGAATTGTCTAGTTTAAATTTTAAAATTATAGTAAAATTCTTAATTTAAGATAAATAAATCGTTAGGTGAGGGCATGAACTACTCTTATTCAGTATTCGTATCAAGATCTATCTTTTCCAGAATGTGTGAAACTTTTTAGCGTTATTGTCTTTGTAAGAGCTTCACCTATAAACAAAATTCAACCATATTATCTTTACAAAGTTAGAATCTTTTATATAAATAATTCAGTAAATACTAATAAAAACATATATTTTGTAGATAATTTTATTTATTTTTAGAATAAAATAATCCCCCACCATTTATCTTTGGTTATGTAGGTGCTCATGAGTAGGGATGTACACGAGCCGAGCTGAGCTGAGTATCTCGGTACTCGAGCTTGGTTCGTGATGAGTAGGGATGATCTCGAGTTTGAGCCGAGCTTGATCGAGCTTGAATATTAGTGTTCGAGCTCAAGCTCGCGAGTCTTAAGGTGCGCTCGAGCTCTAGCTCGATGGCTGCTTGTGAACCAGAAAGCAGTTGCAACTTTGAAGGCAAAACTCGCCCATAATTCAACACAATCTTCCATTTCCAACACCAACAATCTTCCAAAACAACAATGAAATGAGAAGTTTAAAGTTCTTGGATGAAATATGCATTACAATTGTTTGATACATTTGTTGGTCATGGATGTAATATGCATTTCTTGCACAATCATAAGTACAACTACAAAAGGGTAGACACTAGACAGTAAACTGCATGAAGCTACGTACAAATACATGAAGCTATATACAAACACAAAAGTACAATCCATGAAGCTATGTACAAACACATGAAGCTATATACAAACACAAAAGTACACTCCATGAAGCTATATACAAACACAAAAGTATACTCCATGAGGCTATATACAAACACAAAAGAGCAGAAAACTAAAGCAAGCAATATAGACTTTGGGACAACAAAATCTGAGAACAATAGGAGAGAAAAATCTAAAGCCACCCAAAGCAGAAGAAAGGCACCAAAGCCACCCAAAGCCATGCCTCTCACCTACAAATATTGTAAATGCGAAGTGTAAATACAAAGAAAGCAAATAGTTTGCAAGTCAAATGTTTGCAATTCACCATTAAAACAATTCACCATTCACCATTCACCAAATCAAAATCAACACAACAATCACCATTCACCAAATCAAAATCAACATAGCAATCACACTTCTAATTCATGACTTTCCTAATCACCATTCACCAAATCAAAATCAACAGAGCAATCACACTTCTAATTCATGACTTTCCTAATCACCATTCACCAAATCAAAATCAACACAGCAACATCACAATATCCCTCATAACAACAATCACCATTCACCACTAAATCATCATAGCAATCACACTTCTAATATTACTTGCAATTCACCATTAAAACAAACAAATCGATAAACTAATAAAACCTTTAATGACAGGTCAAGCACTAAACAAATCTATATATTTACAAACCTGCAGAAATATATTGGAGGGTCAAACAATTTACTCATTCCCTTTAGATGAAGGGATAGGAAGGATAATCTCCAGTGGTTCCTTATCCGTCTAAAACACATATAGGAAAAAATCAGAAAGTTTAAGTTAGAGTAAAAGAAAAGTATATTCTAAATAAACGAGACATTAAACATCAATAATTTAAGGGTTAATTGAACTTACTTCGTCAATCTTCTTTAGTTCGAGGAGATTGCGACACCAATTACCTCCACATAGTAGTACTTACACTGTGTCCAGAGACAGTCAAGATCGGTAATTGTCAATAACTCTACTTCCCGCACTAAAGGTAGCCTTTGAAGCCACCGTGGTAATAGGAACGACAAGTATATCACGAGCCACCTTACATAACACTGGATATTTCAAATTATTTGCTTGCCACCACTTTAAAGCATCGAACACCTCATGATCCACCTAACACTTATAACATGACTCTTCCAAATAGGAATCTAACTTCGATTTTTCCAAGGCAACAGTTTCAATTACGCCCATATAATTCATTACATCTGACCAACTAGAAGAATCATCATCCACATTCGTCCCACTCTCCTTCCACTCCCTTTAACCTGCTTGGTTGTAGGCATACGTTGAACGGCAGATGATTGACTGTCAGCCACATATTCCCTGTACAACTCATACAAGGCATCCTGAATTGTTGTAGAATGAGCCTGTGCTTCAAGATCACCATAAATCTTGGGGAAAGCATAGTCCAACACTCTCATTTTGCGCCTAGGGTCTAGAACAACAGCTATGATATCAACAAATTGCACTCCCCCCAATATTTTTCAAATTTCCCTTTCATCTACCTCACCATGGTCCTCACAAATTCATTTTCATCCTCAGCATGTTTATCCAACAAAACTTTCACCTTACAAACCTCGGCAAGAAATCTATTTGATGTTGGATATTCAAACCCTGAAATGATGTTAGTGGTAACATTGAAAACCTTCAAAATTTCACAAACTCTTTCAATTTAATCCCAATCTTCATCAAGGGGACAAGAAGTGAAATGCTGGTCTCTTTCAAAGTATCTTGGAAATACCCTTTGGAATTTTAGTGCAGTTGCCAATGTCTCATAAGTTGAGTTCCACCTCGTGTTGCAATCCAATATCAACTTTTTGTGAGGCAACTGCAATTGCTGCATAATTTCTTAAAAGATTTATAGTTTACTCTCCGATTGATTGACGTAGTAGACACTATCACAGATATATTTGATAATGTGTCTAATCTGACTAAGACCATCTTGCACCATTATATTTAATACGTGGGCGCAACACCTAACATGAAACAGCTTTCCCCAGCAAAGAAGCTTCTTAGTTATAGAAAAGTTTTCCTTCAAAACCTTGATTGCCATGTCATTAGTGGACGCATTATCAACTGATATCGTGAAGATTTTATTCTTAATTCCCCATTCCCGCAAACAAGTAAACATGCTATCAGCAATCTGGACACCATTACGAGGAGGCGATAAACGAATAAAACTGAGCATACGTTTGTTCAACCTCCAACTAGTATCTATCAAATTCCCCGTCACAACCATGTACTCAAGTTTCTGATTACTTGAATTCCACAAATCAGTAGTGAAACTAATTCTATCAATATTCCTCAAAACAGCCTTCAACCTCTTCTTTTCCATTTCACACACCTTCTGACAATCATTTTGACTTATGAAACGTGTTATTTTTTCCCAACCTGGTGTCCCATATTTTAGCAAATTATTAAAACCCTCTTGTTGTACAACTTTGAATGGGTGCTTATGCATAAGCACCCATTGCGTTACTAGTTCCCTCATCCTAGCCATCTCAAACTTCCCACCTATAAAAGGAGGCAGCAAACTACCTACTGCCATTGCATTTGTAGCTGGAAAGTTCAACTGTTGTTGTTGATTATTAAAAACCCTTTGCCTTAGACACCCCTTCAAATGTCTAGCAAATTGAGTAGTGTTTCCAGTTGCATTAATGGACAATTTTGCCTTACAATGGATGCATTCTACCTTCTTCGTATTTTCAGGTTGAAGAACCTCTCTAAATTTTGTCCATACAGGAGATGTCTTCACTCTTTTCTTCCTTTGAAATGGGTTATCAATATCATCATTTTCTTCTTGAACAACCAGACTAGTACCACAAGGGTGCACTTACAGTTACATCCGTATTACTTGTTGGGGTTTGAACTGGAGTCAATCGACGTGGGTTGGCTACTAGATGAGCCTTCCATACCTATAATGGAAGAATAAAGCAACTATTAGAATTTGTATGAAATATAAAAAATCAAGCTATATATGTAATTGAATACATTTCAACCTATCAAAGTACAAGAATAATATGAGCGTAAAGTGACTGATAGGAACCCCATATTGTTTCCAGTTCCAAAATTCAATGACTAATGCAAAATTGATTTTTCCAAATCTAAACCAGCCAAGTAGATCACACTAAATCAGCAGACTTACAATTTCCCCCTAAACCCAAACTTTCAACTCCAACACAAAGAAACCGCAAAACCAAACAAACTAAAATTGCAAGTCTGCAACCAAAATCATCCAAAATGACATAACAACAGAAAAGCATCCAAAATCCAAACTTTCAACTCCAACACAAAGATAATGCAAAACCAAAACTGCAACTTACAAAAAAAAAAAATTAACAAATTCATTTAAACTCACTTAACAACCAGACGTGGGTCACGATCAGGAGCTTTAGCACGACAGAGACGACAATGATAGCGAATGGCAATGGAGATGTCGTCGGCTATGGTAGCATGACTGATTTATGGAAATGGTTTTGAGTTGTAAATGGGATGTTAGGGTATATTAGAGCTAAGGACGCGACTGGAGAGTGGAGACGAGCGTGACAGCATATGGCAGCGGCGGAGTCATCAGTAACGATGACGTGGGGGAGAGGTTTGATTTCTGATGTAGGGACCTAGGGTTCTGTTCACAGTGAAAAATCCCAAATCGATTTTGGGTTTATTGTTTGAAGCGTGCGTGAATGGGTGCTTTTTGTCATTCGACTCGACTAGCTTTAAGTTGAGTGCAAGCTTTTGATGAGTCAAGCTCGAGTAGCTCGTGAACTACTCGACTCGTGTCTAATCCTTACTCATGAGGGAGCTCAAACCCCGAATCTTGTGAGAATAAATCATATACCTAGTCAACCAGTTAAGCCCTTGTTGATTTTACTGTCCTTTTAATTTATTATCAATTTTATCTTTGATCTCATTTAATTTAATTTTATTTGAAAACCTCAAGGACGAAAATGTCATTCAATAAGAATTGGTGTGTAGTTTATCACAATGTTTTACCCCCTAAACAACACCCCACCTCCCCCGGGGCCTGAAATCTCTCTCTATCATTTTCTCCCCAAACAACTTCATTATCATATTCCCTGTTGATCCTCTCCTTATTCCCTCCAAAACCTTCTTCAAATCCAACACTGCTCGCTCTGCAAACGTTAATGCCTCACTCAATCCAACCAGATTCGCACTTCCCACAATCTTGTTCCCTATCTTCCAGCTTTGGCTGCACCTGGCTTCGCCCACATATGTGTGTTTTCCCATTATTTTGAACAATGGAGAAAGCCATTTGATAACTCCATTGTCGCCGCTAGCTAGTATGGCTAATCGACCTTCTCTCGCGCCCACATCAGCGCCTAAAACTGGCGCATCAACGCTCCAACAGTCTTTTTCGCAGGCGGATTTGAAAATCTCGCGGGCGAGTGCAAAGTGGCTGCTTGTCATGTTAACAATGACACTGCTCGGGTTTAAGCCAGCGAGGACGCCTTGTGGGCTGAGGATGATGGAGCAGACGTCGGGTGGACCGCCGATTATGGTGAAAACAATGTCGTTGATTTTAGCAAGGTCTGGTGGAGAGTTGATGAGACTGGCTCCTTTAAATTGGAGTTGGAGAGCTCCTGAAGGGTCGCGAGCGTAGATGGAGAGGGAGTAACCAAAGCAGAGGAAGTGTAAGGCCATGGGTGAGCCCATGAGGCCTATGCCGATCCAGCCTATGCGGGTTTGGGAAGGAGAGATGGATGTGGGGTAAGGAGTTGCGATTGAAGCTTTGAAGTGAAGTTTTTGCAGGTTTTAGTGATTGAATCTGGTTTGAAGTTAGCAAATGAATTAGCTAATTAATGGAAATTAATTTTTTAGTTACGGGGAATTGGTAGTAACATTTTGTATTATTAAGGCTTCGTTTGGTTCACAATTGGGTGTTTTTGGGAAACGTTTTCTGAAAAAAGTTAAAAAAAAGTTGAATTGGGCGGGTATTACGATGTAGGATTTATAAATTAATAAAATACCCCCTATATTTGTTTATTTACAAAACACCCCCTATAATAAAATCTTAAAAGTTAACAAAAACACCCCCAACCCAATGTCAAATACGGACAGCCAGCCACCACCGCCGGAGGGTGGCCGGGTTCACCGTATTGGCGCATGACCGGCTGGATCTTGCCGGTCGTGCGCCAATATGGCCTTTGCCGGCCAGATCTACGGCCATTTTCTCGTCAATGACGACCAACAAATGGTCGTCGTTGATGGTCAACGACGAACGTTTGTTGGCCGTCGTTATAAACCGTTACGGCCAAAGATCTGGCCATCAACGGCCAGATCTTTGGCCTTAGATCTGGCCTTTTCCGGCCAGATCCACTGTGGATCTGATCGGAAAAGGCTAGATCAGCGCACTACCGGCCAGATTCAGCCGGTAGTGCGCCATCCTAACAGATTCCGACCATTTTCCGGCAGTGGTGGCCGGAATCTGGTAAATATGAATTACTGGGGTGTTTTTATAATTTTTAAAAAAATATTTAGAGGTATTTAATTAAATTATCAAATTTAAGGGGTTTAAAAAAAGTTGAATAATATTGGGAGTAGTATTCCCAAAAATCAAAGTTTTTTGGTATTTTATTGTTTAACTTTTTTGAGAATACTAAAAGTAGTATTCCCAATTGGCAACCAAACGGAGCCTAAGATAACTTTGCTCACATGGGTCCATGCACCATGTAATAAATAATAGTAAATGGAATTGGAAACATGATCTGTTCTTACAAATGTTGGGGTAGGTAATGGATTATGGGTTCTTTTAGTCTTGTCAACCATAATTTTTTTTCTGCAATTTGTCATATTAAAGCAGTTTCATATCAAGTCTCATCCGTGTTGTGTTAAATTTTTTTGAGTAAACGACATGTTTCCCCCAAATATTAGCCAAATGGCAAGTTTACACCCGTGGTTTTAATTATTCCAGATTCTCACCTTTAAAATAACATCATTAATAATTTTTAGGTTCTGACACAATATATAGAATGCTATTACTAAATTGCCCTTGACAAATAAATTAATAAATTACTTTTTAACTCCCAAATTAGCATCATTTGAAAAATAACTATCTTACTTTTAAATTTATTTCAATAACACCCTCTTCTCCTCGATGCATTTTAGTAGGCGACGATGCTCATGGGCAGCGTCGTGCTTGGCTGCTTTCTAGCACTTTTTGACGATGGAAATGGCCCCCACTCAATTTTCCGACTCTTAGTGCCTCACCATCCCAACCCATTAAGTATCACACTCCGCCAGCTTCTTTCCAGCCAACCCCATCACTAAAAATCTTCATCGAGCCCATCATTCGACTCATCAAAGAACCCTCTCCAGTAACCCCATGCTTTCCATCATCCATTGCTTACCTTTCAACATCGATTGAAGCCCCTTCTCCCTAGGGCTTTTTTGGGAGTTGGTTGACGATTTGTGGTTTGTTTGTTGGTTTTCTTGTGTTATTTTGTTGGCTGCTGCCTCTTTCTCTCTTCTCTTTTCTCTTTCTCTTTCTCCTTTCATCTTCTCCATGGTGGATCTAGGTTGGATTGCAGGGATTGCTGCTTCGACGGTTTTGGCTGTTGCGGCAGATTTGGGTTTTTCTATTGCAAGGGTGCGATCGACAGATTTCAAACTTGCAGAGATTGTTGGGCTATTTCTCAAGGGTGCTTGTGAGAGAAATTTGAGATGTAGAGAGTTATTTTAAAATTTGTATTTTCATTTCAGATTTAATGCAGTGCAAGTGATCACTTTACCCTTTGATCGTTACATTAAACGATTTTCTGTTAATTTAAGGGTAGGAATTTGGAATTAAAAAAAACCAGGGGTGGAAACTTGTTATTTTGCTAATCTTTGGTCCCAATAAAACTAACGGGAAATCCAACCCATTATTTCCATTGGGACCAAATATGAAAACTCAAAACCAAACAGTATTTTTAACGTGTTACCCAAACCCAACCCATTAAAACCTTTACTAACGCTTTTTTTTTTTTTTTTTTCTTCCAATTGAATATTGAAATATAATATCATTAAGCTGTTATAGATAATTTTGTAATAGAATTAAACTATATGCATAAACACACATATATTGAAATGCGTAAAAAATCCATAATCATATAATACCAAAATACAAATAAAGTAATTGAAGTTAAAAAAAGAAAAAAGAAAATGAGAAATACAATTCCATGTAAATAAATAATAGTGGTGGTCCTTTTTTGATGCATTCCAGAAATTGTGGGTCGCATTTTGATTAAAATCGTCATAATTGCCAGAAAAGTGTAACTTTTTGAAGCCTTGGGGGGCACACTGGTTTTCTGTCAAAACACATGCACAACTTAGACTCCAGCAGACATTGAATTATGACAAAGCACCCCCTCATTTCACGGGGCATTTTATTAAAAGACAATTTTAACTTAAAATTTAATTAAAAGGCTATAGAGTTTGTAAATTTTAACTAAATGGCCTTGTTTTTTAACAAGCTTAATTAAACATGATTAGGGGGTTAATTAGGATTAATGAATAATTGTATAATCTTTTAAAAATTATAATAAGTCTCCAAAGAGTCGAAAATCTTGCAAACAAACCCAAACACCTTCTTCTTCTTCCTCCCGCCATTAAAGCATCCCTCCCTTGGTTGTTTTTTCTTCTAAGCTTTGTCTACATCTTCTTCTTCTTCTTCTTCTGCATCTTCTTCTTCGTCTACATCTTCTTCTTCCTGTACGTCTTCTTCTTCCTTCGCCATTAACACATTCTTCTTCCTCCACCATTAATACCTTCTTCTTCCTTCGTCATTAACATCTTCTCTGCCAAAGATCTGCCTCTACTCCTAACATTTCGTCTATGGATGTACATCTCCTTTTGCATTTTATATTTCTATTTACAAAGATTTATTGATGGATTGGGTTTGGGTTATGATTTTGATTTAGTGTTTAGGTTCTTAGGTTGTGTTTGATGTAATGCAAGTTGAAAGGAGTGAGATTTGTTGATGATTTTCTTGCATTGTGCATAGCTGGGGGTGGTAGCACCGATTATAGGTGAAGATGACTGAAAATGCATTTTAGAGCTAATGGATCGCTTAAGCGATCTGGTATGAGTCTGGTATATAGCAGTAGATCGCTTAAGCGATACCAGATCGCTTAAGCGATCTAGTATAAGTCTGGTATATGGCAGTAGATTGCTTAAGCGATCGGGTATATGGCAGTAGATCGCTTAAGCGATCAGGCTTATTTATACTAGATCGCTTAAGCGACTTTGCCAATGTTTTTTAAAATCTATCCAACCCTTAATATATCGGTTAATAACTTATTAGCGATCGCTTAGCGAATCTTTTGATATTGTGAACGTTTGAGTGAGAAATTATATTCCGTAATGTTTATTTAATATTTAGTCCTTTTTTATTAACTATTTATTATTATTAATTATCTTTTTCATTTCAATAGAATGTGAAAAGAACACTTCAGTCTTTGTCGATCAACAGCGTACATAAAACTTAAAGATCTATTGTTATTCTATTATTTTTGTTAGTCCTTGGCAAGAAAGTAATATATAAAAAATAAAATATTGATATAAAATTGAACTCTGCAACCATCTGCTATGCACTTTGTAGACCAAGACTAAATAGACGGGATCGCTTAAGCGATTAAGGGTAATTTACTTCAATATTTCTTTTCCATGTTTATGGACATATGTTTAATATAGACGTAAAAGAACTAATTTAATTAAAATATAATAACGGTCATGGTCCACTGAACGAATCGTACACCTGATATGTTTAATATAGACATAAACATTCTACACCGTATATGTTTAATATAGTTGTAAAAGAACTAATTCAATTAAAATATAATAACGATCATGGTCCATTGAACGAATCGTACACTTGATATGTTTAATATAAACGTAAACATTCTACACCATATGTGTTTAATATAGCTATAAATGAACTAATTTAATTAAAATATAATAACGGTCATGGTCCACTGAACGAATCGTACACCTGATATGTTTAATATGGACGTAAACATTCTACACCATATATGTTTAATATAGCCATAAAAAGAACTAATTTAATTAAAATATAATAACGGTCATGGTCCATTGAACGAATCATACACCTGATATGTTTAATATAGACGTAAACATTCTACACCGTATATGTTTAATATAGCCGTAAAAGAACTAATTTAATTAAAATATAATAACGGTCATGGTCCATTGAACGAATCGTACACCTTATATGTTTAAGATAGCGTTAATCGCTTAACCGGTCTAGAGAAATACAATAAAAATAATCCGAATACACTGGATCGCTTAAAAGATTTCATTTCTCGCTTAAGCGATCATGTGTATTTAGACTTAGTCGCTTAAGAGATTTGGTTGTATTTAGATAATCGCTTAAGCGATTCTACACTTTTACACTTGGTCTCTTAAGCGATCTACCGATCACGAACAAGACAGAATCAATAAGTGCCCAAACGCATGATCACTTAAGCGATCCTTTGCTTTTAACCTTGGTCGCTTAAGCAATTCCAAATCCCTTAAGCGATCATGTCCGAGGCAGAATAAACTTCTGCCTAGATGCACGATCGCTTAAGCGATTAAGTGTATCGTTTAAGCAATTCTTCGCTTTTACTGTTGGTCACTTAAGCAATCGTAAATCGCTTAAGCAATCACGAACAAGACAATAAATAAGTTTCCAGACGCACGATCGCTTAGGCGATTTATTATATCGCTTAAGCAATCATTTGCTTTTAACGTTGGTCGCTTAAGTGATTTATAATTGCTTAAGCGATCATGTTCGAGGCAGAATCAACTTCTGCCCAGATGCACGATCGCTTAAGCGATTATTCACTTTTACTCTTGGTCGCTTAAGTGATTTTAGATCGCTTGAGCGATCATGTTTGACGCTTGATACCGCTATGATTTTTATGGCACCAAGGACCATGGTCAATTACAGTGACGGCAAGATCATCACTGCACCATCTTCCGGCTCAGGCTTCCTCCCATTTGAAGAACAATACATCACTACCACAAACAACCTCTCCATGGCCTCCCTTGGCTTCCTCGGTCCTCTGGAAGCCTAAAACACCCACTCTTCTGATGCCTTCCAACTAGTTGACAAAATGCAACAATTACCCTAACAACAAACACCAACCAAATATCCCCAAATTAACACCAACAACCAATAATTTCATCTTCTTCCACCTCCTCGTTGGAATTTGCGTCGTCGTCCTCCTCTTCAGTTTCAATTTCAACTTCTACCCTCCCTTGTTCCGCCAGCAGAATGTCTTCTGTCGGCGTCGTCTCCTCTCCTGGTGGAGCAACTTTAATAATCGGAAGTTGCTCCACCGCAACTTCTTCTTCTCCATTTTTGGTAGACCTAGTGGTGCCTACAATTTGGGGAGTGAATGAGTTTTTTTCTGTTTCTTTGAGATCTCAGCCATTATAACTTAACCGAGAATGGGAAGGAATGACAAAAATGCAAAGAGCAAAGAAATTGAGAAATTGCAGAAAATTGGAAGAAAAAACGAGAGAGAGGAAGGCGTTTGAATCCTGTTTTGAGAAAGAGAGAAATGTGTTTTGCCTTTCAAAATTTAAATCAACTTCTTTTTATTATACTCTAACCCACAAATATTTAAATCTTTTCACCCTAATCATTTTTGCTGCTTTAATTACACTTAAGTGTGCCATGTCATATTTTTTAACCCCAAAAAAAAAAAATCAAAAACCTTTTCGAGGCCTTTTTTTTTTAATGGAAACTTGGGATGTCCGGGGAGTTAAATTTTCTCCTCATTTCACCCGCGGCAGTTTATTAAAAGGCCATCTGAAGTTTACATTTAATTAAAAGGCTATCAAGTTTTAAAGTGTTAACTAAATAGCCATATTATTGATTAAGGGTAATTAGTGCTTAATTAGGATTAATGAAGTATTATGTAATCTTTTCAAAATTATACTATATTCCCACAAACCCGAAATTGTTGTAAACAAACCCAAACACCTTCTTCTTCCTCCCGCCATTAACGCATCTCTACCTCTGCATCTTCTTCTCTTCTTCTTAGCTTCGTCTACATCTTCTTCTTCTTCCTCCTTCCTCCTTCCTCTACATCTTCTTCTTCCTTATTGCTCTATATCTTCTTGTTCCTCCGCCATTAACACTTTCTCCTTCCTCCACCATTAACATCTTCTCCGCCAAAGATCCCCCTCCTCCTCCTTCTGACATTTCATCTAAGTATGTGTATCTCCTTTTTACATTTTATATTTAGATTTACAAAGATTTAATAATGGATGGGGTTTGGGTTATGATTTTGATTTAGTTGTTTAGGTTGTTGGGTTATGTTTGATGTAATGCAAGTTAAAAGGAGTGAAATTTGTTGAAAATTTGTTCTCAGTATGATGGAATCGATTGTAGGTGGAGATGACTGAAAATGTGTTCTGGGTATGATGGATCGCTTAAGCGATCTGGTATATCACTTAAGCGATCTGGTAGGTCTGGTAATACAGCAGATAGATCACTTAAGCGATCTGGTATATCACTTAAGTGATCTGGTAGGTCTGGTAATACAGCAGATAGATCGCTTAAGCGATCAGGTATGCAGCAGATAGATCGCTTAAGCGATCAGTAAATGGCATAAGATCGCTTAAGCGATACAGCAAACCATATAAGCGACTATGCAGATTCTTTTTAAAATATTTGAACCCTTAGTACATCATTTAAGAATTTTTTTTTCTTGCATTACAGGTAGTTGGCTATTATTACACATGGGACAAGTTGTTTTGGGTGTTGAATATTTTGGTCGGTGGGTGGAGGAAGAACGTAGCTGGGAGTGGATTTGGAAGAGCAAAAAAGTTATACCAATTGCTTTGAGCACAGAGGTTAGTTTTGATGAGTTGATTGATGAAATAATTAGAAGAGTTTATTTTAGTTGCTCTTGTAGTGATTTAGTTGTGAAGTTTGTTTTAAGCAGAGTTCTTGAACATTATAAGGTACCTCCTGCTATATTAAAGTCGGATGAAAGTGTGAAGTTATATATGATTGATGTGGCCGATAATGGTTCTAGGCCGATTTTAAGGGTTTCTCTTGTAGAAAAACCGTTCAAAGTTGGTTCAAAGGAAGGGGATAACGAGGAAGTAGGCAGAGATTTGCCTGGTTTTAATTTGAACTACGAGGCCATTGATTTGTTAGTTGAAAAATCAAGAGTAGACGGTGAATTGGGTTGTGAGGAGGAGACTATAGAAGAGGTTGCTGATGGGGGCATACTGAAAATGTTGAGGAGGAGGACCCCGTAGATGTTCCCACAGATGTAGAGATTCCTTTAAATATAGATTATGCAGAAGGCGTAGATTGTGAGGAAGAGAACACCATGGTCGGTTATGCAGGTTCAGAGAGGGCAATTGGAGGTAGTAGTGAATCAGCTCATGTTTTTATGGATGGATCGGAGTTGCACATAGGGTATTTATTTGACAACAAAGAGGAAGTGGTGAGGAAGCTAAAACTTGTTACCGTGAGAGGTAATTTTGAGTTCATCACCAAAAAGTCAAATTCATTGGCTGTGATGGTTGCATGTTGTGACCGAAAGTGCAAGTGGCGGATTTATTGTAGAAGGTTGGCGGAGTCGGAAAAATTTATTCTTAGCACATATACTCGTGAGCACAGTTGTGGTTTGGGACATATTTCAGGTGAGCATCGACAAGCGTCTGCTGATGTTATTGGAAAATTTGTCAAAAGTCGGTTCGTTGAAGGGAAAGGTCCATCTCTTAAAGACATTCAGAGACTTATGCGCACAGAGTTGGGATGTGCTGTTAGTTACTGGAAACGCTGGAAAGGGAGACAACATGCACAAGATTTTGTGAGGGGCATGCCGGAGCATGGGTACGCAGTATTAGAAGCTTACCGTTATATGCTTGAGTTGACAAACCAAGGTAGCAAGACGACTTTGAAGTGGGACGGGAATATGATGTTTAAATATTTTTTTGTTACCTACGGTTCTGCTATAAGGGGTTTTGTAAACATGAGAAAGGTGTTGGCTGTTGATGGTTGCTTTCTAACGGGAAAGTGTGGAGGTACGTTATTGGTGGCCACTACACAGGATAGCAAGAATCACACATATCCTGTTGCATGGTGTGTGGTTGACTCTGAGAATGACGAGTCGTGGACTTGGTTTTTTCAGCAGTTACGTGCGATAGTGCCTGACACTGACGAGTTGTGCATAATATCCGATAGGCACAAGTCTATAAAGAAGGGGATTGCCACTATTTATCGTCAAGCACATCACGGATTCTGTATGAGGCACCTTGGTGAGAATATAAAACAAAAGTTTAAGTGTGCTGGCCTCCTTCAGACATACTACATGGCAGCAAAAACTTATTGGGTTGATGCGTTCAAGAAGCACTTCCAGCAAATCTGAATCAAGGATGATAGATTTGCTAAGTATCTTGAGCATGATGTTGGTTTCGAGCGATGGAGTAGAGCTTACTTTCCTGGAAGAAGGTTTGATGTCATGACCACGAACATAGCCGAGTCTATAAATTCGAAGTTGTTAATAGAAAGAGAGTTTCCAATAGTTTCACTTTTTGATGCAATCCAAAGGACACTGTCGCGGTGGTTCCATGAGTGTCGTATGGAGTCAGATAATTTTACTACAACCCTTGTTCCGTCAGCTGAAAAATTATTGCGAGAACGTATGGAACTGTCAAATGCACTGTTTGCCTATCCTCTTAATGCTCAAGAGTTTACTGTGCGCGGCTATGGTCCGGATGCCCTAGTTAACCTTGTTACAAAAACTTGCAGCTGTAAAGTGCTTGACATTCAACGTTTACCTTGTCCTCATGCACTAGCAGCACTGAAACACCAACGGAAGCCGGATTTTGGTTCAAGAATTTACATGGAACTTTGCTCCCCTCTATATGACATCACTACATGTTAGCTTATCCAGAAACAATATATCTGGTGCCTTCAGAAGAGCAGTGGTTAGTGCCGCTAGAGATGGCTAACATTATCATCCACCGCCATTCAAGAAGACAGCAAAGGGGAGAAAAAGAGTTAAGCATTTCTATCAGCCTTTGAGGTTCCCCGGAAGATGAATAAGTACTCAATTTGCAAGCAACCTGGCCCAAGAGAACAGTTGCCAAAAGCAATCACATGCAGATCCAGAAATTAGGTTCGAGAAAGGATGAAATTCAGGGAGTTGCAAGCCAACCATTGACGAGTTTTGTTTTCAATTATTGATGTTATAAATTTATTTGTACCTTTAATAAATCATTCTTATATTTCTTGTTACATGCCCTAAATATTTGTTGGTGATTTAGTTTGAATTAGGTTGTCAAATTGAGGAGAAAGTATGGAATAATACATGTTGGTAATTTTAGTTTGTCAAATTCAGGAGAAACAGGAAAAGTATATATTTCCCATGACCGCTTAGGCGACTAAGTATATCGCTTAAGCGACAAACGGTTTTTCAAACAGGATCGCTTAATGATCCACGATCGCTTAATCGACCAAGACAAAAAGACAAGAATCGCTTAATCGATTCTAGGATCGCAAGCGATCGTGCACCTGGGCAGATGATTCTGCCCAAGTGCACAATCGCTTAATCGACCAAGACAAAAGACAAGAATCGCTTAAGCGATATCTGGGATCGCTTAAGCGATTGTGCACCTGGGCTGATGAATATGCCTAGGTGCACGATCGCTAATCGACCAAGACAAGAATCGCTTAAGCGATATTGGGATCGCTTAAGCGATCGTGCACCTGGGCTGATGATTTCCCCAGGTGCACGATCGCTTAAGCGATGCACAATTGCTTAATCGACCAAGACAAAAGACAGAATCGCTTAAGCGATATCCGGATCGCTTACGATCATGTACCTTGGCAGATTTGATTCTACCAATAACATGAGATCGTAAGCGATCCAGATCACTTAATCAACCAAGAAAAGAAAAGAACCCTGTGTAAACGAAGTTCCTTTTAGTACGATCGCTTAATCGACCAACAAAAGATTTGAAAATTTAAAAATACACCCCCACCTACCCAACTTCCCAGATTCTGACGACCACTGCAAAAACCTTCGGGAAAGGGCGTTACGATGCTAGCAGTTGATCAGGCTGGTAAGGCGTCGATATGGCCTTTTCCGGCCAGATCGACTACGGTGTGGCCGGAAAAGGCCAGATCACGGCCAGATTTGGTCGTCGATGGACGGAAAAGGTGACATCTGGCCGTCTGTAATGGTCAAATATATGGCTGTCGTTTTTTCACGATGCCTAAGATTTGCTGTCGTTGACCATCAACGTCAGCCATTTCTTTTAAAAGTCGATGACAGCCCTATGTGGCCTTTTCTGGCCAGATCCATAATGGATCTGGCCGAAAAATGTCACATTTGTGAATTACCAACCATTGCCGGTCGTTTGTAACCGTCACGGTGCCAGAATTTGGAAGTTTTGGGTGGGGGTTTTTTTTGTTACTTCAAAAAATTTTCAAGCGGTATAATAAAATTAATTCTGTTAATGGGTCTAAAATTTATTAAAAAAATACTAATATTTCCTAAATAATTAACAAAGAAATATTATGGGAAAAGATTTATATTATTTATAGGAATATTCAACCAAACGCACCCTTTATGTTCTGAATAGAAGAATCGTAAACTCTATATGTTTAGCAAAACGTAAACATTCAACACTTTATTGTTTCATACTGACGTAAAAGAACTATATGTTTAATATAAAATAATCACGGTCATAGTCACAAAGAAGAATCGTAACCCTAATGTTTAGCATAAATGTAAACATTCAACGCTTTATATGTTTCATATTGACGTAAGAACTATATGTTTAATATAAATATATAAACGGTCATAGTCCACAAGACGAATCGTAAACCCTATATGTTTAGCACAGACTAAAATATTCAACACTTTATATGTTTCATACTGACGTTAAAAGAACTATAGTTTAATATAAATATAACAACGGTCATAGTCCACAAAGAAGAATCGTAAACCCATATGTTTAGCATAGACGTAAACATTCAACACTTATATGTTTCATACTGACGTAAAAGAACTATATGTTTAATATAAATATAATAATGGTCATAGTCCACAAAGAAGAATCTTAAACCCTATATGTTTAGCATAAACGTAAACATTCAACACTTTATATGTTTCATACTGACATAAAGAACTTAAGTTTAATATAAGTATAATAACGGTCATAGTCCACAAAGACGAATTGTAAACCCTATATGTTAGCCAACGTAAACATTCAACACTTATATGTTCATACTAACGTAAAAGAACTATATATTTAATATAAATAAATAACGGTCATGTCCACAAGAAGATCGTAAACCTATATGTTTAGCACAACGTAAACATTCAACACTTTATATGTTTCATATGACGTAAGAGAACTATATGTTTTAATATAAATATAATAACGGTCATAGTCCCCAAAGAAGATCGTAAACCCTATATGTTTAGCATGACGTAAACATTCAACACTTTATATGTTTCATACTGACGTAAAGAACTATATGTTTAATATAAATATATAACGGTCATAGTCTACAAAGACGAATCGTAAACCCTATTTGTAGCACAGACTAAATATTCAACACTTTATATGTTCATACTAACGTAAAAAGAACCATATATTAATTAAAATATATAACGGTCATAGTCCACAAAGAAATCGTAAACCCTATATGTTTAGCACAACGTAAATTTCAACACTTTATATGTTTCATACTGACTAAGAGCACTATATGTTTAATATAATATATAACGGTCATAGTCCACAAAGAAGATATCGTAAACCCTATATGTTTAGCATAGACGTACATCTTCAACACTTTATTGTTTCATACTGACGTAAAAGAACTATATGTGTAATATAAATATAATAACGGTCATAGTCACTGAACGAATCGTAAACCCTATATGTTTAGCATAGCATTAATCGCTAAACCGATGCTCTGAAATACAATAAATAATATCCGAATACATAGGAACACTTACGATTCTTTGCTTTTACTCCCTGCTCGCTAAGCGATCGGTATTCGCTAAGAGATCTAGCTCGCGGCAGATGCCCATATCGAAATCGCTTAACTATCAACTGTATCGCTTAAGCATTTTTCATAAAACACTCTTGATCGCTTAAGCGATCTCAAATCGCTTAAGTGATCTTGCTAAGGCAGAATGAATCTGCCCAGATCTATGATTGCTTCAGCGATCTCAGATCGCTTAAGCGATCTTGTCCTGGACATGATATCTGTCCATATCTATATCGCTTAAGCTATCTTAGGTATCGCTTAAGCGATTCATTGCTTTTAACTCCTGGTCCTGAAGATATCCATTTGTATCGCTTATGCGTTTTCGTAAAACACTCTTGATTGCTTAAGCGATCTCAAATTCGCTTAAGCGATCTTGGCCAAGGCTGGATGAATCGCCCAGATTTATGATCGCTTAAGCGATCTTGTCCGGGGCAGAATGAATATCTACCTAATCATTATCGCTTAAGCGATCTTCATAACGAGTCTCTGTCGCTTAAGCGATTTAGGATCGCTGAAGCGATCTTTGTCAAGTAGAATGACATCTGCCCGTGGGTAATCGCCTAAGCGATCTGTTGTATGCTAAGCGATGCTTCATAATAGACTCTTGGTCGGCTTAACGCGATTTGAGATTGCTTAAGCGATCATATCTGGAAAAGTCTTGGTCATTTGGGAAACATTTGTACATCACTCATTTCCCTCCCAAATCCGAAAAGAATTTGTATCAATCAAATTCATCACAAATCAAAATATAAGAGACATCAATGTAATCGAAACAGAAAATAAAAAATAGGCATGGGATGCGGCAAATATCGAAATATATGGACAAGCTAACCATTAGCCCCAACTTGGGTGAATCAAATAATCACACCAGTATATCACACGTTGTAGTGATACACAAAATGAAACAAAACGCTAAAAAACCATTATCCGGCTTGGGTGAAGCAAATAATCACACCATACATAGTAAATTCAACCTGCTAATGAGATATCTTATATGGACAAAAAAAATTTTCTCCCAAAGGACAGATCCAATTCTTTACAAAAATTTCCTATACACTGCCGCAAGAAGAGCCACAGCACAAGAATTTCCTATACACTGCCTTTAATTTACTTTTTGATGCCAAAGAGTTTAATGCCACAGCATAATCCCTTTATTGTTTTGTACCATGCCTTCCCAGCAGCCTTTATTGCAGATGCCTCCTCTCCTCTTGCCAACTAGCCTTTGTTTGAGAAGTTTCCTCTCATTGTTTGCCAGGAACCTGCAGACCCGTCAACTTTTGTAAATAAAAAAAAACACGTAAATAAGTTACAGTGTGTGTAGGTGAGAAGTTCACTCAGTCCGTGTCTTTCGGTAAAGCTCCATATAAGCATGACACCTGTAGCATCAGCACCATAACCCAAGTATCAACATAAACATCACATAAACTACAAAATTCAAAGTCCAACTTTCATACCTTTTTATTGGGTTCTGTTCACTCAAAACGGATTCATCTGCCCATGGAAGCATTCGATAGCCCAGCCCTCCCGACAGTCTCTCATTGTTTCGTCATTCAACCCATCCATCGGGGTGTTGGTCATGTCGAACTCAATAAATTTCAGGGCATATAGCCCACATTCAGCACTATAATAGGAAGAAGACATTAGCATTAGAATAAACTTATAGAACAATTATATTATGTAAGTTAGTTTTATATAAAAGTTACCTTGACTCATTTATTGGGCCGGTAGAGCGCTTAATTGGCCACTTTCCGGTTAGTACTTGATCACCCAAGTGCGCAAACATCCCGTTGTCGCGTAACAGCTGTGGGAACAACCTGGACAGTGGCTCCAACTCGACCTCCAACTGCTTGTCACCCCTCCTCGAGATACGCAACGACTGCTATCCAGTGTTTCTCTTTGACGAGGATGATGCAGTACACTCTTTTAACAAAGGCCCAACTGTGGCTCTATTTGGGCTGATCCCCCCGTATATACTGCATAATTCTATCATCAAAATGATAATCATCAGGGATGCAGTCCAACTGTACTGGGGCCAAACTCTTTCGTTTCGGTCCTTTTACTGCACCACTAGCAATGACATTTTTAATTAAAGTGCGATATGCAGAAACAAGCCTTTGGCCAAATGCCATGTCAGTGATGGCACGATCGGGATACAACAGATCACCATCAGTAGTCTGTCGTAGCCTCATCAGTGCCAATATCTCATCGATGTGCTGCATCAAATAAAAACAACAAGATAAGTATGGAAAACATAGGCAAAAATAAGGAAAATTAAGNTCTTTTTGAATCTCCTTTCACCATTCCTCACTGTCCCTAAAATCCCCGTTATTCTCGTTAAAACATCCCAACTTGACCTCACTGTCACCCTCACAGGGAAGTACGGTACCATATCGCTTACAACCTCCAATCCGTACTCTCTATAGTTTACGCTCCGGAAAATCTGCACAATCGATATCAACAAAATATCAGCAAAAAAAATTAAACCAAATCAAATATAAACAAAATACGCTCCGGAAGAATCGCTTAAGCGATGGGGAGATGATTCTGCCTCATACAAGATCTCTTAAGCGATTGGACACTTTTACTCTTAAGCGATCTGAAATCGCTTAAGCGATATAAAGGATCGCTTAAGAGATTATAGATCTGGGCAGATTTGGTTTTGCCTCGGAAGAGATCGCTTAAGCGATCTTAAGAGATTCATCACTTTTACTCTTGGTCGCTTAAGCGATTCATCACTTTTACTCTTGGTCGCTTAAGCGATTACAGATCGCTTAAGAGATCTTGTACAAGGCAGAATCAACATCTACCAGATCTAAGATCGCTTAAGCGATCGTTTATATCACTTAAGCGATTCATCGCTTTTACTCTCAAGCAATCCTAAATAGCTTAACCGACCAAGAGTAAAAGCCATCAATCGCTTAAGCGATACAAAGGATCGCTTAAACGATCTTAGGTCTCGGCAAGTACAAATACCTTTTCTTTGGCGGCCTCCTCCTCTTTGGCGGCCTCCTCCTCCTCGTCTGAACTCTCGTCGGACTCCTCTTCCTCTTCAGAACCGTTTTGCTCCTGTTCTCTCTCTTGTTGTGCCGCCGTCGTCTCCGCTGCTGGAATACCTTCACTGATCGGAAGATCCACCGAAGCAGCCATTGAACTGCTTGCGAGGCCGGACTCTACAATTCGAAGAGACGTAGGGTTTTCCTCCTCATTGTGAATGTCAGCCATAGTTTTAAGAAATGAAGAAGCTTTAGGATTGAATTTGGGTGTGAAAATTTGCCGGAACGTGGACTGTTATCGCCAGAAATTACAAAAAATGCGTTTAAGGATTGAAAATATCAATTTTTGCCTTAATTGGTTTCGATTAAGCGATTTGAATGGGTGGGGCTCTTTTTCAAATTTCAAATTTTAAAAACTTTCATTAATTATGATTTTATCCTTATATGTTTTAATCTTTTTATTTTAACCTATTTTACATGTTTAACGGATATTAATTGTGCCACGTCAACCTCTCTAAATTAAAAAAAAAATGAAAAATAGTTTTAAGATAGGTGGTCAGCTAAATTTTCTCCATTTCACCCACGAACTCACTAATCTTACATATAAAAACCTTCAATGGAATCTTTTGTAGAAATAATTATGCAAATTTATGGTTCCAAGTTTCTGATTTGATTCATTAGGAACCATTTTGACTTCAATTTCTCCAAATCTTTACCTAATATTTATTATCATCTTTACAAAATTTCTGGTTCAAAATCTTTCCTTGGTTGAAGTAAATCATCTTCAACTTCTCCACTCAATTTCCTTCAATTTTTGNAGTGCGACTGAAATCTCTTTTACCATGCGTAATTCCATCTAAAATGTCCTGTATTTTGTCAAAAACTTTCCAACTTGACCTGACCGTCACCTTTGCAGGTAAGTAGGGCACCTTATCGCTTATAAGGTCCAACTCGTAGTCTATATAGTTTACGGTCCGCACAATCTGCACAATCGATATAAACAAAATGTCAGCAACAAAAATAAACCAAAACAACTAATAAACAAAATATCAGCAACAAAAACCAACACTGTGGTCGGTTAAGTGATTTCAGATCGCTTAACAGATCTTGACTCTGCCTCGTGCAAGATCGCTTAAGCAATTTCAAATCGCTTAAGCGACCAAGAGTTAACTGAAAGAATCTTTTAAGCGACACAAACGATCGCTTAAGCGATCTTATATCTATGATTCTGCCTCGAAAAGATTGCTTAAGCGATCTGAAATCGCTTAAGCAACCAAGAGTCAGCTTAATCAATCGCTTAAGCGATATAAAGGATCGCTTAAGCGATCTTAGATCTGGGCAGATGGAGTAAAAGAGGTTAATCGCTTAAGCAATAAAAATGATCGCTTAAGCGACAGTTTAAAACGTACCCTTGCTTCGGCGGCCTGCTCGTTCTCACCGGCGTCCTCCTCGTCGCCTGAATCCTTGGAAGACTCCTCCTGGCCTGAATTCTTGCTTGACTCCTCATCTTCAGAACCGTTTGCCGATTCTTCCCTCTGTTCTTGTGTCGCCGGCGTCTCCTTTCCCTGTCGACCACCTTCACTGATCGGATGATCCACTAGAGCAGCCATTGAACTGCTTGCGCCACCGGATCTAGGATTCGAAGTGGCGTTGGGTTGTCCTCATCATTGTGAGTGTCAACCATGGTT
The DNA here is from genome assembly GCF_008641045.1 of Pistacia vera. Lineage (NCBI taxonomy): Eukaryota > Viridiplantae > Streptophyta > Magnoliopsida > Sapindales > Anacardiaceae > Pistacia > Pistacia vera. The sequence continues at coordinate 221,724 of NW_022195500.1, forward strand.
TTGGATTGAATTTGGTGTGAAAATTTGTAGTTTGGATCAAAAATGTGGGCTGTATCGTTGGAAATCGCGTAGATTTCGTTTAGGGTTCAAGAAATCGATTTTAGGGTTCAAGAAATCAATCGAAAATCGTGACTTATCGCCAAAAATCGCGACTATATTCCGTTTAGGGTTCAAGAAATTGAGTTTACGATTGAATATGGTGTGGAAATTTGCGAGTTCGATCGGAAATCACACTGTTTCCCTTTGGTTCAAGAAATCGATTTTTGCCCTAATGAATTTCGATTAAGCGAGGTGAATAGTTAGTAGGGCTTGTTTTGAGAAATTTCAAATTTTAAAAACTTTTATTATTTTTGATTCGGCCCAAATATGTTTTAATCTTTTCATTTTAACCCATTTTACGTGTTTAGTTAGTGGGGCTTGGTCACTTAAGCGATTTAAGATCGCTTAAGCAATCTCTTCCGAGGCAGAATAAAATCTGCCCAGATAGATGATTGCTTAAGCGATCCTGCGATTCTTCGCTTTTACTCTTGGTCGCTTAAGCGATTTAAGATCGCTTAAGCGATCTCTTCTGAGGCAGAATAAAATCTGCCTAGATAGATGATCGCTTAAGCGATTCTTCGCTTTTACTCTTGGAATCGCTTAAGCGATCTCTTCCGAGGCAGAATAAAATCTGCCCAGATAGATGATCGCTTAAGCGATCCTCTAGTATCGCTTAAGCGATTCTTCGCTTTTACTCTTGGTCGCTTTAGCGATTTAAGATCGCTTAAGCGATCTCTTCCGAGGCAGAATAAAATCTGCCCAGATCTATGATCGCTTAAGCGATCCTCTTGTATTGCTTAAGCGATCCTCTTGTATTGTTTAAGCGATTCCTCGCTTTTACTCTTGGTAGCTTAAGAGATTTCCGATTGCTTAAGCGATCTCTTCCGAGGCAGAGTAAAATCTGCCCAGATAGATGATTGCTTAAGCGATCCTCTGGTATTGCTTAAGCGATTTTTCAGTTTTACTGTTGGTCGCTTAAGCGATTTCAGATCGCTTAAGCGATCATTTGAGAAAAAATCTTGGTCGCTTAAGAGATATATGTGGTCGCTCATATATCACTTAAGCGATCATGACAAAAAGAGAAGAATCCTACATTTCTCCTGAATTATGTAATAATCTGTCTTTATAGAGCTAATTTTGAAATAACTCATTCTCCTCCCAAATTCGAAAAGAATAAGCAGCAAAATGAAGTCCTTTATATCAATCTAATCTATCACAGATCAAAATATAAGAGACATCAATGTAATTGAAAGTTTAAACTTAAAATCATTCATAATAGTGCCAAAATTGAATAAATCCTAAGTCACTTTGACAAGTTTTGGAATTCGGTATAATCATTGTCTGAGATCATTCTTTGGTACCATGCCTTGCCAGCAGCCTTGATTGTAGATGCTGCCACTTTGAGAAGTTTTCAAATTCGGTATAATCACTGTCTGAGATCATTTCATGGTACCATGGCTTGCCAGCAACCTTGATTGNACTGCTTTTTCTATATATTACAATATCTGTGTTACCAAGTGGAGGATTGATCAAATATCAGTGGATAGTAAGGGAAAGCAGAATACACAATGGATTAGTAATGGAGGTTATTAGTATGTGTTGCTTTGTTTGAAAAATTCTCTCAAATTATGGGGATAACTCTACCTCGAAGTCTTGTTTTCTTATTGCTTTATTTCAAGTAAACTTGCTTCATATATTTCAAATTGATCTTTCCGCCCTCTTTTACCATGGTTGTAGTTTTTAATCTGCTTGGTTCTCATAGCAAATGTACAATTTTAAGGCTTATTTTGGAAATATAGTTTCATTGGAATCGTAAAGTAGAGCGGTGGCTTGAAGAACTTTGGACATGGATGGTTAGGTTTAAGGATGCTGTTTTTTCAATTGCATTGGAGGTATGAACATTCTTTATTGGTTTATGGTGAAAGACCAATTCATTCCCTTGTTAAAGCTGTGACAATGCATGCTCTCAAACTGATGCTTAACTGTAGATTGGTTCTCAAGTTTTGTGAATCAAATGTTTGTGTTTGCTTGGCAGGGGAATAACTTGTTGAGTGTCTGTCTACCATCAAATTTTGGTTACATAGTCTTGCTAGCTGACCCAATTCTGGATCACAAGTGAGTACAAGTTTTTTGTGTTCCATTTAGAGTATTCACATTGTTGAATAACAATGTTTTTCCTACTAGATATGATTTAGAGGGAAGCAAATGAGAAATTAGAAGAAGTAAAAAGGCAAATGGCGGAGATGAATAGACGGTGGGAAGAGAAGTTCATAATGATGCTTACAACTCAAGGTCAACAATCTTCAAGAAATAACCAAATCCTTTTGGATGAAATTGTAAGTTATTTTGAAAATTGCATATATACTATGAAAACCATTTCTCTTTTACATTAATCGTAAAGTGATATGCAATGATTATATTAGTCTATATGATTAATCTATTTTTTTTTTCAAATTTGATAATTGTAGGTTGGTGGAAATTCTTAAATGACCAAGAAAGGTTGCTATGACATTGAAGCATTCATATTTTGTAAAAAAAAAAAAAAAAAAAAAAAAACAGTTGATAACATTTTAAATTACTAGGATGAAGGATTTTATGAGTAGACAATTATCTGGTTGAAAATGACTTTATTAATGTTTTATATTAGATTTTTTCTTATGACGTCATATTATCTATTTAATATAAAAATATTGTTATAAATTTATAATTATTATTGAATTTGTTAATTATAGCAATATTTGTTACAAATCAACAGTATTCATAGCAAGTAATTTCAATAATTAGCTATTAACATACTATGCTCATAGCAATATCTTTTCATATATAGATATGATTTTTATGTCTGTAGAAAATAATTTAATATTTAGCTACGAATTAATTATATATGTAGTAAATAATCTTTTTATTTAGTTACAAATTTAGTGGTTACATAACTAAAGTGTTAATATATTTGTTATGGATATTATTTTTGTAGTAGGAATTTTTAAGTTTTAGTTATAAATTAATATTTGTGTAGATAAAACGCCAAAATAGCTATACATNTGTCTTATCTTCCATAGAAAAGTAGTACATCCAGTGAACAGTTTAATGCTTTTGCTATGGCTTCCCATGATGTATAATAATAAAAGAATTTATATTGTACTATGACTAGTTGAAGAAAATGAATTCTTGATCGAAGCACCTAGCGCAGCAGGAAACAGGAGACACAGCACCCACCGCAGTAGGAAAGCAGCCAGCCTACCAAAACGGATTACCCCATCTCAGAACAACCCTCAACCCCTCCACCTACTTGCACCTTCTCCAGCCCAACACCCAAAATAACCACCCAGCCAACCCAACACAAGCAACAACCACAGCCAAGCACGAGGCCCACTCGCCAGCCACACAAACACCATGAGGGATACTCCTCCTCAAAATTAGACCAGCTCCGGTAGAAGAATCACCCCTTTGCTGCTTTAAAGACTTTTTACTAGTGATGTTACAGTCATTCACGGTAGCAGTTGAATCTTCTTTAGTGTCAACATGCTTTTTACCTTTATCTTTATGAGTAACTACCTTTGATTGTTGATTGACAGAATTAATATCTTGATGAGAATGATCACACAGTTTATCAAAGTTATTTTGGTTATCTTGTAAATAAAAGTAATGAAAACCAAACAATGGAAAAAAAAAAGTTCTTTTGCCTTGGTTAGTAAAAGTAATAGAGAAGTTAAAAAACTAAAGTAATGATTTTTTTTTCTTGTTCTCATTTGTATTATAAATTTTATTAGAACTTTTATGTTGTGATACATGATAATTTTTGTTTTCTAATGAAAACTAGTTTATATATATTTATTTATTTCGAGGTCAAACTTTACTATCTCTGTTTACAATAAAGTGAATGATAAATAAAAGTATTCTGAAAAATAATGGAATTCATCGATTCACATATGAACTAATTAATTTGCATGTTCACTGGGCCAGGTTGATGATAATACATTTGAGGTTTCACATTGTAAAGAATTGGAAAAATAGAAATATGCAGTAAATAGCAAGAAAATCAAGCATCTACAAAACAAACACATAAAAGTAAATATAATAGGCAGCACAGCAAAAATATGATCATCATACAAATGTCATACCTAATTAATCTCCTATCATTTTCAGGATTGGTCCATATGACTTGCAAGGAATTATCCTGGTACATGAGCAGTAGAGAATAAGCGACTACATAAACTAAAAAGATAAACCAAAAAGCCAAAACTTCTTCAATTATTTCAATTGCATCCAACAACATACAATCAAATCTGCAAGAGCAATTTAAAAAGTGTCAAGAGCAATTTAAAAAGTGTATTCTTTTGGCAGCTCCATTAATAGATCAGAATCTGGCGTCAAATCCCACATGCCTTGCAAAGAAACCAATCTATCACAAAATTGAATACAATTTTTTCATAAAGAGCATAAAAGATGAACAAAGAACCACAATGAATGTTAAAAATCAACAATAAAGCCAAAAAAAAAAAAAAAAAAGAAAAAAAAGAGAAGGGGCGAGAGTCAGAAATATTAAGAATTACTAACCTCAAAAGACCCAAAGGCATACACAAATAGGGGTGTAATTGAGCCGAGCCGAGTTTTTCCCTAATGGAGTAGAGCTCGATTACTATAGCAATGAGCTCGAGTTCAAGCTTAAGCCATATTGAGCCTAGAAAACCTGAATAAAACTCGAACTCGTGATACTGTTTGAAGCTCGAATTCGAGCAAGCTTGATTTTAGCCGAGTGCAAAATCAAGTTGTAGCTCAAATTCGAGCTCGACTGGAACAAAAAGTTAACAATTAAATACAAATTACATGAAATTAAAAGATAATTACATATTTACATTGCAAAGCATGACATAATAAGTTTAAGTACACTTATATGATGATATCATAAGTTTAATATCAAGATTCAAGAAGAACAATACTAAAAAAATTAAGCTGTTACATAAAAGATCCCACAAATTCATGTACAAAAAGCATAACACCATGTATTGGCAAACACAATTGTGAGTTGCTGGAAGCTTGGAATATAGCAGCAAAATGTTCATCTTGTAAGTTGTTACTGTTGGAGTAAGTGCCCTGGAGTCAATCAATTATTGTGGAATTGACTCTTTGTAATAATGTTTATTAATCAATAAAAGGCATTATCTACTATATCATGTAAACCATAGTTGTATGTATTGATATATGTTCTTAGAATGGTAGAATTGTGACGAGGGTATCAAGTGTTTCAAATCTTGACAGTGAGAACCCTATGAGCACATATGGTGGCCATTCTAGAAATGTCCATAGCCTTAGTACCATTCTGACCAAGGGCACAAATAATAAATTAAGGCTATCATAGTGTTGAACGATCTTGTTGAAAGGCAGCGACATATCTCACTTGTCAAGGTTGTTGGGTGACAACTTGGTGCAACACATGGGTACTTGCTGTAGGCAAGTTCATTGGACTGACCCACCAGAGGATTCCATATAGATGGTAACCCTAGTGTCTATGGAACAAATCCTCTAACGAATGGTGGTGCATGTGATCCTTAGACTTGAGATCACCGGAGCGCCTTTTGCACCGATCGATGTAGTTTGACACTAGCCCAATGCAATTCTATTCAGAACGTTGATACGGTAGTGATTGGCTGCATCGATGAGTGTATCAAGACTATGGTGGATTGATAGAGGATTCATCACTCTTGGGTACGGGAGAAGTTATCTCACGACACAATTCAGTTAATGACAATGACAGTAAATCTGTGATCACAATGGGATTGAGTTGTTGCTCAATCTAATTCATTATTCTGGTCATTGGTCCAATAACTGAATACAAATATATCGAGAGTAAACTGAGTTTGACACTATTTCTATATCCTAGTCTCAATGAGATAACAAATGATGAAAGGATTTGATTGTATGGTAACCATATCGTTGACAGGTAGCTGCTTTGCTGAATTCGAATCTATTGGGTGGCCATGATGCCTTGCTAGGGGCCAATCTTGGTCTGTGTGTAGTGAGACGATTAATTAGTGTTAATCGCGATACTACACATTGCCGGTATGATGAGGAGTCTACGGGTCACACACATAGAAGATAATTTAAGAATCAGTTTGCGCAAGGGGTGTTTTCGTTTTTAGGGTGAAATGATATTTTGGTAATCTCACAGTACAATTAAATTTACTGAGGTTGTTGCCTATATTTAATTTGATATTAAAATTAAATAAGTAAGATTATATTTAAATATATGTACACATATATTTAAATGGATTATTATTATTATTATTAAATGTTAATATATTTCTATAAATACGTTAATTGAGTTTAATTGGAAATAATAATAATTATAATTAAAATATCATGATTGAGAGTGTTTGGATATAGGGGTTGTTTGGGTTGAAAACCAAGCCTATTCCTTAATGGAATAAGGTTTTAGGAGCACTATATAAGTGCAAGGTTTTTGTGAATTTGATAAGTGAATAGAAATTCATTCAATCCTTTTCATTGAAAGAAAAGAAAACACACAACCCTCTCCTTATCTCACGCCACCTTGCTTCATTAAATCAAAGTTCCTTTGATTCTTGAATTTGGTTCTTGAAGCTAAAGAGGATCTAGCAAATCCCTTTTTAGCTCTTCGAGTTATCTTCGTGTAGATTACCGTTGTTCGATCCTGCTCTTGGATCAATAGTGAAACCAGTCAGAGACAAGTTTGAAGAAACCTCCAAACATGCGTATTAACTCTATACTTTACTCTGATAATCCATATTATTACAAATTTTGATTTAACATATAAACTATATAATCTGTGCCTTGATCTTGGCTTTAATGGGAACGATCTATGCTCTAAAATTTTTGTTTTCCGCTACCATGAGTTAGATCGTTTCCTAACAGTTACAACAAACGTGCACTTTGAGTCTGAGGTTGTGTCTAGAATCTAGATACCTTCAAAAATTGAGAAAAAACAACAGGAGTTAAAAATGGTGTAAATATTACAAGGATAAAGCGTGACACTGCCTAATGTAACTTAGAAATATTCATGATGCTGCCTAATGTAGCTTAGAAATAGTTACTCTATAAAGCATGCATTATAATTGCATCTAAATATTGTCCAATGAAAATGAGAACGATCTATGCTCTAAATTTATTTATTTTTTTTGGGGGGGGGGGGGGGGGGGGGGGGGGGGGGCGGGTGGGTGGGTGTTTGAAGTTGTGTTGCGTTTGGGTGTGATATTGATTGGTTTTTAATTGAGATTGTCACAAGATGTTTGTTGGTTATGGAGAGAGCTGGAGGATAAAAAGTGATAGAGAGAGCAGATTAGTTGTAGGCATTGTTTTTGTTCTGCTTTTGGTTGTTGTGTTGAACTATTTCCTAGCTAATTTGTTCATCATTATTGGCTGTTTACTGAATATCAACAGAGCTCCATCTTTTTGCTTGTTTTCTTGGTTGTTATTGTTGCATTGATTTGATTGGTTAATGGAAGGTTCCTGTCAATGTGATATTGATTACTTGCTATTTCTTTTGGCTGTCTTTTCAAGTTATTGTATTGAACTGATAAGTTTTTAATTTGGCTGAAGGTTATTGTAAAATTCTGTTTCAGGTCATAGCACACCTTGGAGATCCTCAACTTTTTGCATCACAGGAAGCAACATTATTCCAGGAAGCATCATTTTTACCATCTTGGTCACTCAAGACAACTTGTACTCAATGCATTTTTCTCTATATATATTATTGATCACATTTTGCTCTATGCGTATTGAATCAAAATTCTGATAATGTCAATGATGTTTTTCTGCCAACTTTTTGTTCTGTCCCCTTTTAAAGTGTTGGTTTTAACTGTGCATTATTGAAGAGATTTGTATGGAATCCCAAATTTCTTTTGCTTTGTATTGAGTAAAATGCATTGTGATTCTACAATCTGGATTGTTATTGGGTTAAAATTGACAAAATTAACGTAATATAATTTTAGCTTAGTTTGCAACATTGCAGGGACAAAATGGTAATTGCACATGTCTCAAAATTTCAAATTCTCAACAGTTATTCATTACAAATGTTAGGGACAAATTTGTCATCTATTTTTACACATTGTTGGGGATATCATATTAATTTCGTTATAAAAAGAGGGGTATATAGGTAATTGACTATATTGACTTCACATATAATAGTAAAAAAATTAAATTTAGACAGTCAAGGGTATTTTTGCCTTTACAGTGAGTATCATTGTTTTTGACAGAAACTATTAACGGAATTATTGCTTTGGGTACTAAAATGGTATTTTAAAAGTTTGAGGATGGGAAAGTGTCATTACACCATTTTTTGGGTGAGAAAAAGTCATAAACTCTTCCGTTAATACCCAAAATACATTTCACTTTCTTAGTCGGTGTTCAGCAAGTTATCAGGAGCTAAGGTAAGATGGGTTTTGTAAAATGGAGGCTAGTAGATTAAATGGTGGTGACCGAATTGTTTGAAAATGATTCAAATGTTGTAAATTATATGCTTTATTTTTAGAATTATAATTTAAAAATTATTTAATAATAGTTGATATATTTCAATCTAATTATTTGGGAGAATTTAATTAAAAATAATTACTTTATATATAAAAAGATTTTGCAACTCCAATTTTTTAATACGGATTTAAACACAAATTTATGTTGTTTTAGATTAAACCAAAATAGATGGTCAAGATAAAGAGTGAGTGAAAATAATATTTTATAATATTCATGATATTAAGTTACCTAAATATATTATCTCACCTCATTAATGGTAAAAAAGTTCAAAAAAAAAAAAAAAAAATCTCTCATTAATTATAATCATCTTTCTTTCTCATATTTTCTTTTCTCCCGACAATCTCTTCGTTTCACTCAAAAAAAATTTTATTTAATATAATATAAAACAAGAACGACAACACACCCTTTTAGTTTTACACTTATGATCAACATCTAAATTAAGGTTAATCAATGGTCAAGATTATATTTCATTTGCAGTATCATATAATGATAATTATCTTAAAACTTGTATTATGTTAGCGATCATAACCTTATTTCCTTTTATAATATTGGTTTGTGTAATTTATAAGTATACATATTATATCTATTTATATATATACATATAGTTTGAACCAGATGAAGCTCTAGTCATTTATTAAAGAAAAAAGAACATATGGCTCTTATATGATTTCTTATATTTTCTTTTGAAAAAAAATGCGTATATCTTTCACGTTTTAAGAATGACTAATACATTGAAGAATATGTAAATAGACATTTAAGGAATCGATCTATTATATTTCTATTTGTTCCATTAGAAGAATCTAACGATCTCAAAGAATCAATCTTTTTATTAGCTATTGAACCTCTTTTTAATTGATCAAAACAATACATCTGAATTCTAATCACCAACACAATTGAAATGTTCTCTCAATTGCAAAATATTTCAAGTTGTTAAAAAAAAAAAGATGATATCTAAACAATAACAAATTAATAATTGCCAAAGATTTTATATGTACATAGAAGAACAACTCCAATAACACCATCCATCGCGATCGATCTCAACTGCATCACAAATATCAATTGGAAAATTTTCAATTTTATGACAAATTAACACAAAATAATTAAAATACTGTAATCAAATCAAGGAATCATACCCATAGTAGTCAGATCAAATTTCAGGGAAATTTTGAGCAAAGGTGTTTCCCTTTCCTTCTAAAGTCACTACTATGACATAGAGTGTCCATCACTGTTTCCTTCGAAAGCTGATCAATAATATCCTCTATTTTGTACATGAACTGAATAGTATTCAGATCATTTCAGGGAAATGGATGTGATAACACAGAAAAAGGTTGAATTTGAATTTATGTTCCTAGTTATAAAGAGTTTTTTTTACTAATGAGCCATGGCAATTGCACCTATCAAATAAATCCCATTTTGTTAACTATAACTTATCAAATCTTCCTCTATAATCTGGTTGGCTTGGGTAGTCCAAATAATCTGACACCACAAGGTAAAAAAAAAAAAAAAAAAAAAAAAAAAAAAAAAAAAAACCCTTGCTCAAACTAGGGAAGTAACCCTATCCCAAATAGTTCAAAATTTTCAGTAGGGTAGTAACAAAGTTTAAGAAAGAATGATAGAGAAAAACTTACATAAAATTCTCCTATAAAAATTGAAAAGGAATAGTTCAACATTTGGTGTAGCATAACTTGTCATGTATTTCATGGTGAAGATTAATCCAACTCCCAAGATAGTAGTGATTAGAAAGAAATTATTCAAGCAAAAAAAACCAACTCAGATTAATATGAATCCCCCATTTTAACGTAAAAGGGAATCTTATTCCCAGCAACCTTAATGGGGGCAACGAACCCTTAGATCATGGTCTTGAACTATTGTCAGTCCTTGGATTCCTTGGAGCGCAATCCAAGGGCTGCCAACTCACCGGTAACATTGTATAAGGGAAATATGAGATCATTAAAGGGGAAGGTTGTAGGACCTTGTACCTGAAAATATTCTATTAGCACTTCCTGTTTTAGTATACTCTCGAACTCAAATTTTAAAAATAAATTTGTATTTTATTCTTTTCATAAATTTAAAGATGATTCAGTATATCTATTCGTTACAATTTTAATTTATTTATACATGATCTAAAGAAAAAAAAAAAAAAAAGAAGGTAAATAAATCTCATAAGCTATGTGACAAATTAAAGTACTTCCAGGGACTTTCACATGAACTTTTAACAAAAAAGCTTTTGTTTTCATGATGTTCTTTATAGATTATGATCTATTGATTTTGCATTAGTTACAATTTTTTTTTTTTTTTTATATTTTAAGAAAGAATAAATTTGACGATGAATTTAATAAAAAAATAATTTGTAAAATTACTGTGACAGAGTGCACTTAAAAAATGGGGTGTTGAGAGTGCTTATAAAAGGTGCATATTAAATTCTACAAAAGAACTATTGCATAATAAATAAATAAATGTGCAGGAACAGATCAACAACTTCAACTTTCATGATAGAAAATTTTGAACATGTAAAATTAGAAATAAAAGTGAGAATATTCACTTACCAGGGAAATTTTCTTCAGAGAATGTTATGTAAAGGAACTCAATTTTTCACTCCAATCAATCTTAAACGATATTAACAAGCTTTTCAATTCAAGTAAAGAAGTGTGAATAAAGATAATTAACAGAGAGGTCTACCTTCATCGAGTTATCCCTAATTGCTAATAATCTTTCAAAATAAACAAAATTGAATGAAAAAAATTTAGAATGTCTATAGATACAAGTCTATATAATTAAGGAAAGCAGAAGTCGAATTGATGCCTCAAGTTTTCAAGGCATATGACAAGAAATCAGTCATGTATAGTCCTCCCAATTGAAGCACCAAGCCCATGCAGACCAGAACTTTTAATATTGCAGCCCTCTTTATCGTATTTTTTCTAGAGCCTTAACACCTTCGTAAGTCTTGCAAACAATTGTGAACATGGTGTCCATTCCTAACTACTCAGAGAAAAGCCTGCACTCCAAAGAAGATAAAAAAAAATGTCAAGCATGGGGTATTAGTGAAAACATTTAGCTTTGTCACACTTTTCGGTAATACAAAAGCTAGAAATTAAACATGAATTCTAACCATTAATTGTCTCTGCAACAATGTACAACATAACCTCACTCACCACTCAGGAGCAAACAACACTACAACAACATGCAAGCTTTAAGGATGAACCTACTAGCAACAAATTCAATGGATTATATATTTGTCTGTAGAAAATCATGTAATACAACATATGCTTGGCCATTGCAAAACTTAAAATGGTCCTTATTGATGGGAAACAACAAAATCAGTTAATTATAAACAAGAAAAAGCAACCAGAAACAAGCCAATACAAAAAGCATAACATCACCAAAGAAAGATGAAGAAAAAGATAGAATACATGATCAATCAACCTGCTAAGATTTTCATCCACAACTTTGCCAAGTGAAGCAACAATACCATGAACATCCTTGGTTGGTTGAAGATGTGATGCCTGAGAGCCATGACGTGTTTTCAGCATACAAAAAACGCCTGCAGTAGATTTTTCATGCTGGAGAATCTGCCCTGTTGTTTCCTCCTCACTTTGAAGGTTGAAATGGTCCTCATTCTCAGTCTTAGTCCACTTGAAGAATGATACTTGCCAAGAATAACTGGCAGAAAGCTTATTAGAAAAAAAAAAAAAAAAAAAAAGACAAAGATCAAAGTGTCGTACAAAACTAAAACGAGTCAAAACCTCAAAATACTTCAAAATTTGAAGTCAATGAAAGATTTTCTCCAAGTAAACAGATTTCACCTGAAGTCCAGAATCCCTTTTACCTTCCCTTTTTTGATGCATAAACTGTGTGACTAAGTTTACCATCTAGATTTTCAAGAAAACATTACATGATCGAGTAGTTACATTTAAGGGTGCCATTTCAAGAATCTTTTTTGATCACTAACAACCATTCCCTGGTGACAAGTGCTTGATCTAGTGGCTAAAGTGCAAGTTACAATAGAAAGCTACATGTTATACATACAATGGTTATAGTACGTCAACCAAAACCCTATCCAAATTGTCGAATCTATTCTTATGAATTTGGGCACCACCCGTTTGATCTAGCTGCTAGATTGTAGGGTTTATCATAAGAACTATTTGCCTTGACATTTTCTTCTGCAAATTTCAAGATGGAGTTGATATACATTGATTCATGTACTGGATTAAAAGAATAAATATACCTTGTGATTCAAGTATAGAGTCATCTAACTTGTTGCTTTGGGACTTCAAAAGTTTTATGTGGTCCTCGTGCAGCTTGATTTTCAGGCCTAGCATTTGTAGATCATCTTGAAGTCTCTACAAAGATTAGGATAGAGCAAAGCATATGTCATTTGATCATTCTGTTCCAAAGTTGGACATACTATTAAGAAAACATATAAAACATAGAATTAGAACATACTAAAATATAATGCTTCTAGCTATGTCCTTAGTCAAAAGTATAAAACAAAATGTGCTTTTTTTTTTGCTAAGTCAAAATATGCTCTTGCTTTTGGAAAGAAAGCAAAATAATATTTTAAACTAGTTCATATCTATTTCCAAACAACCTGAGAATGGTAAAAGATAGCTTATGCTTGTGGATTTCCTCCATTTTGCATTCCAACTACAGTAGTTTCCTTTTGATCCACTTGCACTGATGCTAATGAATCTTGGATAGACAAAGCATTTGTTTGAATTGACAGCTGCAAATGAGAGGGATAATCACGGCTTTGAAAACATCAATTTACAGCAAAAACATTACAGATGGAAATTACTGGTACATGCATAGGATTTGACTTTCTCCTAGACTCTGCCACATATTTTCCATCCAAAACAAAACAACAAGAAAGCCAGAAAACAGGAAAATATAACAAGCTAGGTAGTTCCTATTTTATTACATTTCAACATTAGTTTGCAATAATGCATGAATCATTCAAAGATGCACTAGTCTAAAACACATGGCCCCAAAGATGCCCTCTTCCAAAAAACAAATTGTGGTTTTGCAATCAGGGAATAGCTCGTCTACATCAAAACAAAAAGACGCTACTACTTTTCAGTACTACCAACACTTCAAGGATGAAAAAAAAAGTGATATTTTCACTGAAAAAAAAAAAAAAAAAAAAAAAAAAAAAAACTCATTAAAGTAATTTTGTATCACCAAAACCTCAATTCCTCACTGAAAGGACTAACACGCTTGACATAATAATTCAAGTTTGACCACGCAACATTCATGAGCAAAGAACAAAAAAAGGATCTCCGCCAATAGCAAAAACAATTTGCAATCAAGCATTGAACTTCCAAGCAAGATGTATTATCAATATCTGACAATTTATTAGTGAAAACTTGTAACTTCCTAGTTTCTCGGACATCATAAAACAACTTCAAACAGCAATTCTAGCCAACAATTAAGTTAGTTTAGCAGGTTGAAACTCTATGTGTTGTAAAAGAGACGTTGGAATCAAATCTCGCCCACAACAGGGTTCCAGGGGCTTTATTTATATTTGTAAGTTTTCTTTTTTTCCTTAAAAAATAAAAATTCCAAGAATTTACAAATCTAGTACTCTTTTTTTTGTTTAACTTTCTATAAATGTTGTGGGTTTCAGAAAAAGCAAATGCCCAGATTAAACAATACTCTAGCTTGTTCTGTGCAGTTAAAAAACTTCAACACTGAATCTCTATGTTCTTAGCATTCTAAAAATTTTCCTTTGATACAATTAACAATTGTAACATTTAACTTTTCATGATCAATAAAATTATCCACAAGAAGCAAAATCTAAAGATTGTTACTAGTAGAGATGGTTAAATTAAAAAGTCAAACGTTTTTCCTCTTTAGCTAGACAAATAAATCCAAAACCAAAAGCTACAAAGTAATGAGTGACTAAGAATTTTCCATCAACCAATGTCTGCATCCTTCAAATTACAGTACACAACTAAAATATGAGATAACCAGTACTAGATAGCACTAAGCTTTTAATATGTTACTGTTTCATTGGACTAATATTAGGCATTAGTTATAAAAGAATATCATTATCTTTTTCGTCCTTGCAAGTAAATATCCAAAACAAAAAAACGCAATTAGATAAAGACGCATACCACTTTTTCCATAACCCACTAAGGTCAACACATACATAACCGTCCACCTATGTTTACAAACTTTTTCAAGACATTCAAATCATGTAGCAGACAAAAATGGTAAACTCCAAATGCAATAGAACAATTATAGTATTAGCTTATCATGTATAAGCTGTTAGATAAACAATAACAATAGGCTGATGCACATCATATTGTCGTATAAAGGAACATGAATTTGATTAACTCTTTGAACATTTGAACATTACTAATTTAGACATACATGCTTTCAGATGGGCCTTTAGGGTGTCTTTGTTACATTATATTGCACAACATTAAAACTTTAATATTACATGACCCAGTTCTAAAGACATGTATTGACCTCACAATACAATCCATGTATACCTATGTTGTTAGTCGCTGATAGGGTTTATGCAGCGGAAAACATAAATAAAATCCCCAACAACAACATTGAACCCAAGAACCTTATACCCGATTTACGTTATTTACATATGAAATGATATTAAATATAAAATTTCTAGATTTCATACAAGCGTTTGGAGGCTCCTTCAATCGATACGAATCGCTCCCACTCTAAGATAAGAGTGAACTATCGGTATCCACACGAAGACAAGATGGCGATCGACTTGCAGTCTTAAGTGCTAGCAAGACACACAAGCAAAAAGGATGCATAATTTTCTTCAAGAAAAATTCTCTTCTCCACCAAGTGAAAAACGTGAGAGAGAGTGAGGTGAGTGGCTTGGATTTAATTAATGTGTTTTCCCATTTTATTTTAATTTTAAGTTGCCTTTTACATGCAATAAAAATTAAAACCCCAATCTAGTTAGGAATAAATTTATTCCATGACTAGAATAGTAAATCCTCATTACCAAACAAGGTAATAATCCACATGACATCTTATTCAAATTCAAATATGATATTTCATATTCATATACTATCATTATTAATATCATCAACTATTAATATTGAATATATATATTTAAATTCAAATATGAATTTCATATTTCATATATATATATATATATATGAATATATTTAAATACATAATCTCACTAATTTTAATTTCAATATGAAATTAAATATAGACAACGACCTCAACAAATTTAATTGCACTGTGAGATTACCAAAATGTCGTTTCATCTCAAAAGACAAAAATATCCTTTCCATCATAAATGACGAAAATACCCTTTCATCACAAATGATGAAAATACTCTTTCTCACCAATTCATCCTTAATTTGTCTTTTATGTGTGTGACCCGAAGGCTCCTCATCATATCGACAGTGAGTAGTCTCACGATTGACACCAATCAATCGTCTCACTAAACACAGATCAAGATTGGCCTCTAGTAAGGCATCATGGCCACCCAATAGATTCAGATTTAGCGAAACAGCTTGCCTATCAACAATATGGTTATCGTGCAATCTGATCCTTTCATCATCTGTTATCTCATTGAGGCTAAGGTACAAAAACAATGTCAACCTCAGTTATCTTTGATATCTTTGTATTCAGTTACTGGACCAATGATCGGAATAATAAATTGGATTAGGCAACAACTTAAACCCACTGTGGCCACAGCTTTAGTGTCATTGTCATTCACTTAATTGCGCCGTGAGATAACTTCTCCTGTACCCGGGAGTGATGAATCCTTTGTTGATCCACCATAGTCTTGATACACTTCTCAATGCAGCCAATCACTACCGTATTGATAGCTCTGAATAGAACTACATTAGGCTGGTGTCAAACTACACCAATCGGTGCACAAGGTGCTCCGATGATCTCAAGTCTAAGGATCACATGCATCACCATTCGTTAAAGGATTTATTCCATAGACATTGGGGTTACCATCTATATGAAATCCTCTGGTGGGTCTGTCCAATGAACTTGCCTACAACAAGCACCCATGTGTTGCACCAGGTTGTCAGCAAACAACCTTGACAAGTGAGATCAGTCACTATCTTTCAAAAAGGTCATTTAACACTATGATAGACTTACCGTACTATCTGTGTCCTTGGTCAAAATAATACTAAGGCTACGGACATTTCTAGAATTGCCACCATATGTGATCATAGGGTTCTCACTATCAAGATTTGAAACACTTTATACCCTCGTCACGGTTCTACCATCCTAAGGACATATATCAATACACGCAATTATGATTTACATGATATAGAAGAAAATTGTCTTTTATTGATTAATAAACATTATTTTAGAGAGTCAATTCTACAATAATTGATTGGCTCCAGGGCATCCACTCTAACAATCTCCTACTTGCACTATAACCAATTATTCATGTACTCAACACCGAATGACCCTAAATGCCCATCAAGCTTCTACTACAACAGAAACTTTAACCGTGGGTTAGTAGGTATTCTGCAAATTTGCACATCCCTTTTTCTAATCGATTTCTTAGATCAGATTGAATCAATTAAGTAAGTGTTTGGATCACTAGTGAGACCGTAGTTCCTTAGCCATAGCAATGGCTCAATTGTTGTCACAGTAGAACTTTACTGGATCAGCAATGCTTGGAACCACATCAAGTTCAGTAATGAACTTCTTGATCCAAACCGTCTACACAGCTGCATTAGGTAATGCGATATACTTAGCATCAATTGTAGAATCCGCTGCAGTACCTTGCTTTGAGCTCTATTAAGACAAAATATAAACTCGGATTGTAAGCGAAAATCATCTTTATCCATTTGGAAACTAGCATCACTTTATCTTCTTGCAGTGAGCTCATCTTCCCCTTCATAAACCAAGAACATGTCCTTAGTTCTCTTCAGGTACTTAAGGATATTCTTGACATCTATCTAGTGACGTTTATCTGGATCTGATTGATATCTACTACAAGTGCTCAATACACATGAGACATCAATCCGAGTACACAACATGGCATGCATGATGGATCTAATCGTTGACGCATATGGGATCCACTTCGTTTTATCTCTCTCATCGTGTGTTTTAGGACACGTATCCTTGGAGAGATAGATACCATGTGGCATCGGAAGAAATCCCTTCTTGGATTCTTCCATACTGAATCTCTTTAGTACCTTGTATATGTATGTACTTTGACTTAGGCCAAATAACCTACGTGATCTATCACTATAAATCTTTATTCCGAGGATGTAGGCTGCTTTTCCTAAGTCTTTCATGGAGAAGCACTTGGATAACCAAGTCTTTACCGACTACAAGTTCGGTATATCATTCCCAATGAGAAGTATGTCGTCGACGTACAACACCAAGAATGTCATTGTGCTCCCACTTACTTTGTTGTAAACACAAGGCTCATCTTCATTCTTGATAAAACCGAACTCTTTTATGGCTTCATCAAAACGAATGTTCTAGCTCCTTGAAGCTTGCTTAAGTCTATAAATGGACCTTTGCAACTTGCATACCTTATCAGCTTATCTGTCAAGAATAAAACCATCGGGTTGTGTCGTATACATATCCTCTTTAAGGTTTCCGTTCAGGAAAGCCATTTTGACTTCCGTTTGCTAAATTTCACAATTGTGATATGCAACAATCGCAAGCATAATCCGGATAGACTTAATCATAGCAACTAGCAAAAAGGTTTGTTCATAGTTAATACCATGAATTTGTTTGAACCTTTGGCAACCAGTCATGCCTTATAGGTATGCACCTTGCCATCTATGTCAGTCTTCTTCTTCAAGACCCATATACACCTTATAGGTTTTACCCCTTCAGGTGGATCCACTAGAGATCATACTTGGTTCTGGTACATGGAGTCCATCTTAGATTTCATGGCTTCAAGCCATTTAACGAAAACTGGATCTGATATAACGACTTCGTAGGTTATGGGCTCATTGTCTTGGTAGACCAATACATCACCATTTTGAGTCACGAGAAAACCATATCTCTTGGGCTCATGACATACTCTCCCAGACCTTGTAGTTCTTGTGCTACTTGAGGTGGTTCACTTTGATCCACGGATTGTTGAGTAACCTCCTCAAGATGTTCAAACACCTCTTGTGGCACATCTTCCCGTCCTTAGTCTAATGTATCTTATGGTTCTAGAACTTCATCGAATTATACTTTTCTCCCATTAGTACTTCTTAGGAAAAATTTATTTTCTAGGAAGACACCAGTACGAGCAACAAAAATTTTGTGCTCTTCTGGATGGTCGAAATAGTATCCTTTGGTCTCATTCGAATATCCCACAAATATACTTTTACAAGATTTTGGGCCCAGCTTGTTCAAAGTTAATTTCTTGACATAAGTTTTGCAACCCCAAATCTTTAGATAAGTCAAGTTGAGCTTTCGCCCACTCCATTGTTCATATGGAGTTTTATCTACAGACTTTGACGGCACATAGTTCAGTATGTGAATCGCAGTCTTTAGGGCATAACCCCAGAATGAGGTAGACAAATCACTAAAACTCATCATGGACCTAACCATTTCAAGAAAGGTCATATTCCTCCTTTCAAACACTCCATTGTGTTGTGGTGTATACGGAGGGGTGAGTTTTGATACTATTCCACATTCTTTCAAGTATGTTTAACTCAACTTACCATACTTGGCATAGTTGTTATTTTGAGAATATCCTTATTGTCTATTTAAGAACACATTATTATAAAACAGTTCCATAAAGAATATTATTCATACTCAAGGACAACAATCCATTAATAAAGTAATATCTTTACTTGTCCTAAGTGGACACTAAAATATTATTTCTAGAAATCGAGGAAAAATCATAATAATCCACAAGTTCCAAGTAACAAGCCCGTAGGCAAAATCAGACAATAAGATCCTACAGCTAATGCAACAACACGTGCTCCATTTCCAACTTATAGGTCCACCTCTCCCACGGCGAGTAATCTATTTTGCCGTAGTTCTTGCACATCAGAACAACTGTGAGTACCACATCTTATGTCAATGACCCAAGGTGTTGACGGGAGAAGTTAATCCCAATCATGAACGTACCTACAAAGAAGTAGCATTCTTCTTCCTTTATGCTAGGAAGGCCTTGCAATATTTCCTCCGGTTGATGGGATTCCCACAGTGAGGACAAACGCCCTTCCTATCTACAACAATTCCTTCTAACGAATTCTGAGCCTTTTCCTTCTCACTTGAGTTGGCTTCAACCGACGTCAATGATTCTGACATTTTCATGCCTGACTCAGTAGCCTTCAAGATATCTAGAAGCTCGGAAAGGGTATTCTTCTTATCATCTTCAATGAAGTCATAGACAAATTGAGAGTAAGAATCTGGCAAAGATTATAATATTAGGTCTATTGCTAAACCCTCATTAAGTCTGCATCCTAAAATCTCAAGCTTGTTCATATACTCGGTCAACTTGAATATATGATCGCCAATTTTGATACCCTATTCCATCTTGCATCTGAACAGTGACCGAAACACCATATGCTTCTCATTTCTCTAGAGAAAATAAAGAATATAAGTTAAGTCCATATTCTGGTACTGCTGTCGCAGTAATGGTGTCATTGATACAAGCATAATGTATCTTGTCATTTCTGCTTTTGCATCATGTGTATGTTTCATATATACATACCCAGTCTGATGGATAGAACTATCAACAGGCTCTGGTGACAAAGCCTGCTCAATAGTGTATAATCTATCACTTGACTGAAGTATATACTAGTCAACGAAATTCTCACCATTCCATTTGTCTCCCAGTTCGATGATTTGTTGCAGTGATAATGGGATCATATTGCTCAATTTTTTTAAGTGAATCTACAATACAGAAAAGTAAAGTCAATATAATGTTTATTATTATTTTGATATGGTCTTTTATTAAAAATGCTTTCACTATTTTCCTCAAGCCAATAGCTCTCACTATTAACTCGGGAAAGCCCGTTGGCTTTCCTAGTGGGCTGAGATCCCATCTAGCCCATTTCAAACCTTCGCTTTAGCGAACAAGTCAAAATAAGTTGATTAGGTAGGCCAACAAACTTAATCCATATAAGTTGATAGCTCCCACTACCAACCTCAAATGCATAGTAAGCCAACAAACCAATCACACAATACAATGACCGAAGCCATTGTTCTCAAGTGTGATTCTCACTATCAGTAGAGTGGACACTATATGTCGCCACGTACACACAACAAGTGTACTTCTCTACTATGCCTATGACGAGCTTATCAACCTTCGCTTTGTCAAACAAGCAAAACTCATCATTTTAAGTCGACCCATCACCATTAAGAAAAACTCCAATGATATTCAATCTCCCATTGGTGGAAATGTACCATTCGCTTTGGCAAATAAGGTTTCAACGAACAGTGGTTTGATTAAACTCATGGTGATGGACAACATTTCAATTTTGACTTAATATACTTTAGTTGAGTGGTTTTTTATTTTATGTCTCACCAATTTTATCTTTCTTAGCATGTTATAGTCATAACATACACCCTTGGCATGCATACTAAGCGTAAAATAAACGTGTTGGTACATAGCCTTAACTAAAACCGATTTTCTCAAGTCAAGAGGAATGGGTAGGTCAACCTAGGTTTAAAAGGAAATGGATTCTTCAAGTAATTTCGCCTTTTTCCCTTCCATCGCTTCTTGTTCTCGAACATTACACAACTTTTAAAAATAAAATTACATCTTACATTATTGAAAAGAAACCTCGAGTTACATTCGAGGGGAGTGAGATGAGAGAAAGAATTTACATTGGAGGTTTAGAGAAAGGCAGGGCATGCAGACCCTATTTTAAATTACGTAACCCAAAAAAATTAAACTAGGTTCGTAGGCTTATGCACCAAGCACCATGCATATTCACAAACAAGAATCATGCATAAACAATCAAAATTTAATTTTGATTGGGTTGGTAAATTACAAGTTACCCCTTGAATTTCGACAGTGTTATTTAAGTCCAACAAGTTTTAAAATTTTCATTTTAGTCTCTTGTATCGGGCCTCACTCAATTGAGCCTCCAGAATGTTTCTAACATGTAGCAACAATTTTTTAGAAAATTATGGATTAAAAATATCACCCAACAATGTGATCACGGCCCAAAATTCAGGCCATTGCATCTTTACGTGGGCTACCCAAAAAATCCAGATTTGGTGCATGTTTTAACGCGCACCAGATCAGGCCCTTAGCTGAAAAACCAAGTGCCAACCGAGGCCAAGTGCTGGGAGCACTTGGCCACCACGAGGCAACCCCAAAACAGCAGCCAATCAAGAGGATAGTAGTGGCGCATTCACATGTGCCACTGCTGCGTGCGGTAGCAGCCTTGGTGTAGTTGCACAAGGCTATTGCTATGCCATTTGCGGTGGCATAGCCCAAGGCCACATGCTGGAGCTTTTGGCCAGCACTCCTCCCCGTGCAGCAGCGTGCAATAGCCACACGCAATTTGTGAAGCAGTAGCACACGTTTGCATGCTACCATTACTACTTCTTGTTGCTGCCGTGCGCGACAGCACACAGCAGCAACACACCACCCTACAAGGCAGTATCCTCTTATGACAGGAATCAAGTTTTATTTGATTTCGATCCCCCAAATACAGATGCAAGAAAAAAAAACAGATTAGCAACACTTTAACCGCAGCAGATTTTTAACACAAAAAATCAGTTTTTATATATCATGCAATAACATAATTGATACATAACGAAATCAATTCAACCAAACGTTGAATAACAACGTAAAAGGTATAAGGAAGGCTCTGATACCACTATTAGTCGCTGATGGGGTTTACGCAGTGGAAAACAGAAATAAAATCCCTAACAACAACATTGAACCCAAGAACCTTATACTTGATTTATGTTATTTACATGTAATGCCCACATCGAGATACATAGCTTTACTTATACCCTGATACCCTTAGTTGAATTTTGTTAAAGTTATCTTGAACAAGTGTGAAGAAAATTCCCTAAAATTCCATTAGGGGTAAAATGGTCTTTTTACTCATAATTAGTTGAAAAAGTGGGGAGGGAAAAGAGATAGAATTTCATGGAGAATGCAATAAAAATAAGGGCATTATGGTAATTGACTAAGGGACATAGATGAAATTTCATAGAAAGTGCAAGGGTAAAATGAGAAACTATAAGTAATATTTTGTTATATTAAGAGTTGAAGAATGAAACCCTAGCCATTTCTTCTCCTCCATTCACGCCACCTTCCACCCAAGTTCTCTCAAATTTCTTCAATCATTTTTCAAGGAAATTCATAGATGTTGGTTTATTTTAGTGGAATTTCAATCCCAAGCATGCTTAGGTAAGATCCTTGCACTAAGATATGAGATTTAATTTTTAAAGTGTTGAATTCTTATGATTTGTGTTCATAGGATTTAAGAGAAAGAGAGTTGGATCAAGGAAGACTACTAAAGTGTTGGATTGCTCACATCTAAGGTAAGTAAATCCAACCTTATTTATGATTGGAGTAATATTTTGTATAGAATTTCTTTTATGCATGTATGTGCTTATATATGAAGAATTGTTGATGGAATAGATGTTGAATGATGGTTAAAATTTATCCATGAGAAGTAGTGTTTGTGTACTTGATGTTTGATGAGAGTTTGAATGAATTATGAAAGAATTGGAGTAGAATTTATGGAGTGTAAATCCTAGACAGGTTTGACGTTAATCTTGGTGTGTTTTATTCCAAATTTTGGTGGCTTAGAAGAGAGGTAGAAGTGTAGCCAAATTAGAGTTAATGTGTGCATATAAATTGTTTGATGAAATGTCAAAGAGAAGTGCATGTATGAGTATGATTATTTGTTATCTTGAGATGAGTTTGTAGATGGTAGAAAATGACATATTAACATTCCATATTGCATTATTGCATCCAAATATGTGAATTTAGAAAGAATAATAAGCATGAGCCCATCTACATGCATACATACTCATAAGAGCATTAAAGAGCAATAATGAACATTAAAGTTAAAGAACAAACAGAAAGAAATGAGAAATATTAAGGAAGTTCAAATCTGAATTTTTATTTGAAGAAGTGTAAAAAGATAAATGAACAGAAGGTTGTTGCGATAGGGAACCGTGAGTGACATAGCCCCGCATGCACACCGCCTTTAGTGAGCGGCCTCAGAATCAGAAAGAAGGATTGTACAATCAGTTAGAAGTGCATGTAGATGAGGACTATACCCAGAATTAGAGTATACACTCACACAGCCAAGGTTCCAAATTCATGCCTCAACCGAGTACGATCAACAAGAAAGAAAGAAAGAATGAAAGAATGAATGAATAAATAAATAAAGAATAGAAAAGAAAAGAAAGAAAGAAAGACTAGAATAGAAAAGAATAGAAAGAAAGGAAGCGTAGAAAGAAATACAGAGAAAAGAAACAGAAAACAGAATAAAAAAAATAGAAAAACAGAAAAGAAAATGCACATTAGCATCATAACTATGCATGATACCATGCCTACTATCATGAGTAATGAGAAATTAGAAATAGAGAAAGAATAGAGAAAGAACATAGAAGAATAGTGAAGTGTGATGTAAGGAAAGAAATTCAGAATATGAGCAACGGAGATAGAAGGGTAGCATAGCGGGTTTACTTACTGAGCAATTAGTCCGCACCCTATTGTTCTCAATGTTTTTGCAGGTAGTAGGTGAGATGCGGTCACTTGGAATGTCAAGAAACGGAAGGGTTTGGCAACACTGTCGAGTTGTTTTTTTGTGACTGTATTATATTATGTAAATATTTGTATATAAAGAAAAAATAGATATGGGCACATTATTTTATACTCATCTACAAGTATATTTTCTTATATATATCTAGTGAGTTTTACTATTATTTTACGAGTATACTAGCTAGAGAGAGAAAGTATTACATTACATATGAAATGATATTGAATATAAAATTTCCAGATTTCATACCAACGTTTAAAGGCTCTTTCAATCGATACGAATTGCTCCCACTCTAAGATAAGAGTGAATTCTCGTTATCCACACGAAGACAAGATGACGATCGACTTGCGGTCTCAAGTGCTAGCAAGACACACAAGCAAAAATGATGCATAATTTTCTTCAAGAAAAATTCTCTTCTCCTCCAAGTGAAAAACGTGAGAGAGGGCGAGGTGAGTGACTTGGATTTAATTAATGTGTTCTCCCATTTTATTTTAATTTTAAGTTGCCTTTTATATGCAACAAAAATTAAAACCTTAATCTAGTTAGGAATAAATTTATTCCATGATTAGAATAGTAAATCATCATTACCAAACAAGGTAATAATCGACATGACATCTTATTCAAATTCAAATATGATTTTTCATATTAATATATTATCTTTATTAATATCATCAAATATTAATATTGAATATATATATTTAAATTCCAATATGAATTTCATATTTCATATATATTATCGTCACTAATATTAATATCATCATATTAATATATTAAATAATATATATATAATATTTAAATATATGAATATATTTAAATATATAATCTCACTAATTTTAATTTCAATATGAAATTAAATATAGACAACGACCTCAACAAATTTAATTGCACTATGAGATTATTAAAATGTCCTTTCGTCTCAAAAGATGAAAATATATTTTCCATCATAAATGATGAAAATACCCTTTCATCACAAATGACGAAAATACCCTTTCTCATCAATTCATCCTTAATTTGTCTTCTATGTGTGTGACTCGAAGGCTCTCATCATATCGGCAGTGAGTAGTCTCACGATTGACACAAACAATCGTCCCACTAAACACAAACCAAAATTGGCCTCTGGTAATGGCCACTCAATAGAATTGGATTCAGCAAAGTAGCTTGCCTATCAACGATAAGGTTACCATGCAATCAGATCATTTCATCATCTGTTATCTCATCAAGGCTAAGGTACAAAAACAGTGTCAGCCTTAGTTATCGTCGATATCCTTGTATTCAGTTATTGGACTGATGACTGGAATAATAAATTGGATTGGGCAACAACTCAATCCCACTGCGGCAATAGTTTAGTGTCATTGTCATTCACTGAATTACGCCGTGAGATAACTTCTCCCGTACCTTAGAGTGATGAATCCTTTGTTGATCTACCATAGTCTTGATATACTTCTCAATGTAGCCAATCACTATCGTATTGATAGCTCTAAATAGAATTACGTTAGACTGGTGTCAAACTACACCAATCAATGCACAAGACGCTCCGGTGATCTCAAGTCTAAGGATCACATGCACCACCATTCGTTAAAGGATTTATTCTATAGACACCAGGGTTACCATCTATATGGAATCCTCTGGTGGGTCTATCCAATGAACTTGCCTACAACAAGCACCCATGTATCGCACCAAGTTGTCGGCAAACCTTGACAAGTGAGATCAGTCACTGTCTTTCGACATAGTCGTTCAACACTATAATAGTCTTACCGTATTATCTGTGTCCTTGGTCAGAATAATGCTAAGGCTACGAACATTTCTAGAATGGCCACTATATATGATCACAAGGTTCTCACTATCAAGATTTGAAGCACTTGATACCCTCGTCACGGTTCTATCATCGTAAGGACATATATCAATACACGCAATTATGATTTACATGATATAGAAGAAAAATGTATTTTATTGATGAATAAACATTATTTTAGAGAGTCAATTCTACAATAATTAATTGGCTCTAGGACACCTACTCTAACACATATGAAATTGACAACCTAATGCTTTTCATTAGAGTAGGACGAAGTTTGTATTGGTAACCTTAGAATTGACAATTAATTGTCTTTCGTCATAGTGGGATGAAAATGTAAACTTTAAGATACGTGTATCAACCTTATAATACATGCACTATTTATGTAGGACTTACACAATAACAGAGAATCGAATTTACTGTAGAATGTGTTTGAATTTATAGTTTACACTTTGTTGTCTTTCATAAGAGTAAGATGAAATGCAAACTCTGGACACATGTCATAATATATGCACTATTTAAGTACAACTTACGCAATGACAATGAATGAACCTACAACATAACTGTGAGTCTAAATTCTCAATTCACACTTTAAGAGTCTTCTCTTTTTAACTAGTGAATGAACCTACGACAAAACCATAAGTCTAAATTTTATAATTCATAGTTTAAGAAACTCCTTTTTAACTAGTGAAAAACAGATGAAGAACAAGTCAAGAGCATGGAGCAACTTAGGAAAGTGAAAGTGCAGTAAATAGGTAGGCAAAAATGTTGGCTTCTACTGGCAAAGATAATTAGGCAAAGAGATTTGGTAGAATTAACACGTTTTAAGCAGATTGATTGTATGTATTAATATATTTGTCTGCTATGCACGTAGGGAGCTAATATGTCATTATAAAATCAATAAACAAACCATCACAAGTTTCATATAATTGAGCAACACCATCATTATCTAACCAATTAAAGACAAGTGTGCACGAGTGAGTGTCTACCAGCCTTGACGAGCAATCTATCCCTTCGCTTATCCTAAACACAAATGATCATGTTCATGATCATGATTAATTAATCACATTAAATTTAAAGGTTGTAAAAGACTTAATAAAAGTTTCATGGCGGGGCCTTTGCCTTGCACAAAAACTTTGACAAATTCGTCATTTGATTCACTAATAATTAGAGTTAAAAAGAAGCTGGTGGGTCTACTCTTAAAAGCCCTTGTGGGGCTTGTCAACTTAAATCAATTTTATATGACAAGTGTGAGTAAAAAAGAAAACTATATAGGAAGCTTACAAGGTGGTTATATGGAGTTGCTTTCAGGAGGTTGCAGCTGGAAGCTGTAAAACAGTTGTTGAAATTTTCGGCTTAATGGCATAAGCAACAGTAATTTTTGCTGGGGTTGAGTTTGGAACTTCATTGTGGAAGGGTACTTCAAACAAAAGGGATTGGTAAAGGCACACTTCATCTTCTTTACAGTAATAGCCCTGTAAAACATGGCAAATCATCACCCACAAAATAGTTAATAAGCTGCAAAGTTAAGTATGAATTTATTCAAACTTTTTTTGCGCCCCATCTTAATGCTATTATAGTCTGCATAGCCGAATATCAATTTGATCTTAGAACATAGAAATTTTGGTGTTACATGTGTTTGCTATTTTAACTTTAAATTGACTATACTATGCAAATGATGTTTCAATCAACCCATTTACATTTCAGGCCCTAGATCTAGATCTTTGGTGTTATTCTCATTCAAACAGCAAGTCCATCAAAACCGTTAATATGTCCAATGAGTGAACAACATACATTGAGAACATTAGTGAAGAGCCATGAGCCTGCAGTGTCACAATGGGGCTGCAAGCCTGAACCAGGTTGTATTTATAATTACTAAAACACCCTTGATTCCCCTGGTGTTGGTATTGAAGGCGAGGGTCAGTACCCCAGGTTGAACCAGCGACGTACCTCAAAGCATGGTTTTCAGTATTTGCAACATAAAGGATGTTTTTCTTCGCATTGTAAGCCAAGCCCTAGAGAAGCATGTGGCCACAATGTTACTACTCAGTACTAATTCATCCATATAAAAATTGAAGCATGAGATACCAAAGCTTGATGCATGCTTCTATTCATTTATATTGATTATGACTGGAGGTATTAACTTAATCCTTACTTGAGGATGATTAAAGATGGCCGTGGCCTCCTCAAAGGATCCATCACGTAGACCTTCCTCTCTTGAGCTACCGATTTGGACCATAAAATTCCCATCTAAATCAGTTACCACCTGAAGTCCAGATGTGACAAGATAGTTAAATAACAATCCAAGCATTTAACCATGCTATTCATTACTGGATAAGGAAATATTGGATTAATATATACTGATTATATGCTATTCATTACATGGTGGATTATCATGAGTATTGATTAGTACTTACAAACATGTCATCTAAGTACCATCATCAAGCTTTTAAATATGCAAAAACAATTTGAAGCTGCATATTGTTGCAGTTTGAGCACATTTAAGAATTCTTAAATTCTTAGGATTTCAGATGCTTCTAACTACCAAATTCTGAGGACCACCAAGAGATATATACATATAAAATACAAGTCTGCAAGTGTATATTTGTTTAGAGAGGGAAAGAAAGAACACTTACTATTCTATTATGGTTACTGTCCGAAATGAAGAGCCAGTTGTTGAGGATATCAATGGAAACTTCAAAGGAAATGTGAGTAAGCGAGGCTCATTGTCTTTCTCCAAAGTCATAAGAAGTGGTGTATTGTCAAGGAGTTTCTTCTCACCGTAAAACAGAACAGCTGCCTCAACTAAATCACCAAGATCCTTAGGAAAAAAGAAAAACTTTTTCAATTTTCTTTCTAAAAATGTACCATTTGCTAGCAAGTTTTAAGTTATTAGAACTTGACAAAAATAATTATACCAAAAGTCTAACGTTGAAGATAATCCTCAGAATTTCAGTTCATAATAAAGTATTAGCTAGAGCAACTCCAAACTCATCTTGCACAAGGACAGAGCAGGGTGCCACACAATTGTCCATTTCCTTAAACAATCCAACTACTTTGTCTATTTTTCATATGAGATAGGATATAGCAACTTCCAAATAGCAACTCCCAAACTTCCATATCTCAGTACTTCTCGCCGAGAACCCTGCAGCCTGTCCATAAATTCTGTGACCTCAAGCTGAAATATTTTCTCAAAAGGCTCTCTTTGCATGGTCAGAAAATGAAACTTGGAAACAAATATTTTTATGCTGAGATATTGAACTGCTCATCATTGGGATTTTATGCATACCGAGTATGTAGCGAAACAATTTAAATGATGCAAGTTAACATTCCTAAACATAGTTCTCTAGAAGACAAAATAAAAGCAGTATCAAAGGAAACCAATTTTCATGATGGAGCATTGCATCAAAAGCTCCTTAAAATTTGAATGTTGTTGGGAGAAACTAAAGAAATGGATAAGAGGGGAAAACTACAAAACTAATTATGACACAAAATAATGAATAGTGTGAAACATTAAACATAGATTCACTCAAACTCTGCAGATATAGACCCTGTCTTACCCCCTAAGCTAAGAGATCTTTGTCACTGGTAGCACCTATAACCTGGACAGGCCCATTATCTGTTCTTTCTTTGGGCATGGCAGATGAATATTCTGAGGGAAAACTCCCATTATCTGCAATGGCACATCCATATTAGATCTCATTGTGCTAGAATGTAAAAATTATTACTGTCCCCTTTGAAACAATTGGTAAGAGAATATCATCAAAAAGAAGTTCTAATTGCAATTTCTTGATCAACCATCTTATTAAAAATATAACATGATAGGAACCCACTCCAATAATTCAACAATTGGGTTGGGCCATGGATCTTTCATTGGCTTGGGTAGAACTCTCCTTGGAAAACCAGCTTGCTAAGGGAGGTGCCCAAACCCTTTATAACCCACATGTCCACCCTTTCCCTCTCAATGTGGAATCCTAACAAGCACCACCTTCCATCCACCACCTCGTGACCAAGTAATATATTCCAAAAGATACGGTGATCATATTTGCCAACCTAAAGTATACACATAAATCTAGGTTTTCTTGTACAATTCTATTTCCATCACTTAGAGCTAAAATATTAACTTTTAAAGATCCATTCCTTTATCCAATGCTAGCTTCTACCTCAATTAATCACATTAAATAACAAACTTTCCCAAAGGTTGGTGCAAGAGGAATTGATTCTTAGACCATCTGCTCTACTGTTAGATATTTAATTAGGTAGGCTATCTTCTAGGGAATAAAACCTAGTTGCATCCATCATAAAGTCCTCAGAGTTGATCACTAAAATAGTCTTGATGCCATATATTTAAGAACATTCCAAGTGACTCACTAAAAGAAGTAATAATTTAAACATAAATAAATAAATAAAACACCTTCATATGCAATAGCTCCAATGATGGAAAATGTAGGGTCTTAAAATTTTAGGAACAAAGGAATATAAATATCTTAGTTAGTTGATTGCTTCTTGTCTAAGAAAGATTTTAGGTAGCATATTTCCAAACAAATTTCTATTTAGAACTGGTACTATATAAACAGGGTCTTAGTTTTCAGTTAATAAAAGACTTGATGAAATATTAGTTTCTTCCCTAATTCTATTTGTTTCTCTTCCTAATTCCTCTAGTTATGTCATCTCTCTTGTTCTTCTAATTTATTGCCCTTTATTTCCTCCTATTCTCACTATTTCCTTGTCTCTCGTATTTTTTATCCTAATGCTCATACATCAACCAACCTTGGACTAGTGGGAACTGACAGTTACCTTCCCTTTTTCTTTAAGCATAGACTTGAAAATAGAGGCAGCCGCAGCACGTATTGCTTGAACTTTTTCTTCGACAACCCTCTTCAATGGAAGGACCCAGCAAGAGAAGTAAAAACCTTGTGTAACTAGTATGATAAAATTGGCACATTAATAACCAAAAAGCATTTGCCGTGCTAATCCAGAAATAAATCAGACTAAACGTGAATCAAAGAATCTCGTCACTGGCTTACTCCTTGCTGACACATACTGCTTGAAAAGATACTCAATAGAAATCAATTTATGCGTCTACAAACAAGTTCAATATAAATTCTAATAATGATAAAGGGAGATTATACGAGATTTAACAACTCAACAAACAAAGCATAAAAAAACTTAATCATAGTCTGAAAAGTTCACTAAGCAACCATAGTCAGCCAAGTGTTTGAAAAAATGATCATATTGTAAACATATAAACATGTCTAGAGCTGTTGAATGCATGTGCATGAGATGTAGTTGTGCACAATATTAGTCTGAGATGAACTAAACTCCTCCACAACAGTATAGCAGTCTTCTAGTATGTACACTGCAGTCAGTAGAGTCAACCTTTGAATACTTATCACTCATACAAATCTTAATACTGGTCAGCAAAGATGAGATAAGAAACTGGAAGCCATTTAAAGGCCAAACAGAAAATATCACACATGCAGACAATCTTTTGGTCCAAATTAATAATTAGCTAGCCCTAGTCCAGTTTATTAATGGGCGCACCTAATTAATGATAGCATCACAAACCAGATATTTAACTCAAGTTACCAAACAGTACTCATGGAAAAATGATGAGAAAGATAAAGAATAAATATCATTTTAAATTAGTTATGTGACAAGACAACTTTGCAGTGAACAGTTCAAAGAAAGAGCTGAAATTAAACCTCATACATGTAACTTGACCAAAACTCTACGAGGGTTCTGCATGGCATTAACTAGCGATCTTCCCAAGCTAAAACAAACATGAACTAAGCCATATTAAAAGTGATGCATCCTAGTGAAACAATTAGACTTCCTCATTATTTTTTTTTTTTTTTCAGTCTAAAGGATAGAAACATAAAAGAGACAAAAAGACTCCACAAAAGTTACAAAATACTCAATGGGTTCGTCGAAGGCATATTTGATTAACAAATTTAAGGGGGTAGCTTTTGGTATGTTCCACACTAGAAATTTAAGTTCCCATTCGCATAGAAATGACCAAAAAAACAATTCTCTTATAGTTCCCCAAATCTAATGTGTTTCTGTTCGCGAAAATAGGTTCAAGTAGAATATGTATTATGCTAAAATGCTAAGTTCACTTTTTCTTCCAAGGATGAATGAAAACATAGATTATCAATTCCAAAGTAAAATTGACTTGAATTGGTTGGAAAAACATGGCTAAACTGACCAATTAAATAGACACCAAAAATATAGATGCTGAGTTACTCCACAAGGATGAAACATGTGATGCTAAAAAAGAGCTCAAGCTATATTCTCCTCATTAAATGATACCTTTCATTCAATAAAAGTTCTGGATCCTTGCGGTCTAATGCCTCAAACCGTGCATCACTGCCCCATTTCTTTCTGAATGTCTGATAATCAGTGTTGTGGTCAATATCTTGAAAATGAAAATATGCTCAATAAACCACCTCCGGCCTGCAGTCTTAAGTTTATACAACTTAGTATAATTGTTATTGAAGTAAACATTAGCAAAATAAGAAAACACTTGAATTCAATATAAGCTCTGAAACCTCTAATGCTTCTTCAAGTAACTGCTTGAATCCCTCTATTGCAGCCTTCTGAGCTGCTCGTTTTTCCTTACATTCCTCCTCAGCCTGTGTCTTAACATAGTGTTCAAACAAGGCAATCCTTGCCGATTGACTTGGGATGGCCTACAACAGAAAATGCCTTTCCCAATCAGCAAAGCAGCAAACTCATTACAGTATGAATGAGAAATATTCCCATCTAGCTGTTAAGACTCCCTGCAATAATAACAAGCAATAGCATAAACAGTCCAAGATAACAGAAAATGTTCACTCAATCAAGTCTCAACCAGATTATACTACTAGAGAATGGAAAAGAAACAACCAAACAATTGACAATCCCAAACAGATAGATCCCAACAATTCGAAGAGCTAGGGACCTCCCACAATGACACTATATTGATCTCTATCTTCACCAAAACTGACGCTTTCTTTATATTACCTCCATGACTAGCTATTCTCTCTACTAACAACTTTGATTCCCCACTCACACGTGAATGTAACTAATTTCCCTAACAACCAACAGCAAGGCACCTCACACTCTTTACACTTTCTGACCCGATTGTCCCTTATGCCCTTTGTATTGATAAACATGTTTAATGGGAGGTCTATCACTAGCACAATATACATAGACTGCAGTATGCATGAAAAAAAAATCAAATTTGAAATAAACACAGACATAGAGAAAGAAAAAAAGGAGTTGCAATATAAAATGAACTTGTAAGTTAGTGCATAATAAACACACCGTCCCAAGGCTAGTCATATTTAACAGGATAAACTAGAAGATCATAAGCCTAAACGACTAAAAGGTATACCCAAAAGATGAGGCACGGGCATAGACAAAGGATACAAGTAGAAAGTGCTATGGATAACATTAATACCATGGTTTTCAAAAATTAACATATGATACAACAAGAACAATATATACCAACTTAAGAACTATAAAAACAAACAAATAACAACTTAAAACTCAGAAATTCTACGATTGCCTCTTAAAGGAAGACAAAAATATTTTATAGGCAAATTTTTAATATCACATCCAAAGCTACTAACCAAAGATGCAATATTACTTTTTTGATATAAAACAAAAAGATACATTAATCAAAAGAGAGATGTAGAAAGTGGACTAGATATCTACTAAGGTGTGAGATCACCTGTGGTAAAAGGCCTCCAATTCTCAAACAAACTATTCAAAATCTTCAGACTTGGCACACCTTAAAACGGGGTTCAAATACTATCTTTGGCAGTTCCTTCTCCCATTTTGAGAATGGTGCCACTCCTCTTTCCTTAAGCATTTCCTATAAAATTTTCATTGGCATGTTAAACAATTAGTTAATGAAACTAGCATTTCTCACAAGCTACATTTGAAGTTGCATCGAAAAAGAATATTGACAGCAGTAGCAGACAATATCATTCATAAAATATATGTATTTAATACTAGAAATAACACAAGAAAAATTATAATTTTTATTTATATATGAATCTATAGGACAAACACTGGAATTCCAAAAGGAAGGACAGTCAAAACACCAACTGAAATTGTTAATCTGAGGGAAATTTTAACAAAATAAGAGCAATAAAGATACCATAAATTTAGTAATGCACTCCTCCTTTGATGGTCCACTTCATCCTTTGAATCTGAAGAAGAGTCAGACATGTTTACTGTCGCCATTAGCATCTTTTAACTTTTCTTTGTTGTTCTCATTTGGCAAGCCCTTCACCGCAACCTCGAAGTAACAGGAGTTCCAGAGTCCTGCAGCTTCTTCTTGATCAAATCCAGGGCAGAGATGATCCTGGCCCTGAGGTTCTCAGAGTTGTGGCATCATGTCCGCTTGTGTTAACAGCCAGAGCACTCAAAGTTGTTGGAGCAGATGCTTTTTCAATCATGATGTTAGTACTTGGCATTGACATTAAATGATCTTTTGAAATGCCATCATCCTGCTTCTTTCTTAATTCTGTCACCTCATTGGTGATCTGCCAGCTGCTTACCTAGATGACAAAGCAAAAAGTACAATTTGTAAAATATATGAAAGCTATAGCCGCAACATCTGAACATATTTAAGGCTTAGACCTCCCTTTTGAAATGCCATCATCCTGCTTCTTTCTCACTTCTTTTCCATTATAAGCCTTGGCAGAATGAATATCATATCTCTCACTCATAAATCACAGTTTATCAACATTATAAAGCATGTACTTTTTATTATATAAATGCTATGACAAAATAAAATGTTAGCAATTTTATATCCCTTATATAACAATTAGAATTCGCATAAAATTGCTTATTCATATTTATATATACTATAATCATCAGTAGACGCCAATAGTTTGTACACTAATCACTCACAGAACTAGTTTTTTTAATTAGAAAACATATCAAAATTTGCACAAATATGGCCATAGCTAAAATTAGAGAAGACAGGATGGCCAACCACAATTCAAGAAAAATTATGCATTACACTTAACCTTGGAAATAAAATGTACACTAGATCAACAACTATCTCTGGCATTTTGACCAAGCAAATATGTATTTAGGGATATCAAGACAGATGCAAGAGCAGAGAAATTGGTCATATTCACATAAAACCTAAAAATAATAAGAATAACAAAAGAATAAAACATATTCAAATTAAGAGGAAGGCGAAGGAAACAATACCTCATCACTTGAATCTCAATTCTAACAATTTTGTGACCCATTTAATAAAGTTATATCCATCATGTTAGTGCAATCCGCCTCATCTTTGAAAAGAATATAATTCAAAACATACACTGATGTTTATTTTAGTTTTCATCAAGTCATCCAACTTTTCAAGTAACAAACTGTGAATACATTAACATGCTCGCACATACATCAAATTTTTAAAGGTAGCAGATCCTAATGCATAAGAGTCAATTGCAATCTCCCCCCTAAGGTATCATCAATAAATGTGTTGGTAAAGGTTAACTTGTAGCACTTGAATATCTTTTCGAGAATGCTATTTCTTCAACAATTGAATGTGACATATATTAAAGATATTTGTATGATAGTATACAACATTCCCTTGTCAAGCTGAAGATGCCAAGAAAGAAATCGATGTTGTAGTGAACAATAGACTCACAATAACATTTATCAGAGACAGGCAACAATTGAATCAATCCTGAGAATGCATGTTGTTTTTTCAGATGGATTTAATATTGATTCATGAATTTCTAGTGCAGACTATAGATTTCATACAATATGATTTCTTTAGAGAATTGAATAAGACAGGTTGACACTATTCATACTAACATTCAGTATTTTGAAATTAGTATGAACTAAGGATATACACTTTGAAAAATAAAATTCAGAGCACTGTGTAGATTATTGTTAAACAAGACACAGCTAATGGGACAGATAATATTTCTTTCTTTCTCGAATTAAAAGAGAAAAGGAGCCGAGTAGTAAAATTTTAAACATTCAAATGTTACTGGTTAAGGTTGCAAATTGATAGAAAAATGAAAGACACGGAGATTCAGATTGTCCTTCAATCTCTTGCGTGCTCTAGACACTTTTTGCAACCAACCAACAACATTGTTCAATAAATATTCAATAAAATTCCTTTTTCTTTAATGTAATGGTAAACAGTCAAAGTTTTGAGTCCATGCAAGGCAATGAGATAGACACATGGTGCATCACTAACTTTATAAAAAATAGCAGATACAAAAGAAGCTTCACAGAATTCAATAAAAGTCCATATTTATATAATTAGGAGCAGACTTCAAATTCTCAAAAGCATCTGCTGACACAATAGCATCAAACCTGATAACAAAAGGATAACAGTAAAGTAAACCTTGGCCATAGAAGTTGAAATTGCAGTCTAAACTTGAAAGTCTATACTAATCTGATTCCTAGATGGTTCTCTTTCCCACCACCCAAATATTGCTCAAGTATATTTTCGATATAGTCCTAGTGGTTTGAGTTTGAGTAAATGTGAAGGCCACAATTTTGATCATGGTAACACACCAATCACAGCAAGGGGGAGTTTCAGTGATCCACAGCCAAATGCAAAGCACTAAAAAATATGAGATTGAGGTAAATAGTCAAGTGTGTTCTCTAAACTTGAGAAACTTAGCCCATGACAAGATCAGCTTACATTGATATTGGTAATCCAGCAGCAGCTAAATTTGCGTCAACCTTGATGCAATCAGCACTAGATGCAACAGCAACTTTTAGGCCTTTGCTTTTGCACTGTTTTACAGCAGCATTTCATTGGCCAATCTTTAATCGCAGCAACAAGTAATTAGGAAAATGATATTTGAAATTATTTAGCTTACATACCTGATTAATCAGTTCAAGGGCTCCTAGAAATCCTATTCCTTAATTTGGTTTTGCATACTGCAAGCATTGAACGAAATCAGAGGTTTTCATTGCAATATGTGGTTTAATAGTAGGTTAATGACCTTCTCCAGATATATCTCAAAGAACCTCTTTTTGGCCACCTCAGGATCAAATCCCTTCATTCCTTTAACAGAAGCTTCACCCCCTAAGAAGTTTGCCTCGCCTATTACATTGTCATAGGACATGTAAATATTAAAAGCTAAAATTACATATCAAAACTCCAATTTAAAACAATAATAGAATGATCCATCATATTCAAACATAAATTAGTTCTCTTTATATTAGAAAACTGTATCTTTGAAAGTAATATCAATCCCACATCACCTTTGCTTCCTCATTCAATTATAACAAGTTATCCACCTCCTTTTGTTTCATAAACAGAAAAACCATGTTTATATTAATGTAAGCTCCAAGCCATTAAACACAGCCCATTACAATTCTTCAATTGCTCATCAATATCATAGCCATGAAATTGAAGTTAACAATTAATAATCAATTTAGCCAAAATCAAATTGATTGTCATTCAATAAAATACTACAAAAAGATTACACATTGAATCGCTTTATCAAATAAATTGCTAAAATGCAAAAGTAATTAGTGACTAAGTTCTTACCAGTTTCCATGAAAGGGACAAAGTCCTCCACTGTAACTTCAACTCCCATTTCAGCAAAAACATCCACCCCAGCCCTTCTGGAAGGTTCCTCACCAATTGATATATGCAATTTAACACCAATAAAGTATGCTTAAAACTGTTTCTACTACGGAGAGCAATAGGGGCTTTAAGCAAATTTTTAAGAAATGAGATCATTTACTAATACTTTTAAGACATCCAATCTATTAAAAAAAAAAAAGAAAAAAGAAAAAGCAATTTCTTCGTTATTACTACTAAGCAATATCTTCATCTTTTATCATCATTTCTGAAGAATGAAATCCTACAGAAGATCAGAACAATATTATCACTATTAACTTCCTTGTGGCTATAGAATGTTTGACAACTTAAAAAAAAAAACTTCCAAATCCTATTAATTTGACAATGAAACTCTAACTGTTCATTCTTTTGGTATTCAAATATCAAAATCACTAATCGTCCACTCTGCAACTTGATCCTGCCTACTAACATAAATTTCAGTCCCCAAGTCTATTAATGGCCAGTGCCTCTTTACAGGTTCTGTACCAGGATCCTGATAGAAGTAAAGTGATTGAGATAATCTTCCAACATCAAGCCCCCAGGTCCTCTCTTCGTTGGGTATCTGTAGTCGCCCCAAACTGGGTGTGGCAGAATCTGCAGGATTTCCCGAGGTTGAGGATTGCTAAATGCATCACTGAGATTGAATGGCTCCTCAGGATACTCAGCATTTCTTGGAGAACGGTAAACATGATGAGCATCATATGGGAAGTTTTCCACATCTGTCAGATCATCAGGTTTGCACCAGGAATATCCTACTTCAGGATTTATAATCATCTCACTGTAACGAGTAACATCTGAAGTCACATTCCCATCACAAGGCTGGCCATTGTTCTTCCAACAGCTTCCGTCTGCGAAAAACAATTAACTAATTAATTGAAAAAAACACATTACAATGAAACGAAAGAGAAAGAGAAAGACATGCAAGCCATTCACGGTGCCCCTGAAGGCCCTCCTTATTGAGAACCTTTACAGCGGCAGGGAGAGATTTGAGAGAGAAAGGAATTGGAATTGGAGAGATTTGAGAGAGAGAGGAATTGGAGAGATCTGAAGAAGTATAACGTTGGAGAAGATCAAATAAGATAATATTCCGTTGTAATGTTTTTTAAATTTGAAAATATTCAAATAAATCTCCTTTTTCTATTTATCTCCAAAAAAAGCGTACTTTTGTAAAAGTGTTTCATTGAAAGCCTTCAAGAATCCTTTCTTCTGTTATTAATTTTTTTTTTTTTTTTTTTTGCATCACGAAATAAATAGTTTCAGCTTTATCTCTCATCCTATAATCAAAGAAACATTTGTCCATGAGCAATTCTTGACAATCTCCGGACAGAGATGAGTGTGCTTGACGGACACCATTGGAGGAGAACCATATTTATTAACCCCCTGCAGAGACAATCCTTTTTGCCCATAACCAATCACCAAGCCATCTTTAAAACACATTGATGGGTTTCATCACCTTCCAGCCTTCACCCACATCCAAAGACTTTGAAGAGCTCCTTAGCAACAAAGGGCCCCTTTGCAAGCCCATGATCCACTTTTTCGCCCAGCCCACCAAGAGTAACACGCCCCGACCCAAAAATTTTAAGCTTTCCCTAACTTGGATTCGAGATAGCAGGACCTAGCCTTTCTTCATCTTCCTTAACGTTACCTAACCCCAATTTTGGCATTCCTCTGCCATCATCTCTGACATTTCTCAAGGGAGGGCTACCAGATCTATCTCAACCATTCTCATCATCAACAACCGTTACCTGATGGCTAAAAGATAGGTCATCTCCGAATCCAACGGCACCACCACAATTCCCAAGACCTGATTTCTAATAAGTAACAACCTTGCATTGGAATACATTTGAGGTATAGGCTGACGCGGAGAGCAATATTCCTAGTTTGGAATATTTCTCCTCTACTTCCGACTATTTTTCTAGGCTTAATGTGCTATTTGCTTACTGTTATTTCATTTCTTCGTTCATTTGATTTTTTACAGGGATGGAATGGTGGAAGTAGAAGTAGTAGACGACCAATATTTTAGCTAGTAGAAGAGAAGAGAAGAGGACTGTAGTGAGACAACTGAAAAAAAAAAAAAAAAAAGGGTTAGAGAGAAAGAAAGCTTAAGGGTAGTAAAGTTTCAAATTTAGTGATGAGTTAGGCCCTTTAGGTCCTTTAGATGTTGAGTTCTTGTGTTTCCTTCTTTTATTTTTTGTATTCCTTTTCAATGTTTAAGTT
Organism: Pistacia vera; assembly: GCF_008641045.1. Classification (NCBI taxonomy): domain Eukaryota; kingdom Viridiplantae; phylum Streptophyta; class Magnoliopsida; order Sapindales; family Anacardiaceae; genus Pistacia; species Pistacia vera. The sequence goes on from NW_022195500.1 coordinate 261,550, forward strand.
TTAGATTTGGTAATGCCAAATGTCTTATCTCCCATAGAAAAGTAGTACATCTAGTGAACAGTTTAGGGCTTTTGCTATGGCCTCCTATGATGTATAATAATAAAAGAATTTATATTGTAGTATGACTGTTTGAAGAAAATGAATTCTTGATCAAAGCACCCACTACAGTAGGAAAGCAGCTAGGAGACACAGCACCCATCGTAGCAGGAAACTAGCTAGCCTACCGAAATGGATTACCCCATCTCAGAGTAACCCTCAACCCCTCCACCTTCTTGCACCTTCTCTAGCCCAACACCCATACACAAGCAACAAGCACAGCAAAGCACGAGGCTCACTCGCCAGCCACACAAACACTATCAGAGATACTCCTCCTTCTCAAAATTAGACCAGCTCCAATAGAAGAATCACCCCCTTGCTGCTTTAGAGACTTTTTACTAGTGATGTTACAACCATTCACAGTAACAGCTGAATCCTCTTTAGCGCCAACATGTTTTTTACCTTTATCTTTACGGGGCCGTTTGGATTAGGTTGAAATTTTTTAATGTGGGTAATATTGGTTTAATTGAGCAGATAACCGTATTTGACATTTTTGTACAAAAACATTTCAGGAAAATAAGATGACGAACAATTCCAAAAAGGGGGTAAATTGCTGGGAATAATATTACCTTGGGGGGGGTAGGGGGGGGGGGGGGGCTGTTATTAAAACATTCCTCTGGTAATCATAATTTATGTCCAATCTTGCCCCTAAACAGTGGATTATGCGGACGAAAATATCCTTTGGTATATTAATAATTACAAAATAGCCAATTTGCACAAACAGACGTATTTGTCCTCAATTTTTTTATTTTCCAGACGAAATTGCCCTATTTTTTATCATTTTTTTTTCAAAAATGCCACGAAGATTGGTGTACCCATATTATATATCCTCAGATATTTGCATATTGTGACCAATATGCCCTTGAACTTCATTAAAACTACAGTATAAAAGAAAAAAAAATTCACAACTGTACAGCCACGATTTCCTTCTTTGCACTAAAACTTGTTCACTGCCGCTGGAATCTTCTTCTCGTCGATCTCATTCACCAGTTCGTCAGTCCAATCGCTATTTCTGGTAAGTCATTTGCCCTCTTTCCTTTGTATGTTGTGTGATTTGTTTGGATCACGATGCATAACCCTAACTTGTCCATTTTGCCTCCATTGTTGGTCCACCATCTCTGTCGCAGCAACGTCGGGTCTTCGTCGCCCTCTATTTGCTCTTGATAGCACTCCAGTCGCGGTTATCGATAAGTTTGTCGCCTTTTTATGGTGTAGGAAGATTATTAAATTGATAGAGTTGGTTTGTTTCATTTTCGAGAGGGTAGTATTTTCGTGGAATAACCGATTTGATCTTGAAATTACATGAAAATAGTTTGAAATGGCAGTAGGGATTACGGTTTAATGTCGTGATTTGTTGTGTTTGAGGTTAGGGTTCCTTTGTTTTTTCTATTTAAGGTTTGGCTTGGTGTGTTCTTTTTTATGTGTGTTAGGGTTGAAATTGCTGAAATTGTGTGTATGAACTGCATTTTCAGTCACTGTTATAGTTGGAACGTGATTTGTTTGGATTGCAATTTCAAACCCTAACTTCTCCATTTTGCCTTTGTTGTTGGTCTAGCATCTATGCCGCAGCAACCTCTGCTCTTCATCGCCATCTGTTTGCTCCCAACAGCACTCCAATCGGAGTTTTTGGTAAGTTCCTCGCCTCTTTATGCTATAGGAGGATTATTAAATTAAGAGGGTTGGTTTGTGTCACTTTACAAAGGGTAATATTGTCGTGGAATAATCGATTTGATGCTGAAATGACATAAAAATAATTCAAAATGGTAGTAGGTTGCTGGTTTAATGTCGTGATTTGTTGCGTTGCATTTAGGGTTGCTTTGTTTTTTGTATTTTATGTTTGGCTGGGTGTGTTCTTTTTTATGTGTGTTAAGGCTGAAATTGTGTGTATGGACTGCATTTTGGGTTACTGTTATGGTTGCAATGGTGGCTGGAATTTCATGTGTTTATGGTTGCATTTTTTTGTCGATCTGTGCATGTAATAGTGCTTGAAATACTATGTATATATGGTCAATTGACTTGGCAAGGTAATTGAAATGCTGAAATTGATTTATTGTTGGAATTTTGTGTGCATTCGGTAATTATTTGAATAATATTGTGGTTGGAGCTTTGGCATGTCTGGGTTACTTGTGCTTTGGGTGATATTGCTGTTCTTTGGACTATTTTAGGGGGCATCTACATAGATTTTTGGCTGCACGGTTCGGGTGGGTTTAGTATGGTGAGATGATGGTGTTAGTTGATATAAATTTATGGGTATTTGGCATGTGAGTGTGGCCATGTTTCCAAACTGGAATAAGTTATTCTCGTTATTATTAGAAATGATATTTTTAGTTGGTATAAATTTATGGGTATTTGGCATGTGCTTGTGGCTATGTTTTAAATTTTGAATAACTTATTATTGTTATTGGTTAAGCTTAGGGTTTTCGGTGTTAATGTCCTAATCTGAAAATAGATTTTGGTGTCATTAACCTTTTTGAAACTAGAAAGATACCTTTCAATCTCTTCTGACTTCCCATCAAGTACCATGTCCTCAAACAAATCAAAATCAAAAAATTTGATAAACAGAAATAACCAATGACATAAATAATCAACCTTCAAATCAAGTTACACTCTAGTTGAATGCTAAGAGAAATGATGGAGTACAAATAAAAAAACCTTTTTGTGGTGGGATTATTGTCTTTTCTTACTCACAATTTCTACAAAAAAAAAAAAAAAAATGAAAGAGTATCAGATTTTATTTTCGATAAATGAGGTCATTGTATAAAAGAATGAAAATATTACAACCTAGGAGACCAAACCTCCGCTGCTGCTAAAAACCTTGGACATGCCCAAGAAACAACAAACTATACAACGAAAACAAAAAACATTTCAAATAAATTGTGGTCCATGAGGTATGAAATACTTTGCAACATGAGAATGAGAATTCATTGGTTAGAAAGATAATAAAAATATATTACAATCGTTATTGGAATATTTTTATTGGACAACCTAAGAATTAATCAAAATGGGTTAAGCATGCGTAGTTACGAAACTGGATAAAATCAAATCTGATTGGATTCCTGAGATCAAGATAAACCTGAAAATGTACATGCTATTGAGCATGCGAATTAGATTGAAATATTTATTGTCCACAACACAAAAATTAACAACAAACAATAAATTTAGTCCTAAAACAAAACTTGTAGTACAATAAACTTAAGAAAGCACAATAATATAATACCAATTGAATTTCTAAAGAAGACAGTGTTGAGGGATTGATGTGAAATTTTTGTGATGTTTATGTTGGTTTGTGTGATGGATGAGAAATTTTTATGTGTGGGACGTTGAGAATTATATGAGTGTTTGAGGTGAATTTTTGTTTGGTGGTGAGATTATTAAATTTTGCTGTTTATGTTGTTTAGGGTTTGATATTTAGTTTGATTTCTTCCATATACAATTGCTTGTTATTGGTTTAAGGACTTGTACATGCTTGACTGACTTTATTATGCTTTGATCCATGAATTATGTGAAACAGCTATGGCTCGTTTAACAGTCAGGCAGAAGATGCACTTGGTTGCCCTTTGTAATGTTTCTCTTTCGCTAGCTAGTATACTTGTGAAATATACAGTAAAACTCACTAAATGTATCTATATATATAAGAAAATATACATGTAGATGAGGATAAAATAGAGGGCCCATACTAATTTCTATAACTCTAGTTTCTCACTACTCAAGATAGTGGAAATTGTATCATGCATAAGTATAATGCATATGCACAAATGCATAGGATGTGCATTTTCTTTTCTGTTTTTTTGTTTTCTTATTCTATTTTTTGTTTCTTTTCTCTATATTTCTTTCTTTCTTTCTATTCTTTCTTGCTGATCGGACTCGGATGAGGCATGGATTCGGAACCCTGGCCGTGTGAGTGTATTCTCTAACTTTTTCTGGGTACAGCCCTCATCCACATGCACTTCTAACGGACTGTACAATTCTTCTTTCTGATTCTGAGGCCGCTCACTAAAGGCGACGTGCATGCGTGTAACAACTACTGAAAACTAGTACAATGCATGCATAATAACAATGTAAAATTGGGCCCAAAGTTTTCTTTGTCATTTCAATTCATATGTCTTTATACACAAAGATACTGTTTACAAAATTTGTTTTAAAAGACAAAACAGGGGAAACAGTGTAGCTATTCCTCTTCGCTTGCGACGCCCCTCCGACTGCAATCACCTAGATCCTGCATCCACAAAGGAGAATAACGGTGAGCACAATATGCTCAGTAAGTAAAACCCTCTATCTGTCTGTCCCCGTATGTATAACTCTTAATTCTTTCCTTATACTATTCTGATTCTATCTCTGTTTCTACTAAACATCATGGCCTCATCTTACCGGAGTACGGCCGGATGGCGTTCACACAGCACCATCTCACTCTCATGACTAGCGGGTGGAATTCACACAGTACCACCCGTTTAGTGACTACGGAGGTGGGGTCACAAAGCACCTACTCGGTTCTCCTAACTATCGGGTGGAATCACCTAGCACCTACCCGTTTCTCATGACTCTTGGGTAACGATCACCAAGCATTAACCCGTCTCTAGTCACTGTCATGATGATCACAAAGCATCAACCCGCTTCACTAAATGTTGGATGATGGCCACAAAGCATCAACCCTTATCTAACAACTAACGGTAGTGGTCACAAAGCATCTACCCATTTCTACTACTCATCGGGTGACGATCACAAAGCATCGACCCATCTCTAAGGGCTATTCGGTAGTGATCACAAAGCATCAACCCGATTCCCATGACTATCGGGTGATGACCACAAAGCATCAACCCATCTATTCTACTCTTCTAATTCACTCTATTCTAGCATTTTTCAATGCTCTCTACCCTTAGAGTAGTTGTACCCACCAAGCTCTCTACTTATAGGGTACTTCCATACACATTTTCTTACACTTCTTAGGTCACTTTTCCATATACAACTAGTGCCTATGGATGGTTCAACTTCACCAATGCACTTATGAGAAGCCAACATGCAATGTTGCAAGAATTAAGGTTCACTACTCCCACTCAAACCTCTATTAGGCTTCATCAAACAACTCTGTGCACTAAAAACTCTATTATAGCAATGACTAAAACTTTTTCTACCCTCCAAAATGGGGAAAAACCCCTTCACATGACCACAAAACCGGTCAAGAAAGCACTTCCAAAAAGGGATCCATAGCACCCCTTCATTTCCTCAAACTACCTTTCAACCCAACAACTCATTTCTCATATTTGCAAGGTATAACTCACAAAGCTAGAAATCTCTATTTAAACCTCCATACGGGCAATTATATGTACATCACATACATACATCATCATTCTATCAAAACCCTAATCAAGAGAATTTATAAGTCTCAACTTGGTTGGGTTTTACTTACCTTGCTATGAGAGACTTCACCAACTCTTCCTTTCACTTGGTTGCTTGACTTTTTCTCTACTCTTAACAAAAGAACAAAAACCCTTAACTTCAATATAACTTAAACTCACAAATCACACAACAAGAAGGATCCTTACCTTAGGAAGCCTTAGGTTGCTTTTTTCTACCCAAATCACTTCAAAACCCCTTGGAATTCCTTGATCAAAGAAAAGAGAATTGAGAGAGCAAAGATGGGAGCTGCGTTTTTTAGAAAAAGAATGAGGGTTTGCTAACTCTTATTCTTTTTAATGAAATTTATACCAAAGTATTCCATTTTGCCCTTACTCTTCTTTGGGAATTTCATTTATAATCCTTGATCTTCAAACTCACCCCCATAACAACACATTCTCCATGAAAAATCCTTACAATTAACTCCCCACTTTTCCTGCTAATTAGGGGTAGAATGGTCAATTTGCCCTTAGGGAAGAAAATATCTAAAACTCAACAAACATTTTAAACGGTCTGTCGCCGCGGCGAAGAAACTTCTGTCGCCGCGGCGAAACTGTCCACAGAGTTTCCCCGTGGTTTCAACACATCTTCGCCACGGCGAAGATTCTTCTTCGCCCCGGCGAATCTTGGTACACTAAACTTCTTCTATTTTCAACCAATTTTAGGGCAAACATTCAACACAACACTCAACCAAACAATATTACCAAAACCAACTCAAATAAGAGCGAAAGAAGAAACAACAACTATGTACCTCAAGTGGGGCGTTACAATGCGGGGCTAGGTCACTCACGGGTTCCCCATTGCAACAACCTTCTCTTCTCTTTATTATTTCTCTTTTCTTTCTCTTTGTTCTTTAATGTTCTTTAATGCTCTTTAATGCTCTTATAAGTATGTATGCATGTAGATGGGCTTATGCTTGTTATGCTTTCTAAATTAACATGTTTAGAAGAAATAATGCTATATAGCATGTGAACATGTCATTCTCTACCATCTACAATCTAATCTCAAGATAACAAATAATCATATTCATGCGTGCACTTCTCTTTGACATTTCATCAAACAATTTGTATGCACACACAAACTCTAAATTGGCTACACTTCTATATCTTTCTTAAGCCACCAAAATTTGGAGCCAAACTCCTTAAAATCATCATCAAACCTGGCCAGGAATTACACTTCACAAATTCTACTCTAATTCTTCCATAATTCATCCAAACTCTCATCAAACACCACATACAAAAACACCACTTCTCATGGTGGAATTCTAACCATCATTCAACATCAATTCCATCAATAATTCTCATACAAACACATACATGCATAAAAGAAGTTCTCTACACAATATTGCTCCAATCATGACTAGGGTTGGATTTACTTACCTTAGATGTGAGCAATCCAAACACTTTAGTCTTCCTTTGATACAACCCTCTTTCTCTTAAACCCTATGAATACAAATCATAAGAATCAACACTTTAAAACAGTAATCTCACATCTTAGTGCAAGGATCTTGCCTAAGGATGCTTAGGTTTGAAATTCCACCAAAAGTGAACCAAGATCTATGAATTTCCTTGAAAAGTGATTGAAGAAATTTGAGAGAATTTGGGTGGAAAGTGGCGTGAATGGAAGGGGAAGAATGGCTAGGGTTTCATGCTTGAACCCTTAATATAACATATTATTACTTATATCTTCTCATTTTACCCTTGCACTTTTTATGAAATTTCATCTATGTCCCTTAGTCAATTACCATAATGTCCTCATTCCATTGCATTCTATCTGTGTTCACTCCCCACACTATCAACTAATTATGGGTGGAATGACCATTTTGCCCTTGAGCAAGTTTTCCCCTGAATTTCATTAAAAATTTCCAAGGAGTTCTTCGCCCCGGGGAAGCACTTTCTTTGCCTTGGCGAAGCACGCATTTTATGTCACGAATGTAGGCAAAGAGTACATTGTTGCGGCGACAAAATCCCTTTGCCACAGCGAAGTCTGCAAAATTTTCCCCAAGCTAATTTCATGTATCCATCTTGGAATAAACACTACAACTACGGGAAATGAGATTACGTACCTCGATGTGGGTGTTACACCCTTTTAGTCTTCCATTTGGAGATGTTGGAAACCATGTACACCATGCTCGTCCTTCTTGGGTTGGCTAATGCACTTAATATATAAGGGTAGACGTAGGGTTGGTACATCATATGCCAGTGAGTCTACGTCTAGGTTTAAGGTTAGGTCGTTGAATTTACACACCATGCTTTTCCAAAGTGATGAGTTATGTTTTGAGAGCTGTAGGATGAATAGGGCTCTATTTGACAAATTATGTAATTTACTTACTATACATGGCAACTTAAAATCAACCCGTCATTCATCCGTAGAAGAATTAGTTGGGACCTTTCTTCACATCCTTGCCCATAACCAAAAGACCAGAGTCATGAAACGTCAAATGCATAGATCCACTGAGACGGTAAGTCGCAATTTTCACTTAGTCCTAAACGTCGTGTTAAGGTTGCATACCCAGCTGTTTAAAAAACTAGAGTCCATTCCCGAGAACTCAACCGATGACCGGTGGAAATGGTTCAAGGTATAGTCTAACCACTAAGTTTAGGATGCACATGTAGCTCAGTAGCTTATTAAAATCAAACTTAGTGTTTTCTCTAAAATATTTTTGTTGTTCTGTGTTAGAATTGTTTGGGAGCCTTAAATGGAACATACATAAAGGTTCACATGCCTACTGACGATATACATAGGTATCGGTCAAGGAAAAGTGAAATCGCAACTAATGTCCTTGGTGTATGCACACCTGACATGCAGTTTATATATGTCCTCCCTGGGTGGGAAGGTTCTGTTGCAGATGATAGAGTTCTTAGGGATGCCATTACTAGGAGAAATGGATTAAAGGTCCCCCAAGATAATATAACAAAATAAATTGTATTTTTAATGTTAGGGTATGCCATAATAATGCACTTAGTAATTGTTATTGACTTGAAATTGTTTATTTTAGGGCAATACTATTTATGTGATGCTGGATACACTAACGGGGAAGGGTTTTTGGCCCCTTATTGAGGACAAAGATATCATTTGAGTAAATGGTGGCAAGGTCACCAACCGACATCACCGTAAGAATTTTTCAGCATGAAACACTCTCAAGCAAGAAATTGTATTAAGCGATGTTTCGGCATCCTGAAAGCTTGATGGGGAATATTGAAGGACACATCTGACTACCCCGTTAAAACTCAATGTAGAATCATTATTGTATGTTGTCTTTTGCACAATTTCATAAGGTCTGAGTTGCCCATTGACCTGATTGAAGCGAAGCTGCAGGAAAAGGTGAACGATGAAGGGCAAGAGGATGATGATGGAGAATTGATCAGGCACGTTGAGCCTAGTGCCACGTGGACTTCATTTAGAGACAATTTGGCGGCTGAAATGTTCAATACTTGGATGGCTACGCAGAATGAATGATTGTGCTTGTGTTTAGTTTATGTGAAATGTTGTGACTTTTCAAATTTCTGTCTTTTCTGATTTGCCATGTATGAATGAACCTAAACACATGCTTTGTTTGTGGACTTTTACTTTGACTTATATTTGCCGTAATGTGGATGGTTGAATGTTAATTGATCCCGTTCATGTATTATTCTTGTTGATTTACTTAAAATTATGAATATCGCACATATCAGTAGCTCAGACACAGTGTATAAACGAAGTTGTAACTTGATTTTTTTTCCTAATATCACTAATCTGCCTTATTTTTTTTATTTTTTTTTGTTTCAGCAATATGGAGAGGTCAGCATCGCAACCCAATGAGTCTGATAGGAGTATTAGCATGCATGACAACCTTGTGCCTCGAAAAATGGCAGAAAGGAAAAGGCAAAGGCTAAGGGAAGTAAGTGATAGTGGACAAAAAAGGAGGATGTTGTGTTGGTAGAGTGTCTGCTGGAGTTGAAAGAGCAGCCACTTTGGAGAATTGAGCGGGGGTTCAAATGCGGTTACCTAGCTGAGGTCGAAAAGATGATGTGGGAAAAGCTTCTTCATTACGGTCTGAAAGCACAACCATATATCGACTCGAGGGTCAAGATATTGAGGAGGCAATATAATGCAATCAACGACATGCTTGAGAAAAGTAGCAGCTTCGGGTGGAATGATGAGGAAAAATGCATTACATGTACCAAGGATGTCTTCGATTACTGGGTCCGGGTAAGTATGCTTATGCTGGTTTATTTGTGTACATTTATTTTCTGAACTTCATGTTTATATGTACTCATACAAATGTAATATATCTTATGATGATTAACTTTTTTGTAGAGTCATCCTTTTGCAAGAGCACTGCGACACAAACCATAGGTGCACTATGATTCCTTTGTCGCCGTCTACGACAAAGACATGGCCAACAGAGCTAGTGCGAAGACAACAGCTGATGTTGTTGAATATTTGGATAATGACACTACTGACAACAATGATGAACAGATGGACATTGATGTTGATGTTGATGTAGATCTCGATGTCGATGGGCAGACCAGTGCCCCGTAAAAGGATGATGTGGTTGATTCTACTTGTTAGGCGACCGCTGCTAGTCAAAGCAGAGTTGTGGTCAGCAGTAAGAGGAGGAAAAAAAAGGCTAGAAAAGCAACAGACTGGCACGCCACATTGGGCAGGTTTGACACTGCCTTGGCTGGAACCCAAGTTGAGCTGAAGGGTATTGTTGACTACTTCAAGAAGGAGACCTAAGAGAAAGACCGTAAAAGGCAGGTGTATTCGATCATTTCTCAATTGGATGCATTCACAGTCACTGAGATGTTGATACCCACCACGGAGATTTGCAAGGAACCTCACAAGATAGATATCTTGTTTGGGTTACCAATGCACGTGCAGAGAGATTTTGTGAAGATGTAGCTTGGAGCAAGTAATGAGTACCGACCAACGTTTGATTTCTAGTGAAGTCTTGTAATGGTTTTTTTTTTTTTTTTTTTTTTTTTTTTTCTTTTGCTGCACAGGGTTATTAGTATGCTGACATAGTAGTTGTATTTTGCCCATATTCTAACTGCATATAGGATGATGTCTTTTGTTATGTTGTTGTCAAAACCATGTCTGTCTAGTAATTAAATGGTAATGCTCTATGTTTGCAGTTAGTACGGGAAGGTATGGATCACTAATATGGAATGTAAAAAACTCTTAACTTTGGTAGTGATGTATAAAAGGATGTCTGCATGTTTGTGCGTTTAATGTTGTTAGGAAACGATCAAGTCATGGCAACAAAAAACAAAAATTATTTACAACATGGATCGTTCCTTAGAACCAAGATCAGGGCACAAAATTTACAGTCTAGAGTTAAGAAATCATATGCACGTTTGGAGGCTCCTCCAACGTATCTCTGAATGGGTTTCACTACCGACTCAAGGGTAGAATCGAACCAACTGTAGTCCACATGAAAATAACCCCAAGAAACTAAAGAGGGATTTGCTAGATCCTATTTAGCCTTGAGAACCAAGAAGGAATCAAATAATATTTGATTCAATCAAAAAGGCAAACTAGCGTGGGAAGAAGAGAAAGGGGGCTGGAATATTTTAATCTTAGTCATTGAATGGAATTTTTTTTTTTAATTCATAAAGTGTTGCACTTATATAGTGCACACTTTGCCCTATTCCATCATGGAATAGACTTAGGCACCAACCCAAATACCCCTTGTATCCAAACAGCCTCATTTAGATATTTAAATTTTAATTATCATTATCTCAATTCAATTCAATTAATATATATATTAACATTTAACAATAATGATAGTTTATTTAAATATATATGAATGCATATTTAAACGTAATCTCACTTATTTAATTTTAATATCAAATTAAATGAAGGCTACGACCTCAACAAATTTAATTGCACTGTGAGATTACCAAAATACCCTTTTTGCCTAAAAAGATGAAAACACCCTTCTTATAAATTGGCTCTTAAATTATCTTCTATGTGTGTGACCCATAGGCTCCTCATCATACTGATAGTGTGTAGTATCATGATTAACATCAATTAATCGTCTCACTACACATAGACCAAGATTGGCCCCTAGCAAGGCATCATGGCCACCCGATAGATTCGAATTCAGCGAAGCAGCTACTTGTCAATGATATGGTTACAGTACAATCCAATTCTTTCATCATCCGTTTTCTCAACGAGACTAAGACATAGAAATAGTGTCAACCTCAGTTACTCTTGATATTATGTGTTCAGTTACTAAACCAATGACCTGAATTATAAACTGGATAGAGCAACAACTCAATCCCATTGTGGCCACAGTTTTAGTGTCATTGCCATTTACTAAATTACGCCGTGAGATAACTTCCCCTGTACCCGGGAGTGATGAATCCTCTGTCGATCCACCATAGTCTTGATACACTCCTTGATGTAGCCAATCACTACCATATTGACAGCTCTGAATAAAACTGCGTTGGGCTAGTGTCAAACTACACCAATCGGTGCACAAGGCGCTCAAGTGATCTCAAGTCTAAAGATCACATGCACCACCATTCGTTAGAGGATTTGTTCCATAGACATTGGGGTTACCATCCATATGGAATCCTCTGGTGGGTTAGTCTAGTGAACTTGCCTACAGCAAGCACCCATGTGTTGCATCAGGTTGTCACCAAACAACCTTGACAAGTGAGATCAGCCACTGCCTTTCGACAGGGTCGTTTAATACTATGATAGCCTTACTATATTATCTGTGCCCTCATTTCAAAATAATACTAGGGCTACGGACGTTTCTAGAATAGCTACCATATGTGCTCATAGGGTTCTCACTATCAAGATTTGAAACACTTGATACCCTCGTCATGGTTTTACCATTCTAAGAACATATATCAATACATACAATGATGATTTACGCGATATAGAATAAAATGCCTTTTATTGATCAATGAACATTATTACAAGGAGTCAATTCTACAATAATTGATTGGCTCTAGGGCACCTACTCTAACAAATGTCTGTTGTCTTAGTATGGTGAATGTGGCATTTTGATTTACTTATGGAAATTGACATTTAGTTCACCAGGAAAGTACAGTCAAGGTATACTAGCATTTATAAAGTGTCAGTTCTATAATTTTCGTTTTCTTTCCCTCTTTGATGTGCTTTGTTTTGTGGGTTGGTGTGCAGGAACGATGGGAAGACCACCACATTGCCCAATAGTAAAGACAGAAAGTGCAAAAGTTCGTGAACAATGTCAAGAGAGCTAGACAGTTTATATAGATAGCAATGTGAAAGATATTACGATTGGATATTTATGGAGTCAATTTGTTGTATGGCTGGGAATAATGCTTATTAACGTAGCTCATAATTGATTGATGTGCAGATATAAGCAGGACCAGTCATTCAGTACATGAAGAATGTTAGGAGATTCCTTTAGCCTTAAAGGGCAGTAAATGCAAAGGTACCAACCTTGCAACTCGTAAACCGACTAATGCTTTTAGTTATGAAAGATGTTTGAAATTGTTTGCTAATATAAATGAATGATGAACATATGTAGGTGCCACAAATCAACGAAGGTCAAGTAGGCGATTGGCAAACAGAAGGGGAGGGGGGATGTTGAGTAGTAGTATGTTTGACCTCCATTTGGGGTACGAAATTGTTTTACAATTTACATGCTTCATGCCATATTTACATAATATGTTTACCTAATACAATTGACTGCATATTTCTAATATGTAGGAAGTTGTGGAGGAGTTTTAAAGGAGACAACTTGCACAATTTCATCACCTTGGACTGCATGTGGTTTTTTATGTACATAGAAGAAGTGTACAAAGGGAATGTGCTGAAGTGGATTGACGAATTGAACATATTCTCAAGGAAATATGTGTTCATTCCTATAGTCCTCTGGTGAGTGAAGATATTGTGTTTGTAGGCATTTGTTTTATACTTACCAAACGCAGACATGGGTTGATTTCGGTTACTTAAGAGTTGACATTGATAATATGCATAAATTATGATGACAGGTGTCATTGGAGTTTACTGATTTTGTGCAACTTTGGTGGAGTTGTAAACTTGGAAATTAAAACTCAATGCACGGTGCTGCTTGATTCGCTTGGATCAGAAAACGGAATGACACTACAACCTCTGATTCGATGGTAAACTTTGATTATTTCACAATTATTTGCAAGCACATTTGAGCACATGATGAAATTGTATTGTTAGAGATGTGGTACTGGAATGGGTTTCAAATTGTCCAAGCTTAATTATGCAGGTTTGTGAGGGATATTTATGAATCAGGAACAATGCCCAAGCATTTAGCATTGGCTGAGAAACTGCCTTTGCTAGTGCTTAAGGTGATAAAACAGTATATTGTGTTGGTTGATGGTAATTAGTGGTTGATATGTTCAGTATTTCATGTATTTGTTGTGACCGATAAATGCACTCACCAAGTCCCTCAACAACAGAACGACATGGATTGCGGATATTTCGTACTGTATTATATAACCAAGTTTGTGGAAGCTGCCTCAGAAGATTTTTCAATCAACGACGGGTATCCTTACTTTGTAAGTATTGCAGTCGTTTAATTGATCAGGTTGATTTGTTTATTGTCTTTTCAATTATAATATGTGGGTTATTGTTGTTGATTTTTATTCTCCACAAATGATGCATGATTGGTTTACATTGGCTGAATTTACAGCATTCTGTGACAAACTGTTGTGTGAAGTTGAGTAGCATAGACTGCGTTTTATTCATTTATGTATGATTATTGTGTATTGAGTATTGTGTAATTAGTATTTGCAGATGTCAAATTGAGTTCACTTAAAAAATTGTGGTGATTATGTTCATTGTTGCAACGTGCGGAATTATGTATTATTATTGGTTCACAGATTTAAAGAGCATCGTTATTCAGCTTGTAGTTAATTTATTGGTACATTGCTTGGATTCAGCATAATGTAAATGCATAGGTACCCCAAATATGTGATATGACAAATGTACCAATAATTCTCACACTTTTCACACATAGTTTTGGCCTAGGATAAGTGGAAAAAGTTAATAGATTTCCTCAAATTTGGAAACTTGCATCTAAATTCCAGCCATGGTGTGAACCAAAAAAATATAATTTTTCTTTTGCCTTGAAAAAGAAAAAAAGGCTTCAATTGAACTAAAGTAGAAATTAACATGTACGAACTATGATTTGTGGCAATACACAAATCAGAGTTTAAAATAGAGTTTTAAATTGGGAGATGACAACTATATTTGTTGCAATACCAGGGTCAGGTGTTGAATGTATACCCAATAGAAAATACAATAGGTTTTTTTTGGAGTTTCAATAGTCTATGTAAATTTGTTAATAAATGATTTAAAAATAAAATACTTGGCTAAAATATAAGAAAAAGAATTTTTTTAATTGATCATTCTTTTATTAAACACGTTAATTATTTATACCCAGTAATCATTTAAATGACATTTTAGTAAAATGTAATCAAGACAGCTGCTGTTAGCCAACCAAACAGATTAATTAGTAATACAAGTACTCATCCCAAGGGCATCTAGTAAAAGAGTATTTCAGGATATCTGTTATTACTGCCAACCAAGTACAGTAATTATTAATATATCTCAATTGAACCAAGCACAATAATAATTTAAACCCGGTAATCTATAATGTAATATTTTTTTCTAGTAATCTTATTACTAAGATAAAAAAACATTATATAATCCAAACGCCCCCTACAAGTAATTACCTTTTACTGTAAAAAGAGCAAAATATGATCTATTATTATTAAGATATATTATTAAAATAGGTATTGTTTATTGTCGTTGACCATCGTTGACTGTCAACCTACTACCATTCGAATAATTTTAAATTTATGAATAAATTATTAAATTATTTATTTAACTTTTTTTACATATATGAACGTTTTTTTTTTCTTTTTTTTAATGGACTTTTCAAAAGCAACTTTTAAATTCTAAAAGCTACAAAAATCTACTACCATTCGAATAATTTTAAATTTATGAATAAATTATTAAATTATTTATTTAACTTTTTTTACATATATGAACGTTTTTTTTTTCTTTTTTTTAATAGACTTTTCAAAAGCAACTTTTAAATTCTAAAAGCTACAAAAATCTACTACCATTCGAATAATTTTAAATTTATGAATAAATTATTAAATTATTTATTTAACTTTTTTTACATATATGAACGTTTTTTTTTTCTTTTTTTTAATAGACTTTTCAAAAGCAACTTTTAAATTCTAAAAGCTACAAAAATCTACTACCATTCGAATAATTTTAAATTTATGAATAAATTATTAAATTATTTATTTAACTTTTTTTACATATATGAACGTTTTTTTTTTCTTTTTTTTAATAGACTTTTCAAAAGCAACTTTTAAATTCTAAAAGCTACAAAAATCTACTACCATTCGAATAATTTTAAATTTATGAATAAATTATTAAATTATTTATTTAACTTTTTTTACATATATGAACGTTTTTTTTTTCTTTTTTTTAATGGACTTTTCAAAAGCAACTTTTAAATTCTAAAAGCTACAAAAATCTACTACCATTCGAATAATTTTAAATTTATGAATAAATTATTAAATTATTTATTTAACTTTTTTTACATATATGAACGTTTTTTTTTTCTTTTTTTTAATAGACTTTTCAAAAGCAACTTTTAAATTCTAAAAGCTACAAAAATCTACTACCATTCGAATAATTTTAAATTTATGAATNAGAGTTTAGAATGAAAACCAATTCTTTGTACTATAGGAAAAAGAGTACTTTGGGGAGGCGGCTGATAATGAAGAGGCTAGTGGGCATTATAACCTTGGAGTAATGTATCTTAAAGGGATTGGAGTGAAGAGAGATGTGAAGTTAGCATGCAAATACTTTTTAGTGGTTGCCAATGCAGCTCACCAGAAGGCATTTTACCAGTTGGCAAAAATGTTTCACACAGACGTGGGGCTTAAATAGAATCTACAAATAGTAAATTTAGTTCTATTAGCACTTCAACAAAAATGACCTACGGTAACACTAGACAGTAGCACTTTTCCTTAAAGTATTACTGTAGACTATCTATGGTAACACTTAATGTTAAAATGTTACAATAACAATTTTCATATGTAACACTTTAATTTTTTGTAACACATTTTATATCAATGGTAACTTTATTTTGTGAAATGTTACTAATATAGGAACTACAGTAACATTTTTAAAGTGTTACAATAGATCTAATAATATAGTAGCTTTTTTATAATGTTACCATATAATCAAAATACAGTAATATTTTATAAGTGTTACCATAAACCCAATTATTTACCGGGAAAAAAAATGTCATTCCCGCCAACATGAAATGAAGTTGATTTTGTCTCATTTTTATTGTTTAGGGGACAAATCACATTATTTTGGGTTTATTTTGTCACTTTTCATTCATTTAGGGATCAAACAAACGTTTTACATATACCCAAATATTAACCGGGAAAATAACACTTAATACCGCCTAACTCAAAATTTCCCAAAATTTCCTAGCTAATACCCTCATAACTCATTCACATCGAAGGCAATTCTTTAGTTTGAGTTCTAGAGTCGCCTTTTCTTTTCTTAACCCTTGTTTGTTTCGCTAGATAAAGAATTTCCCACCCATTTTGCGACAAAATCTTGCTGCTGAAAACCCATTTTGCGACAATCAATCTTCTTCTCAATCAATCTTCTAATTGCTCTTTTCTTCTCAATCTTCTTCTCGTTGGAATTCATCTAATTGCTTTGTTCTTCTCAATCTTCTTCTTGTTGCAATTAGGGCAAAAGGTTTTAAGGTTTAATCAATCTATCTTCTTCTTCTTGTGATTAGCAAACGCTGACATTCCAGCATCGATCAACTCTCGGCAAGCTTGGAGCTTCAAGCGCTTGAGGTTTTGGCACTTGAGAGATATTAAAACAAGTGCATCGTCCCCGATGCCGATAGATCTACGGTCACATTTGAGATTTGATTTGGCATTGAGAGGGAGATGGTGACGATTCTGTCCCTTGATTCTGAGCCAGCGACGACATTCTAGAGAGCATCTTTTGCAATCACCAGAGCTAAGAGACTGGAAAATGCAAGCCAAGCACTCTTCGGGCAGATTTGAAATGAAATCAGACACTTCGTTGACATGTTCATGTGCAGCAGTGTTGTACTTTTTTCTTTCTCAAAATTTCTTTGATTTGCAGGTTGTTTTGTCTGGGGTTTTTCAGCTATCAAACTCAACTTTAACATGAGATATTGAAATTTCTATTTTTTTTTTTGTTTTAAATGTGATTTTTTGATAAACGAATATTTAGATGTTGATATTTTAATGAGTGAATGGATTTTTAAACAGGATTTCGAGCCCACGAAAGTTGAGTTGCTGGAAGATGACGAGATTTTGTTGTTGGAGTTTTCCGAGAACCTTCCAGTTGGGATGGGTGTTTTGGCTATTGGATTTGAGGGAATGTTAAGTTAAAAAATGAAAGGATTCTATGGAAGGTGACTGATTCAAAGTTTTTTCTTGGTTGTTTACAAATTACATAATATGCATTGAGAAAAGTATATGGATATTGCATATTAAAATCAATAAATTGCACTTTTGTATTGCAATGTGAATTGGGTTTTGTTCAATTGCTAGAAAATGTAGAACAAGGAATTAAAGTAAATTTTAATCTTGAAGTTTAAGTTATTGAAGGTATTTTGAACGAAATTGGGAGGGAAAATTCTTTAAAAGATGATTTTAAACTTATAGATTTTTTGTATTTGTAGATTTTTTGTCAACAATAGCAGGGCAAATTGTCTGATTTTGAACTTATTTTACTTTTCAGAATCTAGAGAAATTATAATGTAGATATTCTAAGACATGAAACCTCAATTTTTGCCCCTTCAGTTTCACAGGTGACTCAAGACAGGTTACAAAGTGAACCTTTGTCACCAAATCGAGCTAGTTTCATTTCTGAACAAAACAAGGTAACAGGGGAGGATGCTGTTTCTTACGCTTTTGTCTTATCATTATCTTTACTTATTAACATATGATAAAATTTCAGTAATTTGATGTCTTTAACATTTTTTTCAGCTTCACACAAAGGACTTGGAAGATGTCCAAACCATGGAGGAAACTAGAGGTGCATCTTGTAAACCTTATCAATATGGGCTCTATTTGTGGCATAAGGATGTGCCGCTTCATTATAGGATAAGATTATGTGAAATGGTTGATATAACCATCTGTTACCTAACGGCTCAGTTTTGTGGGGAAAAGGAGTTCTGTGTGGGAACAATCGAAATAGATATTCTTTACATGAATAGAACCTAGAATATATTTACATGCACTTATATTTTTGGCTAATTTTTTTCCTCCAGTATTTTTCCGCACTAACGAAATTCTCCTAATTTTGTTTATTTGGTTGCACAGAAGGGAGACCAAGCTCTGAACATAAACTTTAACCACCAGAAGAGTTCAACACTATATTACAAAGGTTGGTTTTTATTTTCCCCCCAATTAGCAGTATCACCATGCAAATTTTCATAACTGTCATTTCAATTTTACTTTTCTCCTGTTTTGTGTTTCATGAGCTTGTAAGTTTCTTGATGCATTTTTATTTTCTTTAAGACTAGTACTTGGATTCTGTTTGTGGTTTAATTCAGACTGTTGAACAACCAACTCCCCAGCCATCCCCGCCTCCTAAAAAGGTTATATTTTGCATCCAAATTACCAATTATTTTGAGAAGCTTGCAAAATTGCATGGTACTAACATGGATACTTTTGCAAGTATCTATGTTAGATGCTATGCTTCTTAATAATTCTCTGTACATATGATGAATTCATTACAAATTTACCAATGGAATATGATTGAATGACCAAAAAAATAAAAGATACTAATCAAGTATAGTAAGTAATAGAACTCTTCACTTTGAAATTTAATCTCTCTAGTGTCCATTGATGATCCAAAAGGCCTGAGGGCGTAGCTTTAAAGTAATTTAGTTAGTTTTAGTGGTTTCGAAATTAATCCTGCATATTTATACTCTAGTGTTTGGCAAGGTTAATTGTCATTTCTCTTCTGTAATTTTATATGTCTTAGTGATGTTGGTACTGCCAATGTTGATGGCATTAAGGATACAAATGGTACTACACAACTGTGTGACTCTAAAATAAGTGAAACTGCTCAAGGTAAGATTTAAAAGCCCACCTGTTTTAAATTGTATGGACCATTTATTGATTTTACTATGTACTAAGAGTTTTCCATTGTAATGTTTTGGTGGGGTTAAGGGGTAATGTTGGGGTGTGATTCTTATTCTGGTTTGTCGGTTGAGGGTTTAAAGCTCATCTTGCCCTTGAATGTAATTTTAGATGCAGGATTACATGACCAAAACTGTTCAACATCAAAAGAGATTGCTGGAAAAGGTGGCTCATTTACTCCTAATGGTTTCCCTCCTCCAGGATCTTGGTAAATGCTTGTTGATACCCATTACTTGCCCATTTTCAATGTCAAATTGTGTAAATTAAATTTTAATAAACTGTTATCCTCTACTTTAGTTTATCCGCTGGACAGGATAGAGAAAAAATGACCAGTCGTCTGATGCGAAACATAATCCAATTGGTTCAGGCCATGACAAAGTTACTCCTAGTGTTCCCAGGGGAAGACCTGTGCATTTTTTTAGTGAAGCTTCGGTTGAAGTACCAATTACATGTGAAATCAATAGCACTAACACTGGCTCTGAAAACAGTTCAAAGCGCAGTGTAGCAGGCAAGACAAGTGATGCCACGGAGAAGCAACCAGCAAGGAAACTAACCAGAATTTTCATGGTGGTTTTTGTTAGAATTTTTTGAATGATTGAGAAGTATTAACTATTGTTCGTAGTTAATTTTTCAATCATCTAGGTATTAGATTTTATGTATGTAAAGGATGTTGGGTGCCTATTTATTAGGCATATATACAGACAGACTTTTTGTATATGAAGGTTCACCATCAATGAAATGTTTGAAAAATTAATGTATCATTGTTTATAATTTGTATTATTAATATAACAAGTGTAACAGTTTTAATATATGTTATAACAGATACATTGATAACACTTTCAAAATATTATGAAAAATAATTTTGTAACATTTATAAAATGCAATGAATTATACTTTGGTAGCACTTTTAACATGTTATTAAAAACTCTTTTGTAGCATTTTACCAATGTTAAGAAAAATTAATCTATAACATTGTAAAAATGTTATAGATTTGTTATCTATAACATTTTGAGAATGTTACAAAATACTAAACTGTAATAGGTTAAGAATGTTACAGAAAACTTATTTATAGCATTTTGAGAATGTTACAGAAAACTAAATTGTAACATGTTAAGAAAGTTATAGAAAACTTATTTATAGCATTTTGAGAATGTTACAGAAAACTAAACTGTAACAGGTTAAGAATGTTACAGAAAACTTATTTATAGCATTTTGAGAATGTTATAGAAACCTTATTTATAGCATTTATGTAGTGTTACCAAAAATCATTCGTATCTACGAATAAGTGTTACAATATACTTAACAATAGCATTTTATTGCAGTTACTGAAATAATTAGTAGCATGCAAAAAGTGTTACCAATGTCTATTTTTTAGTAACATGGGCTATCATAGCATCCTTATAAATGCTACCAATCACCTACGGTAACACCATTTTTGTTGTAGTGTAGGGACCATTTGTACCTTTGTAGTTAATGCTATTATGGTAAATTTAGTTCTATTATGGCTCTCATCTCAACATGACTATGTATTCTCACTTTGTTTTTTGAGTATAGAGACCATTTGTACCTTTGTAGTTAATGCTGTTGTATTTAATTTGATTACAAGATGGCTAATTTCTAACTAAGGAGTACATTGTAAAAGTAGATTTAACTCAAATGAAATGTGCATCCAGCAAACTATAGAATGGTAAAAGGTACTTCTAACTCAAATGAAATGTGTTAAGGAGTACAATTGTAAAAGTACTTTGTACATTGTAAAAGTAGATTTACTACAGATGAAAGTGTATCCAACAAACTTTACAATTGTAAAAGGTACTTCTAACTCAAATCAAAAGTGTTAAGGAGTACAATTGTAAAAGTACTTTTAACTCATATGAAATGTGTATCCAGCAAACTATACACTGCTGAAGCTGAAAAAAAAAAAAAAAAAAAAAAAAAAAAAAAAAAAAAATCAGTTTTCAGATGCTGAACAACACTGCACAAGTTGCAAAAATGCAAACAATTGAGCTGCAACTCTAGAAAAAACACTCTCGAAAACTAAAAGTCTAGAACAGCTGGGAACATCCAAGCAACCTCCCCAGAATAAGCTTCACTTCCAGCAAACAAGAAACTGCAAAACCTACAGAATTGTCCATGGAACAGCAGAAAAATGCAGCGATTAAACTGCAGCTCCATAGCCAGCACCTTCCCAAAATTCTCCTCTAGAAACACCACACAGGCACAAAAGAAAGCAACTTTCTATTGCAACAACTTCAACATGCCCACACTTCACGGCCAACCAACCAAACACTGCAATCACTGCATAACACTCCTGGAAACTCAAAAAAAATATGCCCAAGCTTCATAATCAATAAAAAAGAACTGTACAAACTGCAAAGTTCTTCCGAAAACAACAAAAAAACATAAACTGCACAAACTACACAAGCTGCAGAAAACTCCTAAACATTGTACAAACTGCAAGTGCAAAGACACACAAACTCTGAATAGTCGTACCAAAAATCAAAATTCAGCCTTGATCTACATTTAATTAGGAAATCTATTCAAATCTGGTCTGATTCAAAAAATAAATCAGAAACATAAAAAAAAAAAATAGTTCACTCTAAAATTAAATTAACTTCTACCTATGATGGAAAATGGAGAAGAAACACTAGACCATAGTCAACTAAAGAAACTAAATTACAAAATAGAATCTAACACTAGTGTAATTTTCTTTTGTAGCTTTCTTACAGAATATTTTCGTCAATTCAAATATATTTCCATACAGACCAAACAAAAGTGTAAAGTTCTTTATACCTAAACACAGAGAACAAAGAATAACGAAAGTAAAAAATGTAGGAAGAAAAAATTAAAGTTAGAAATTGTAACACTCTCTAATTATAGTAAGTTAAAAATATGAAAGCCTTTAAGCCAATACCTATGCCAAAAAATATGCTAAGCCATAGCGCACACCAAGCTAAATTGGTATGAATCTTTCTTGTTTTTTTTTTTTTTTTTTTTTCAATTCAGTTCCTAATTTGTACCATGGAAGACATCAATCAACTGGAATCAAGGTAAGAGGACATAACAAGCCACACATTCCAGACAGGTTGCCATGTATCAAGAATTTCAAAGGACCACATTAACCTAAAGGCTATTAAAAAAATTTGAAACAAGCCCTATAGAGAGAGAGAATTATGTCTAAATCAAGCAAATAAATGTATCACATGCATGATTAAGGTTAAAAAACAATACATAAGCTTAAACATGAAAGAAGATTCTTATACTTCAAGGAGGAATGACCAAATCTCTACTCTAATACTTGGATCAACACCCTGCATTGCAGAATGAAGAATGAATACTCACAACAATATGAGAGAGAGAATGATAAAACCAAGTGGTCACAATTGAAAATTATATGGAATGAATAAGTCGACATATATGTCTGATCAAATTTTTAATAACATACCCCAGTATGGACATACACCACCTTCAATAAGTCTTCCATTGGTGTAAATAAGCTCTTCCATTGTTTGGCAAGAAGCGCATGTTTTCTTCTCCTACGGGACAATGGTGATTTAAGAGTACCCTTGAAAAAAGAAGAAACAAAACAAATAAATATCTTCATAAAAGGGAATGGAAAATAACAATTATAATTGGAAAAACAATGCAGAACAAAAAATGGAAGCGTCAATGGGCAATGCACATATACATAATAGACTAGTGAAATTTTGGAGAACTTCATAACAAAAAGAAAATAAAAGATAAAAGCACAAGCTTCTTTCCATATACATTGAGATGTGCAAACAAGACAAAAGTAAACGGGAAAAGGCAACACTCTTAACTCATCAACACTAACACTTACACTTTAAATTGGTCATCCCTACAATTATTCAGATATGACTCAGTCCATTTGTAAAATAAAAATGACAAGGTGCCACCATTTGTTTGGCTGAAGAGACACAAGATAAGACATGGAATAATAATATTTCAAGACAAAAATCAAACCGTCAGAAACACCAAACTGAATCTTGCATGTATCGGTCTCTTTTTTTGGGGTGGTTATTCGCCTCTACCCTAGCCTCCTGGACACAAGAACTCCAACTGTTAACCCTTAAATAACTTTTGCAGGACAAACAAATTGACTCCATTATTCATAAATGACAAACCCCCCAAGAGTGGCTCTTAGGATCGACATGCAACAAAAACACAAATCACGAGTGTTAGTAGAGTTAATTGAAATGCTACCTTCTGTCAGTAGAGTGAAGGGTGTTTGGGATGGTGGATGGCGACGACCTGGTGCGAATATGGTGGTGGCTACGGTGGTGACTGAGATTGGAGAATGTGGTGGCTAGCGTTTTCAAAATTGAAAGAAAATTTGGGGATAATTTTTTTGGGTCCCTATTTTAGGGAAATTGAAATTGATTTGATTTGTTTGAGGGAAAGTGGAGATTTCAAATTTTAGGGTATTTTGAAAAAAAAAAAAATTTTAAGTTTTAGGGGGAAGTGATGTGGCAGATGAGATGGCAGTGCCACATCATGATGTAAGAGAGTGATGTGAGAAACTGATGTAAAGGTAGTATTATTGTTATTAAACTAGACTAAGGCTGGCGGATTATTGATTTGGACCAAAAGATTGTCTGCATGTCTGATATTTTTTGTTTGGCCTTTAAATGGCTTCCAGTTTCTTATCTCATCTTTGCTGACCAGTATTAAGACTTGTATGAGTGATAAGTATTCAAAGGTTGACTCTATTGACTTCAGTGTACATACTAGAAGACTGATATACTGTTGTGGAGGAGTTTAGTTCATCTCAGACTAATATTATGCACAACTACATCTCATGCACATGCATTCAATAGCTCTAGACATGTTTATATGTTTACGATATGATCATTTTTTCAAACACTTGGCTGACTGTGTTTGTTTAGTGAACTTTTCAGAATATGATTAGGTTGAGTTGTTAAATCTCGTATAATCTCCCTTTATCATTATTAGAATTTATATTGAACTTGTTTGTAGACACATAAATTGATTTCTATTGAGTATCTTTCAAAGCAGTATGTGTTAGCAAGGAGTAAGCCAATGACGAGATTCTCTAATTCACTTTTAATTTGATTTGTTTCTGGATTAGCATGGTAAATGCTTTTTGGTTATTAATGTGCCGTTTTATCATACTAGTTGCACAAGGTTTTTACTTCTCTTGCAGGGTCCTTCCATTGAAGAAGGCTGTCGAAGAAAAAGTTCAAGCGATATATGCTGCGGCTGCCTCTAGTTTCAAGTCTATGCTTAAAGAAAAAGGGGATTAACTATCAGTTCCCGCTGGTCCAAGGTTGGTTGATGTATGAGCATTAGGATAAAAAATATGAGAGACAAGGAAATAGTGAGAATAGGAGGAAATAAAGGGCAATAAAATAGAAGAACAAGAAAGATGACATAACTAGAGGAATTAGGAAGAGAAACAAATAGAATCAGGGAAGAAACTAATATTTCAACAAGTCTTTTATTAACTGAAAACTAAGACCCTGTTTATATAGTACCAGTTCTAAATAGAAATTTGCTTGGAAATATGCAACCTAAAATCTTTCTTAGACAAGAAGCAATCATCGATCTGACTAAGATATTTATATTCCTTGTATAAATTAGTTCCCAAAATTTTAAGATCCTACATTTTCCATCATTGGAGCTATTGCATATGAAAGTGTTTTATTTATTTATTATGTTTAAATTATTACTTGTTTTAGTGTGTCACTATTGTTCTTAAACATATGGCATCAAGACTATTTTAATGATCAACTCCGAGGGTTTTTATGATGGATACAACTAGGTTTTATTCCTTGGAAGATAGCTTACCTAATTAAATCTCTAACAGTAGAGCGGATGGTCTCAGAATCAATTCCTCTTGCACCAACCTTTGGGAAAGTTTGTTATTTAATGTGATTAATTGAGGTAGAAGCTAGCATTAGATGAAGGAATGGGTCTTTAAGGGTTAATATTTTAGCTTTAAGTGGTGGAAATAGAGTTGTTGAAGGAAACCTAGATTTATGTGTATACTTTAGGTTGGCAAATATGATCACGGTATCTTTTGGGATATATTACTTGGTTACGAGGTGGTGGATGGAAGGTGGTGCTTGTTAGGATCCCTCATTGTGAGGGAAAGGATGGGCATGTGGGTTATAAAGGGCATGAGCACCCTCCCTTGACAAGTTGGTTTTCCAAGGAGTGTTCTACCCAACCCAATTGTTGAGTTTTTGGAGTGGGTTCCTATCAGGTTATATTTTTAATAAGATGGTTGATCAAGAAATTTCAATTAGGACTTCTTTTTGATGATATTCTCTTACCAACTGTTTCAAAGGGGACAGTAATAAATTTTACATTCTAGCACAATGAGATCTAATAAAAGGATGTGCCATTGCAGATAATGGGACCCAGAATATTCATCTGCCATGCCCAAAGAAAGAACAGATAATGGGCCTGTCCATGTTGTAGGTGCTACCAGTGACAAAGATCTCTTAGCTTAGGGGTAAGACAGGGTCTATATTTGCAAAGTTCGAGTGAATCTATGTTAAATGTTTCACACTATTCATTATTTTGTGTCATAATTAGTTTTGTAGTTTTCCCCTCTTATCCATTTCTTTAGTTTCTCCCAACAACATTCAAATTTTAAGGAGCTTTTGATGCGATACTCCGTCATGAAAATTGGTTTCCTTTGATACTGCTTTTATTTCGTCTTCTAGAGAACTATGTTTAGGAATGTTAACTTGCATCATTTAAATTGTTTAGCTAGATACTTGGTATGCATAAAATCCCAATGATGAGCAGTTCAAAATCTCAGCACAAAAACATTTGTTTCCAAGTTTCATTTTCTGACAATGCAAACAGAGCCTTTTGAGAAAATATTTCAGCTTGAGGTCGCAGAAGTAATTTATGGACAGGTTGCAGGGTTCTCGGCAAGAAGCACTGAGATATGGAAGTTTGGAAGTTGCTATATCTTGTCTCATATGAAAAATACACAAAGTAGTCAGATTGTTTAAGGAAATGGACAATTGTGTGGCACCCTGCTTTGTCCTTGTGTAAGATGAGTTTAGAGTTGCTCTAGCTAATACTTTATTATGAACTGAAATTCTGAGGATTATCTTCAACCTTAGACTTTTGACATAATTAGTTTTGTCAAGTTCTAATTGTTAGTGTATGCCCTAGGAACCAATCGTGTCATCGGTTCTGAGGCATTATGTTTTGTATATATATGTAAATGTATATAGTTTGTATATATATTTTATCTTATCAATAAAAGAAAGTGTTCTTATTTCACATGTGGTTTATTGCTTCATTTATATATATGTATTACATGTGAAATGTCCGGATGATACAAATCTTTAGAAGATCAAAATCATCAAAGTATTCCCTNATTATCTACAACAGTTATGAGGTGGTGGATGGGAAGGTGGTGCTTGTTAGGATCCCACATTGAGAGGGAAAGGGTGGGCATGTGAGTTATAAAGGGCTTGGGCACCGTCCTTTGGCAAGCTGATTTTCCAAGGAGATTCTACCCAAGCCCATGAGAAACCCATGGCCCTACCCAATTGTTGAGTTATTGGAGTGGGTTCTTATCAGATTATATTTTTAATAAGATGGTTGATCAAGAAATTGCAATTAGAACTTCTTTTTGATGATATTATCTTACCAACTGTTTCTTTATACAGTAACGAATAGCATGGTTAAATACTTGGATTGTTATTTAACCGTCTTGTCATGTCTGGACTTCAGGTGGTAACTGATTATGGGAATTTTATGGTCCAAATCGGTAGCTCAAGAGAGGGAGGTCTACGTGATGTATCCTTCGAGGAGGCCACGACCCCTTTAATCATGCTCAAGTAAGGATTAAGTTAATACCTCTAGTTATAATCAATATAAATGAATAGAAGCATGCATTTCAAGCTTTGTTATCTCATGCTTCAATTTTTATGTGGATGAATTAGTACTGAGTAGTAACATTGTGGCCACATGCTTCTCTAGGGCCTGGCTTACAACGCGAAGAAAAATATCCTTTATGTTGCAGATACTGAAAACCATGCTTTGAGGTACGTTGCAGGTTCAAAACTATCCTTAAATTGTTTCGAAGCCCTTTTAGGCTCTATTTCCGATTTTGTTGTAAGGTGACCTTGTTTTTTTTAAAGGCATTGTGTTACATTTAGCATAGTTCCCCAAGACGTTTTTATGGTTTTCTCAGACAGAAAAGAGTAGAAAACTATGTTCAGACGTTTTGATTTTAATCCTTAAGATAAGTTCACAAAGGAATTACATTACTAGCATTATCTTCATAATCTTTCGTGAAAAGGTTTTAATAGTTTCAATTAGTTTCAATGCATGTATTGTAGGGAGATTGATTTTGTTAATGAAAAGGTGCAAACTCTTGCCGGAAATGGAACCAAAGGCTCTGACTACCAAGGGGGGAGACAAGGGAAGCTCCCAGGCAAGATTGGATAACATGAATTAATGATGCATATTCTGGTTGCGTTCTTAGTGTTCTTATAAAGAAATTTGGCCCCTTTATTTACTGAATTGACATCTTTCTTGATATGTAAAAATTTTATTTCATTTTTTTCAGCTCCTCAATTCTCCATGGGATGTCTGTTTTGAGCTAGTAAATGAGAAGGTTTACATTGCAATGGCTGGCCAACATCAGATCTGGGAACACAATACACTTGATGGAGTTACTAAAGCTTTTAGTGGCGATGGTTATGAAAGGAACTTGAATGGATCAAGGTAATTCAAAGAATCAGTAAAGTGATCAGTTGATTCTTTTTTCTTTTACATCTTCGTACTTCACATATAAAATCCTTTTGGATATTTGTGCTCCAAATTGTGGAACCTTTAGGTTGATAAGAAAGAAAAAAGTTAAAGGTGATAAAGAAAAGTTTGATCAGTTTGAAGTCCAGGCTGAACTTGGATGAGCTTGTATTGAGAAAGGGCAGAACCTCAGTTCCGATGGCGACTGCCCTGTTAAATGTTTATAGCTCCTGAAAGGTCCATATAGTTATGTCTATCTATTTGTTTGCACTCATCACATACATCTGTGTTATACTAGAGCATTATTTGTCTTAATTTCAATTTTTTATTCATTTATATTTATGTTTTCCACTGGCATGATTCTCCTGGAAATTTGGCATTGATGTACTGATTTTTTGTTGAGGTAGCTCTACAACCACTTCATTTGCACAACTGTCCGGAATTTCATTATCTCCTGGTAATATATGCTGGGATTTTTTGACATATTTCATATTCTCAACCATTTTATAGTAGTCTAAATGTTTCTGTCACCATATCTGAAGTTTCAAATTGATGCTTATTTGTAGATTTCACAGAAATTTATGTTGTGGATAGTGAGACTAGCTCCATATGAGCACTCAGTCTAAAAACAGGAGGATCAAGATTGCTAGTTGGTTGTGATCCTTTTTTGTCAGACAATTTGTTCAAGGTAATTCAATTTAAAAATTAAGAAGCCTGTTTCATCTTGGAAAAATATTTTGGTCTTGAATAATTTTTTTTTACAGAAATTGGAGAAGACTTACAGTTCATATTTAGTTTATGTCATTTTGTCTTTTTCTCCTAATAGTCTTATAATGTATGATTTACAGTTTGGAGACCATGATGGAACAGGATCTGAAGTTCTTCTTCAACATCCACTAGCTGTCTTTTGTGCGAAGGATGGTCAAAATTATTTTGCAGATAGCTGCAATCACAAGGTAATTAGCTAATAGATGAAGATATTAAAGATATTTAGATCACTGTACCCAACCGACATTTGTTGAATTTTCTGACGATAAATTTAAAGCTTCATGAATGCTCATGATGCATTACTTGGGGGCTCCTGTTGAGTGTTGATCACATAACTGATAAAATGAATGTGAATTATCAAAGCTAACTTCTTGATTTTCATCTCTTTTTGGGTGAAATTTCAGATCAAGAAGCTGGATCCAGCTAGTAAAAGGGTCAGTACCCTAGCAGGGACTGGGAAAGTTGGTTTCAAGGATGGAACAGCCCTAGCAGCTCAGGTTAGAAAATAATTTGCGTCCTTCTTACTGAATTCTGCTCATGCTGTATTACTGGTGGCTAAGAATTCAGTATATGTTGCTTTGAAGGAATTTTAATTTCAAAAAGAAAAAAAAATTGCTTATATGTGTTACATGCATCTACCGTGAGAATTAGTTATACTTGTTTGTTGATTCACTATCTAGCAACAAGTTGCAAATGGAAAGACAATGTCTTGTTACCTGCCATATGGAATTTCAGATGCACTGAAAATGAGTTTCTTTCATTAGTTCATAGTGCTATTTCTGAGCCATTATGTGTGACTAGATTAAAATGTGAGAATTCATAATCCAAGTACCATCTCATATTTTAAATTTTGTTACAATCACATCTCTTGAATTATTACAATGAAGCTCTTTCATCCTTGTTAACCGAATGAACCAAATGAAAGTTGAGGATGTTTATATCACTCCCAAGAAACTTTCTGATTTATGATGACTGAAATTTCACTTTTTATGCATTTACTATTTCTTTCAACTTTTGGACCATCAGGAATCATCGAAGCAGAGAACGGTGTCTTCTTGTTTCATTAGCCAAACAGTATCAAAATTGACTGGAAGTTGTCTGATTGTACTGGCTGTGCCTTTGCATAGATTATCATAAGTACTTATTAAAAGTGTTTCGTTGTCAATTTTCAGGAAGCTTCTCATAGGTATACAAACAATAGTGTCATCAATACCTAGACTGAACAAGAAAGGCCTGAACTTCTTACTTTAGAGCTAAAAGGAGTTCAGCCTCCTGCACCCCAATTGTTGTTGATGTGGTGTGTCCATGAGGCAACCTCAGTATTAAATTTCTTTGCCTGAGTACCTTCTCAAAGGTACAGATGGTTTGTGTCACAAAGGCTTCACTTTTTCATTTGCTTTTGACCTTAATATTCTCTGCTTTAGACTACAATGCAGGACTGTTGAACCTGAAAACCGTGGTGTTGATCCCTGGATGGAAATCTTAGTCCAGAAGGATCAACAAGACTTCACTTTAGGAGACTCTCTCCATCAGCTTCAACAGGTATAATTAGTTGCAGGTATGCCACTTTTGTGTGCTCTATATTAATTGCCCCCACAAGTCAAAAGTCGTTTGAATTGAACTACTTTTGACAAGTAAACCATGTGATTGCTGTCAGTTTAATTCCCTAGCCTTCAGTACCGATACCAAGGGAATAAAGGGTGTTTTAGTAACCATAAATACAACCTGGTTCAGGCTTACAGCCCCTTGTGCCTGCAGGCTCATGGTCCTCACTAATGTTCTCAATGTATGTTTTCACTCATTGGACATATTAAAGGTTTTGATGGACATCTGTTTGAATGAGAATAACACCAAGATCTAGATCTAGGCCTGAAGTGTAAATGGTTTGATTGAAACATCATTTGCATAGTATAGTCAATTTAAAGTTACAAATATCAGACACATGTAACACCAAAATTTCTATGTTCTAAGATCAAATTGATATTCGGCTATGCAGGCTATAATAGCATTAAGATGGCGTGCGAAAGAAGTTTGAATAAATTCACACTAACTTTGCATCTTATTAACTATTTAGTGGGTGATGATTTGCCATGTTTTACAAGTCTATTACTGTAAAGAAGATGAAGTGTGCCTGTACCAATCCCTTTTGTTTGAAATACCCTTCCACAATGAAGTTCCAGACTCAACCCCAGCAGAAATTACTCTTGCTTATGCCATTAAGCCGAAAATTTCAACAACTGGTTTACAGCTTCCAGCTGCAGCCTCCTGAAAGCAACTCCATATAACCACCTTGTAAGCTTCCTATATAGTTTTTGTTTTACTCACACTTGTCATATAAAATTGATTCAAGTTGATAAGCCCACAAGGGCTTTTAAGAGAAGATCCACCAGCTTCTTTTTAACTCTAATTATTGGTGAATCAAATGAAGAATTTGTCATAGTTTCTGTGCAAGACAAAGGGCCCACCATGAAACTTTTATTAAGTCTTTTACAACCTGTAATGTGATTAATTAATCATGATCATGAACATGATCATTGTGTTTAGGATAAGCAAAGGGATAGATTGCCGGTCAAGGCAGGCAGGCACTCACTCCTGCACACTTGTCTTTAATTGGTTAGATAATGATGGTGTTGCTCAATTATATGAAACTTGTGATGGTTTGTTTATTGATTTTATAATGGCAGATTAGCTCCCTACGTGCATAGCAGACAAAATATATTAATACATACAATCAATCTGCTTTATCTAAATCATGTGATTAAAATAGTAGTTGACTACTTAAAACGAGTTAGTTCCACCAAATCTCTTTGCCTAATTATCTTTGCTGGCAAGAGCCAACATTTCTACCTACATGTTTAATGCACTTTCACTTTCCTAAATTGCCCCATGCTCTTGACTTGTTCTTCATCTGTTTTTCACTGGTTAAAAGGAGTTTCTTAAACTATGAACTATAAAATTTAGACTCATGGTTCTGTCGTAGGTTCATTCACTGGTTAAAAAGATGAGACTCTTAAAGTGTGAACTATAAATTTAGACTCATAGTTTTGTCATAGGTTCATTCATTGTCATTGCGTAAGTCGTACTTTAATAGTGCAATTATGGGGTCGATACATGTGTCCAGAGTTTTCATCTTCATCTTACTCTTATGAAAGACAGCAAAGTGTGAACTATAAATTCAAACACATTCTACAGTAAATTCGATTCTCTATTGTTGTGTAAGTCCTACATAAATAGTGCATGTATAATAAGGTTGATACACGTATCTTAGAGTTTACATCTCCATCCCACTATGACGAAAGACAGTTTATTGTCAATTATAAGGTTACCAATACAAAATTCATCCTACTCTAATGAAAACCATTAGGTTGTCAATTTCACATAGATATACATGGCTTGTATTGTGAGGTCGATACATGTCTTTAGAACTGGGTCATGTAATATTAAAGTTTTAATGTTGTGCAATATAATGTAACAAAGACACCCTAAAGGTCAATCTGAAAGTATATATGTCTAAATTAGGTTCAAAGAGTTAATCAAATTCCTGTTCCCTTATACGACAATATGATGTGCATCAGCTTGTTGTTATTGTTTATCTGACATCTTATGCATGATAAGCTAATATTATAATTGTTCTATTGCATTTGGAGTTTACCATTTTTGTCTGCTACATGATCTGAATGTCTTGAAAAAGTTTGTAAACATAGGTGGACGATTATAGATGTGTTGACCTTAGTGGCCTCTTGAAAGTAATGGCTAGTTATGGAAAAAGTGGTTTGTGTCTTTATCTAATCGCATTTTTGTTTTTTTTTTTTTTGTTTTGGATATTTACTTGCAAGGACGAAAAAGAAAATGATATTCTTTTATTACTAATGCCTAATATTAGTCCAGTGAAACAATAACATATTAAAAGCTTAGTGCTATCTAGTACTGGTTATCTCATATTTTAGTTGTGTACTGTAATTTCAAGGATGCAGATATTGGTTGATGGAAAATTCTTAGTCACTCATTACTTTGTAGCTTGTGGTTTTATTTGTCTAGCTAAAGAGGAAAAACTTTTGATTTTTTAATTTAACTATCTCTGGGAACAATCTTTAGATTTTGCTTCTTGTGGATAATTTGATTGATCATGAAAAGTTAAATGTTACAATCGTTAATTGTATCAAAGGAAAATTTTTAGAATGCGAAGAACATAGAGATTCAATGTTGGAGTTTTTTTAACTGCACAAAACAAACTTACAAATATAAATAAAGCCCCCAGAACCCTGTTGTATATCAACTCCATCTTGAAATTTGCAGAAGAAAATGTCAAGGCAAATAGTTCGTATGATAAACCCTGCAATCTAGCAGCTAGATCAAATGGGTGGTGCCTAGATTCATAAGAATAGATTCGACAATTTGGATAGAGTTTTGGTTGATGCACTATAATCATTGTATTGTATATCATGTAGCTTTCTATTGTAACTTGCACTTTAGCCACTAGATCAAGCACTTGTCACCTAGGAATGGTTGTTAGTGATCAAAAAAGATTCTTGAAATGACAGCCTTAAATGTAACTACTATACCATGTAATGTTTTATTGAAAATCTAGATGGTAAACTTGGTCACACAGTTTATGCATCAAAAAAGGGAAGGCAAAAAGGATTCTAGACTTCAGGTGAAATCTATTCACTTGGAGAAAATCTTTCATTGACTTCAAATTTTGAATTATTTTGAGGTTTTGACTCGTTTTAGTTTTGTATGACACTTTGATCTTTTTTTTTTTTTTGTATTTGTTTTTTTTTTCTGATAAGCTTTCTGTCAGCTATTCTTGGCAAGTATCATTCTTCAAGTGAAAAATCTACTGCAGGCGTTTTTTGTAAGCTGAAAACACGTCATGGCTCTCAAGCATCACATCTTCAACTAACCAAGGATGCTCTTGGTATTGTTGCTTCACTTGGCAAAGTTGTGGATGAAAATCTTAACAGTTTGATTGATCATGTATTCTATCTTTTTCTTCATCTTTCTCTGGTGATATTGTGCTTTTTGTGTTGGCTTGTTTCTTGTTGCTTTTTCTTGTTTATAATTAACTGATTTCATTGTTTCCCATCAATAAGGACCTTTTTAAGTTTTGCAATGGCCAAGAACTTGTTGTATTACATGATTTTCTACAGACAAATATATAATCCATTGAATTTGTTGCCAGTAGATTCATCCATAAAGCTTGCATGTTGTTGTAGTGTTGTTTGCTCTTGAGTGGTGAGTGAGGTTATGTTGTACATTGTTGCAGAGACCGTTAATGGTTAGAAATCATGTTTAATTTCTAGCTTTTGTATTACCGAAAAGTGTGACAAAGCTAAATGTTTTCAGTAATACCCAGGCTTGACATTTTTTTCATCTTCTTTGGAGTATAGGCTTTTCTCTGAGTACTTAGGAATGGACACTATGTTCGCAATTGTTTGCAAGACTTATGAAGGTGTTAAGGCTCTAGAAACATACGATAAAGAGGGTTGCATTATTAAAAGTTCTGGTCTTCATGGGCTTGGTGCTTCAATTGGGAAGACTATACATGACCGGTTTCTTGTTGTCTTGAAAACTTAAGGCATCAATTTGACTTCTGCTTTCCTGAATTATATAGACATGTATCCGCAGACATTCTAATTTTTTTTCTTTCTCCAGACCTCATGCCGATGAGTTTGTAGCTGATGATCCACAAAGGAGGCTTGATATTCTAAAGCCAAGATTGCTTAATGGGGAGTCTCCACCTGGCTTTCTTGGCTTCGCAGTGAATATGATTGATGTGGAAAGCAAAAACTAGCCAATTTCATTAGCCTCTTTCCGGAGAATTACCATTTAACTTGTTCGGCTTTGAAAGAGATCACAACAAAGCAATGATCCAGTTTGGCTGCTTTTTTCATGGTTGAAGTTGTAGCTTAAGATCAAGATTGAAAAGAGGTATGTTCTCAACAAAAATTACATTCAATTTTGTTTAATTTGAAAGATTGTTAGCAATTAGGGATGACTTGATGAAGGTAGACCTCTCTGTTAATTATTTTTATTCACCCTTCTTTACTGAATTGAAAAGCTTGCTAATATCGTTTTAGGGTTGATTGGAGTGACAAGTTGAGTTCCATTACATAATAGTCTCTGAAGAAAAAGTTCCTGGTAAGTGAATATTCTCACTTTTAATTCTAATTTTACATGTTCAAAATTTTCTTTTATGAAAGTTGAAGTTGTTGCACATTTATTTATTTATTATACAATAGTTCTTTTGTAGAATTTAATATGCACCTTTTATAAGCACTCTCAACACCCCGTTTTTTAATTGCACTCTATCACAAATTATTTTTTTATTAAATTCATCATCAAATTTATTCTTTCTAAAAAAAAAAAAAAAAAACTTGTAACTAATGCAAAATCAATAGATCATAATCTATAAAGAACTCATTGAAAACAAAAGCTTTTTGTTAAAAGTTAATGCGAAAGTCCTTGGAAGTTCTGTAATTTGTCACATAGCTTACAAGATTTATTTACCTTTTATTTTTTTTTCTTTAAATCATGTATAAATAAATCAAAACTGTATCGGACAAATATATTGAATCATCTTTAAATTTATGAGAAGAATGGAATACAAATTTATTTTTAAAATTTTAGTTCGAGAGTATACTAAAACAGGAAGTGTTAATAGAATATTTTCAGGTACAGGGTCCTGCAATCTTCCCCTTAAGCAATGTTACTGGTGAGTTGGCAGCCCTTGGATTACGCTCCAAGGAATCCAAGGACTGACCATAGTTCAAGAGACCATGATCTGGTGGTTAGCTGCCCCCAGTAAGGTTGTTGGGAATAAGATTGCCTTTTACGTTTGTTATGCAACGGAAACAAAAACTCTAACGCTAGCTTATTGAATATAATAATAACAAGTAGTAAAGCATAAATAAATTGCCAAAATTAAATGCAAAAATAAAGAATATCAGGAATTAACGAGGTTCGGTATTAAAACCTACGTCCTCGGGCGCTGCAAAAGAAAACTCCACTATCTCCAAACAATATTACAAACTTTTGGGCAATACAACAAATACCCAAAATAAAGGGAAGATACAACAAAACTTGCAAACTAAAGAGTCCTTAAAGAAAGAACCCTAAACAAAAGAAGTATAATGGAATTACATCTTGGGATACAAATAACAATGATTTAGGTCCTTATATATAGGCCTCAAAAGTTTCCAACTTTTCATTCCCAAGCAATGTGGGACAAACTAACATTTTGGCCTATTACATATAAGTCTCTAAACCTTTTTCCATTATCACTTCTACCCCCATGTGATTTGCTAAATGAGCCACTTTTTCCAACAAATCTCCACCTTGGCGAATTAGCAAACTTTCAAGTTTTGTATTCTTCTGTCAAATTTTGCAACACCTTCAAATGTACCAAAAGACACAGTCAAGCTCGCAGGATGTTGATCAAGTTCAAACAATAAATGAATTTGACCCTTGTCACTACTGAAGTCACATGTCTATAGGATTATGTTCTGTGCCAATCTTCTGGAAAATCATTTTCCCATTTTCAATATAATCCTACAAAAACTAAACCATATCTATAGTACATAAAATATACTGTAGAAACCATTTCACAACTTGCAAGTCCTTTACCAGGTCATGTATATGCCTGCTCACCATACTATGCTTGTGAAATATCAGGCCTTTGTGTACCCATGGCCCATCATACATTGATCAAATCGCTTGTACCACTGTCTTGGTGCTGCTTCAAACTATATAGAGATTTCTTCAATTTGCAAACCCAATTTTTCTTTCCAACAACCGTATAATCATCTGGCTGATTCTTGTAGATTTCCTCTTCCAAACTACCATGTGAAAACGCAATTTTCACATCCAATTGAACTGTTCAAAATCAACTGTGCCACCAAGGTTAGCAAAATTAGAATGGAAGACTTTACCACGGAGAAAACACTTCACTGTAATCAAATCCTTCCATTTGAGCGTATCCCTTTACTACCAACCTAACCTTGTGCTGAACATCTTCTCTTAGAAAATCTCTTCTTCTTTGCATACACCCATTTGCACCCAATCGCCTTCTTATGTAGGGATCGCATTTCATCATTCATGGCCGGTTTCCATGATTCACAATTTGAACTCTAACTACTGCTTCTTATAAGTAGTAGAAATCATCACCTACGATTGGAAGTGCATAAGCCACCATATTAGCGAAACGAGTAGGCTTGCGAATTTCTCGTCTTGGCCTATTGTATGCAATCGATTCCTGTTGCTGAGGAGATTCTGGGGTAAAATCTCATTTTCATCAATATTACCACATTAGTCACCTCAGAATCACTTTCTGTCTTGTGGACACTATCTGGTTCAACTGTTGTTTCAAACTCCCCCTGCTGCCGAGTATCCCCACACACATATGCCACCGTTTGAGCATTTCTGAATCTGCTCCTCTTGTACGATTGCAGCTGTCGTTCCAATAACTGTACTACCATTAAGTAATACAAGTTGTTTCTCCTGTTGCCTTTCATTACACAAGAGCGCCTGAAGAAACTTTTAGAATTCCATCTCGCATATTCACCGTGAAGCCTTTAGATTCCAAGCTTCCAAAGAGATGAGATTCTTTTTCAACTTCGGTACATACCGAATATCTGTCAGAGTTCTAGTCAAGCCATCATGATTCTTCAACCGAATTGAACCTATCCCATTTGTTTTACAAGCATCATCATTGTCCATTTAAACAACTCCACCACGTTCTTCAAAATTAAAGACCAGTCCTGGTGAGGACACTATATAGGTACTACCTGATCTATAATCCACTCATTTGATCCAGAGGTGGATGGTAGGCTAACAGACAGAAATCTGACTCATCCTCTTCACGCTCAACAACGCATGCATAGAAACGCTTTGCCCTATTTCTTTTTCAACTTCGGACAATCTTCTTCCATGCCCATTCTCATGACAAAAGGCACATTGATCCCTATTGAGTTTTCCCTTTGAACGAGATCTTCCTCTTCTCTCCTTTTTACGACTCTGATTTTGACTCCGCCATCTTGCTACAAGTGCTTCTGTTGACTCATCTCTATTCTCCCTCTGATCCTTTTTTTCGAATTTCATGATTGGACAGAGCAAACAAACTTCTTCAAAAGCAATTTTTTTTTCCCATGAGAAGTTGTATACTAAGATAGTCCAACTCATCTGGAAGAGATCAATTAACAACATAGCCTTATGTTCATCTTTGAATGTTTCATCCAATTTACAAATGAGCAATTAATCTGTTAAATGTATCAATATGGCTACTGATATTTGTACCTGGTCTCAACTGAGACGAAACAATCTTTTCATCAAATAGAGTCGATTCTCATTACTTCTTTTCATATATTTGTTTTCCAGCGCCTTCCATAACTTATTTGCAGACGTCTCTTTCATGAATGGATATTTCTGCTCTCTACAAAGACATGAACGAATCATTCCAGAAGCTTTTACATTCAACCTCACCCGTCTTTCTCATAGATATCTTCTGGTTTTTCCTCCTCCAGAACAATATCTAGATCCTACTGATACAAGCTATCCAATACTCACTCTGCCACAAGCCAAAATTATTTTGGCCATCAAATTTTTCAACATCAATTTTTGCATTTGAAACCGTTATCATCTTTACTGGCACGGATGGTGGTGCTGCGAACGGTGATACCTCGGACGATGAATCCTCGGACAATGACGTCATTTATGCCTTACTCAACTGGCTTGGTAAACAAAGTTCCCAAAACCAAGCTCCACAAATTATTATTCATAGCTAACCAACAAATCAACAATACCCTAAGTAGTAGTAAGTGCTGAAATGATTAAATACGCACCAGAAAAATTCCTAGGAAACATGGAGGGGTCCAAATGGTCCCACTTAAAATCCAGTCTCCTTAGACTTTTATCGTCTTTTTGACAGAATTTTCCTAACATGCATATAACCATACAAATAGCTACTCACTGTCCTAAACCTAGGCTCTGATACCACTTGTTATGCACGGAAACAAAAACTCTAACGCTAGCTTATTGAATATAATAATATAGTAGTAAAGCATAAATAAATTGCCAAAATTAATGCAAAAATAAAGAATACCAGGAATTAACGAGGTTCGTATTAAACCTACGTCCTGGGGCGCGAAAAAGAAAACTCCACTATCTCCAAACTATTACAAACTTTTGGGCAATACAACAAATACCCAAAACAAGGGGAGATACAACAAAACTTGCAAACTAAGGGTCCTTAAAGAAAGAACCCTAAACAAAAAAAGTATAATGGAATTACATCTTGGGAACAAATAACAATGATTTAGGTCCTATATATAGCCCCAAAATTTCTCACTTTTCATTCCCAGCAATGTGGACAAACTAACATTTGACCTATTATATATAGGTCCCTAAACCTTTTTCTATTATCACTTCTACCCCCTGTGATTTGCTAAATGACCCACTTTTCCACAACTTTAACATGGAGAATTTATATTAATCTAGTTGGGTTTTTTTTGCTTGAATAATTTCTTTCTATCACTATATCTTGGAGTTGGGATTAATCTTCACCATGAAATACATGACAAGTTACGCACACCAAATGTTAACTATTCCTATTCAAATTTTATAGGAGAATTTTTATAAGTTTTTCTCTATCATTCTTTCTTAAACTTTGTTACTGCCTACTGAAAATTTTGAACTATTTGGGATGGGTTACTTTCCTAATTTGAGCAAGTTGTTTTTTTTTTTTTTTTTTTTTTTTGGATATCACCCTATTCCAGATACTTTGTGATATCAGATTATTTGGACTACCCAAGCCAAACCAGATTAGAGGAAGATTTGATCAGTTATAGTTAACAAATTGGGATTTATATATCAACGATATATTTTCTTCATTTGAACTATTTTAAAGTTCTTTTAGTGGCTTTGTGGTCTTGTTGTCTTCTATTAAAAACTCTTTCTTCATAAACCAAATTCAACATTTTTCTGTGTTATCACATCCATTTCCCTAAATTTGATTTGATACTATTCGTTCATGTATAAAATAGATGATTATTAATCCTTTCGAAGGAAACAGTGATGGACATTTTGTGTCTATTATTGACTTTAGAAGGAAAGGAAACACTTTTGCTCGAAATTTCCTTTCTTTCTTTGTTAATATGTGCATATTAAATAATCAATTTTTGGGTATGATTCTTGATTTAATTACAGTATTTAATTATTGTGTTAATTTGTCATAAAATTGAATATTTTCCAATTGATATTTGCGATGTAGTTGAGATTGATCACGTTGG
This sequence comes from Pistacia vera, assembly GCF_008641045.1. Classification (NCBI taxonomy): domain Eukaryota; kingdom Viridiplantae; phylum Streptophyta; class Magnoliopsida; order Sapindales; family Anacardiaceae; genus Pistacia; species Pistacia vera. Next base: position 302,057 of record NW_022195500.1, read on the forward strand.
ATGGGGTTATTAGAGTTATTCTTCTATGTATATATGAAATCTTTGATAATTATCAATTTATCTTTGTTTCAACAACTTGAAATATGTTATAATATAAATTTAATCATGTTATTGTTGTTTATAAAGCAGGTAGGTATTAGTTTCTATGGTATCAAAGATCTTTTGGTTAATCATGAGAACATTTCAATTGTATTGGTGATGAGAATTCATATGTATTGTTTTGATCAAATAAAAAGAGGTTCAATAGCTAATAAAAACTAAAAAGATTGATTCTTTGAGATCGTTAGATTCTTCTAATAGAATAAATAGAAATAGAATATATCGATTCTTTAAATGTTTATTTACATATTCTTCAATGTATTAGTCATTTTTGATACATGAAAGATATACGTATTTTCTTCCAAAAGAAAATATAAGAAATCATACAAGAAAAGAAAATATAAGAAATCATACAAGAATCATGTCCTTTTTTCTTTGATAAATGATCAAAGCTTCATCTAGTTCAAATTAAATGTACGTTAATACATTTATATAATATATATGTTTATAAATTATACAAACTAATATTATAAAAGGAAATAAGGTTATGGTTGCTAACATAATACAAGTTTTAAGATAATATATTTATGTAACTTAATATCATGAATATTAGTAAATATTAATTTCAGTCACTCTTTATCTTGACCATATATTTTGGTTTAATCTAATAACATAAATTTGTGTTTAAGTTTGTAGGTAAAAAAATAAGAGTTGTGGAATCTTCTTATATATATAGTGATTATTTTTAATTAAATTCTCTTAAATAATTAGATTGAAATCAATCAACTATTATTAAATAATTTTTAAATTATAATTCAAAAAATAAAAACATATAATTTACATTTGAATCATTTACAAACGATTCGGTCACTATCATTCGATCTACTGTCCTCCAATCTACAAAACCCCTTTGACCTTAGCTTTTGGTAATTTGTTGATTGCGGGCTAAGAAAGTGAAGTGGATTTTGGGTATTAACGTAAGAGTTAATGAACTTTTCTCACCCAAAAAATAGCGCAATGACATTTTCTCATCCTCAAACTTTTAAAATACCATTTTAGTGTCCAAAGCAATAATTCCATTAACATATTTTGTAAAAAACAGTGATATTCACTATAAAGATGAAAATACCCTCGATTATTCGAATTTAATTTTTTTTTATTATTATATGTGAAGTCAATATAGTCAATTACCTATATACCCATCTTTTTATAACGAAATTAATATCTCTAACAAAGTGTAAAAATTAGATAACAAATTTGTCCCCAATGTTTGTAATAAATAACTGTTGAGAATTTGAAATTTTGAGATATGTGCAATTACCATTTTGTCCCTGTAAGTGTTGNTCTTGAACTATTCCTTTTCAAATTTTATAGGAGAATTTTATTTAAGATTTTCTCTATCATTCTTTCTTAAAGTTAGTTACTGCCCTACTGAAAATTTTGAACTATTTGGGATGGGGTTACTTTCCTAATTTGAGCAAGTTGTATCTTTTTTTTTTTTTGGGTAATCACTACTATTCTAGATACCTTGTGATATCAGATTATTTGGACTATCCAAGCCAAACCAGATTATAGAGAAAGATTTGATCAGTTATAGTTAACAAATTGGGATTTATATGTCAGCGGATAAATTTTCTTTCATTTGAACTTATTTTAAAGTTCTTTTAGTGGCTTTGTGGCTTGTTAGTAAAAAAAACTCTTTATAAAAACTCCTTCCATAAATCTAAATTCAACCTTTTTTTGTGTTATCACATCCATTTTCCTAAAATTTGATTTGAATACTATTTGGTTCATGTATAAAATAGATGATATTTTTAATCAGCTTTCGAAGGAAATAGTGATGGACATTTTATGTCATATTATTGACTTTAGAAGGAAAAGGAAACACCTTTGCTCGAAATTTCCTTTCTTTGTTAATATGTTGTCATATTAAATACATCAATTTTTGGGTATGATTCCTTGATTTAATTACAGTATTTTAATTATTGTGTTAATTTGTCATAAAATTGAATATTTTCCAATTGATATTTGCNTAACATGACATTTCTAGGCTCAATTTTGAAATCATTGACAGGAAAAGAACCTGGTTGTACTTGTCGAAGGTGCCGAAATTGCTTGCAAAGGTCTTTGTAGAGCTTGAAAAAAAATCTCAAAAGATTAAAGAGTGTTGTGTGTTGTTATCTAACTAGTATATTGTATCCACTCGCTTCCATCTACATCTGATTCGCATCCAACTTGCTATTTTGTTTTAGCTTAGTACGTGTTGTTGCGTCGTCGTCATTGTTTGAAGTCCTCTAAAGCTTCGACGAATGCTTTGTTTTTCTAAATTTTGCTTCACTCAATTCCTATACTACATTATGTAGACGTAAAAATCTACTTTTACGGAAGAAGGGACTGATCCCATGAGGTTGAGGCCACTAGCGATCTGTTGCACCTGCACACGTAAGGAAACAAATATGAAATGACAGAAAACACCAGGGTGGTGTTTGCCGTAGGCACTCCGATGGTCAAGTCAGCAAGGCTGAAAGAGGCTAATTTAGTGAGGGCTGGAGAGAAGAAAGGTTACCAGAAGTCTAGTTAGGGACTGTGACTATGGCTGTAATGCGAAGTTCTCAAGCGGGAACTCCGGGGTCTGAAGGTGTAATGTGATCTCCTTTGTGAGAGGGCTGGCCTCTGTTTAAATTGTGACTGTATGGTTTCCAATTCTTGGTAGGATTGGGAGTCCTCATAGTAGTCGTTCCTCCCAAGGGTGTATCCTTTGGCCCCCTTATTCTGGCGTGAAAGAGAGTCCGAGCATGACTCGGATATAGACCTTAGAGGAATTGGAGTAGTAGTGGACTGTCTTATCAGAGTTCAAGTAGGAGTGTGATCCGTAGGTGATTGTAGGCTCCGAATTTGACCAGCTCAGAAGGTGTGCTGGGATCAAGAGGCCTGGGTCCAGATGGTATGGACTAACTGTACTTCATACCGAATGGGCCTCATTTGGGGAATTCTGGCTTAGGCCGTATCGGGACTAGTCCTAGGTTTTCCTCTTTGTCAGAAGTGTTCCCCTAGTTGGGCCAATGACATATTTTGGCCCTAACAGTTTGTCCCTCACTCTCTGAGTTAAGGGATGCTTAACTTAGAGAGTAGGAATCGCCTGTGGAATCTTTAGTCGGCCTTTGTGGTTGACTGATTACTGGCATGTTCATGCTCGCAGTTGGTGAGGTCTTCGGTGTGACTGACCAGTCGGATGGAGGTGACCGATTGCTTTTGCACCGTTTGTTCGTTGCTTTATTTTCTTTTCCCTTTTTCTTTTGTGTGCATTGAGTTCCGGTTTTCTTTTTAAAAGATTTTGAAAATTCTTGAGAAGAGGTTTTGCTCTAGAGAAGCTTAGAATTTTGGTTGAACGGAGCTTGAAATTCTAATTGAACAGAAAAAGGTCTTGTCGATTCATGATGGTTTGGGGGAGCACCAATTAGGAAACGATTGATTCTAAGAAAGCAGGTCGGTCGGTCGGTCGTTCAAGGCAAACGGTGATCAATGAGTACTAGGTTTCCAAGGGAGTAGGTCAGCCTGGATGAGTGGTGATAGGTTTGGACGGCGTTGGTCCGTCAGGGTGAGCGGTTATAGGTTTGAATAGAGTCGGTTGGTTAGTGGTGAGGGGCGAGTGGTGATTAAGCAATTGAGTTTGAAGCAGGGGAGTCAGTGAGTTAGTCGGTCGCTTAAGGCGTGTGGTGATAAAGTAGTAAGGTTTTGACGAATTAGGTCGATCGGTCGGGCAGAGTGAATAGATTTAGGGATGTTTGAGTCAGGGTCAAGTGGTTTGAGTAGAGCTGAGCCAAATGTCGGGAATGAGTACGAGGGTCCCCCGACCGTGGTGATGATGCCCGAAAGTGGGGTTATTCTGGTCTGTATACCGACTGGTGTGAGCGTTGCCACCCCAGGACAAGTGGTGCTAACCCGAGTGGTTCGGACAAGCAAAGGGGGAGTAAGGAAGACTCCGAAGGAGTTGGTAGTCAATCCTCATCCGGTAGTGGCTCCGAGGATGAGCCGAGTCAGCTCGGCAGTGCGATTCTAAGCCGAGATTATCCGTCTGTACTTAAGGATAATGACGTGTGGCGGATCTGGACGATGTATCACATTTTGGATTCAATCGAGATCAGGGCTCCACGGTCATACGAGCGGGTCGATTGGGAGGCAAAAGATTGGGTGAGTGTGTACGAGAAATGGTTTCACAATGGGCTGAGGTTTCTTATTCCTCGCCTTCTCTGGGAGGTGCTAAACCATTTCATGATTGCCCCGTCCTAGATTATGTCGAACGGTTGGAGGTTGTTGATGGCACTGGAGGACCTTTGCGTGCGGAACCAGGTGATGTTTGGGCTACATGAACTGCTGTATTCATATTTCCTGAAGGAAAATGATGAGGAGAAAGGTCAATATCTGATCAACCTCAGGCATAATCGGTCTCACCTGGTAACCGACCTTCGGTCGAGTGATAAGAACTAGAAGGATCAGTACTTTTTCATGAAGGGTGAGGCAGTCTTCAAGGAGAAAGGCCAGGGTGAGATTACGAGCACTTGGCGAGCCATTGGTGAGAAACTTTGTCTTTGTCTTTGTCTTGTACTTTGATTACTAAATCTTATTGTGTTTCTTCTTTGCAGAGCTTGAATTCAATCAGGCTGGGCAGAGTGGGGACGGCTTGGACGTGCAAACATAGAAGGTTCTAGCCTTTCCCAAAGTGCAGAGGGACTGACAAGTGGTTTTGGAGGAAGCTAACCTTAGGCGAGCCATCTTTGGGCTGGAGTAGAAGCGATTTAGCAAGGTATCCCTTTCCCTTCATTGAAGCAAACTTGGAATGTGCTTCTAACTCGTTACTACAATCATACCACTTACGGTAAGTCGAGGCTGAACCTATTAACCGTTGGAGAGTTTATGATTGCAAAAAGATTAATGAAGAAGTTGACCATCCCTAGTGTGAGCGAGTCCATCGCTAGGTGTCGGGAAAAACGAAAGAGGAATCCTCGGCCAGAGATGAGAGAAGAGCGGAAGATATGGTGGCATCTCCACGAAGTCGTCAGCCTGCCGCCGGAGCCTGATCATCCAAGACTGCGGTCTTGGATGAGGATACTAAGATGATTACCTTTAAGATTTCGGCTTCCGCGTCGACCTATTCTGATGTAGCTTCCATGACTTAGTTAGCTGACTCGTTCTTGTTCCCGACGGATGAGACTAGTTTTAACCAGATGGGTGCAATCACGGCCACTGATTAGGGGGTATCCTGTGCTTTCCAGGTATGGGCAAGAGTTTTTGCTTTATTGTGTTTATCGTGGTCGTATACTGATCAAATTGTTTTGTTATGCAGGCATTCACGAGTAGCCTGCATCTGAGGAAGTCCATCGTGGCGTAGGAGAAGAGGATACAGGATGTGTCCAAAGCGAATACTAGTTTGTGCCAGAGAGAGGTGGCAACCCAGAAGGCCAAACAGGAGAGCCTACAGCTTCTAAGGGAGGTCGAGGGTGAGCTAAAGTAGCTAAGGAGGGAGCTAGCCAAAAAGACTGCAGAGGTCGAGTCCCTAAAGGAGTAGTGTCCGAACATTGCCGATGATGCTATCATTAGGGCCAGGGGAGAGCTCATGCTTGAGTACAAGGCTGGGAACACCTCTCACAAGAATCCAGATGAAGACATCCAACTCATGCAAGAGATGATAGGGGAGGAGTGTGTCGCTGGGCATACGGAGGAGCAGATTGATGAGCAGGTACTAGAGTTTTCTAGCCAGTCGGGGCCATCGACTATTGAGGATGTGAGCAACTAGGCTATAAGGGCGAGTGCGGGGGCTGGTGATAGGGTGATCGAGTTGGAGATGGGTGAGACGACTCGCACCAATGAGACTTTGCTTTTTTTTTTTTTTTTTTTTGCTCATGTATTTTTTGGGCCTACAATGCCCTTTCCTAGCGTGTGTGCCTCACATTGTACTTGGAACTCAGCCGCTTAAGGCTTTTGCTAAATTATACTTGTGATTCTGTTTTTGATGCTTTCCTTATGGATGAATAAGTTGATTGCTTGTTTGTTCATAGATGCACTAGGAGTTGAACCGCATGCTTGTGTTATGATTTTGGTGCGGCCGAGTGACTGAGTTGTGTGGACTCTTTATTGGGTTATGTCGATGACTTGTTGATTTTGAGGTGCAAGAACCCTTCAATCGGTCTAGCCGACTGAATGTGTAGCTTTATGAATCAGGCAAGGCCGATCGAAGGTGTGAAAACTCATGAATCAGGCAGGGTCGATTGAAGGTGCAAACTCGTGAATCAGGCAAGGTCGATTCAAAGGTGTAAATTCGTGAATCGGGCAGGGCTGATTCGAAGGTGTAAACTCATGAATCAGGTAGGTCGATTCGAAGGTGTAAATTCATGAATTGGGCAAGGCCGATTCCAAGGTATAAATTCATGAATCGGGCAGGGTCGATTCCAAGGTGTAAACTCGTGAATCAGGTAGGGCTGATCAAAACTGTAAACTCGTGAATCGGGCAAGGTTGATTCGTAGGTGTAAACTCGTGAATCAAGCAAGGCCGATTCGAATGTGTAAACTCGTGGATCGGGAAGGGCCGATCGAAGGTATAAGAACTCATGAATCGGGTAACGCCGATCGAAGGTGTAAATTACTGAATAATACTTCATTGAATTTGGGCCATGAGGCCGATTGTCTATGAAGGAGGTGGATAGGCCCACTCATCCCTTTTTTTAAATAAAAACAAAAAGAAAACAAACATGTAGACGAATGAGTTCACCTAAAAGTAGTAGCATTTGAGGTGGATTGCATTCCAACTGTTGCTGATGTCTTTACCTTCGGGAGTTTGGAGTCAGTAGGCGCCCTTCCATACTTCTTCGGTGATTTTGTAAGGACCCTCCCAGGTAGGGTCGAGCTTGCCCGAGTTGATCTCGCTAGTATTTTGAAAGACCCTGCGGAGGACCCAGTCGTCTGTTTTGAAAGTTCTAATCCTGATGTTGTGGTTATAGTGTTGGGCGGCCTGTAACTGATAGGCTGCATTGCAAATGTTTGTCTGTTTGCGTAGCTCGTCGACGGTGTCTAGGTTCTGGCAAAGGTTCTAGTTGTTGATTTCTTTGTCTGGCCGAAGGAACCGATACTTCGACTGGAATGACTACCTCAGATCCATTTGCGAGGGAGAAAGGAGTTTTGCCCGTTGATGAGCGGGTTGTAGTTCGGTAGGACCAAATGACTCTAGGTAGTTCATCTGCCCATGCACCCTTGGCTTTCTACAAATGCTTTTTGAAAGTCTGCATGATGGTTTTATTTGATGATTCGGCCTGGCCATTGGACTGGGGGTTGTAGGGGGTAGAGAAGTTTAGCTTGATCCCTCATATGTTGCAGAAATCCCTGAAGCCTAAACTGATAAATTGGGATCCATTGTCGGTGATGATTTCCTTCGGTATCCCAAACCTGCTTTCTAGATGAAAGCTTTTACCTCTCAGACTTTGACTTGTGCGAATGCTTCGGCTTCGATCAACTTGGTAAAGTAATCAGTCACAGCCAACATGAAGATTCGTTGCCTAGGCGTGGTCGTGAGCTTTCCCACTATATCCATTCCCCAGTTCATGAACGGCCAAGGTGTGAGAGTGGAGTGAAGTCGCTCGGGTGGGAGGTGTGAGACATGTGCAAACCTCTAACAGCTGTCATATCTTTTCATATAAGCTGCTGAATCAGTGCATATGATTGGCCAATAGTATCCAGCGATGATCACTCAGTGTGCGAGGCTGCGTCTTCCTGCATGGTTTCCACATTCGCCTTTATGGAGTTCGGCAAGAACCCGTTTGGCCTCTTCTGGGGTTATGCTCTTGAGGTAGGGATCGGAGAATGACTTCCTAAGGAGTTGGCCCTCATACATGGTGAACCTAATGACTCTCGCTTTTAGGCAGTGTGCTTCGTTCTTGTCGGCTGGGAGCTCATTGTGTTCCAAGTATTTCACTATCGAGGTCATCCAAGAGTCAGCTAGTTCGATGTCCATTGCTTCTTTGGGCGCCTTGCTTGTTGGTTGTTTCTTCTAGTTGGCCGGCCATTATAGGAATAAAAATGGGATGGATGACTGGGAAAAACATTGAAAGGCTGAACCGAGGTTAGTAAGGGTGTCAGCATGAGTATTCTCCGCTCTTGGGACTTGGGTGATGGAGAATTCTTAGAATTCGGTCTGCAATTCTTTGACTAGGTTCAAGTAGATCGTCATCTTCGAGTCACGTGCTTGGTAAGTGCCTTGCAGTTGGTTGACCACAAGTTGGGAGTCAGATTTTACCTCCAGCCTCCTTACTCCGATTTCTTTGGCTAGGGAGAGTCTAACGATGAAAGCCTCATATTTGGCTTCGTTGATGGTGCACTTGAATACACATCGTATGGCCCGCTGGATAACGTCTCCCTCTAGTGTAGTTAATACTAACCCCAGCCTACTTCCATTCACATTGCTTGAGCCATCCACTAAGAGAGTCCACTTTAAAGGTGACCCACTGTTCAAACATAATAACTCTCTTTCTGCTTGGACGATGGTGTTCGAGGTGAAATCAATTATGAAGTCTGCCAGTGCTTGGGACTTGACGGCAGTACGTGGCTGGAAAGATATGTTGAACTCATTAAGCTCTACCATCCATTGCGTGAGTCGGCCTGATAACTCTGGCTTGTATAGTATCTTCTTGAGTGGAAAAGAGGTGAGTACGATTNAGGTAGTGGACCTCTCTGATCAGATCATTACTCAGTAACTTTTCAATCTCTTCATTAACAATCCGGTTGCACTCTGGTGCGAACTTCCTTCGCCTTGCTTCGCTGGCGGGTGATCTGGATCTACTTTGAGGTCCCTTGGGCTGACTCCTATCAAGGTAGTGTGGGACCAGGTGAAGCAGTCCTAGTTTTGTCTAAAGAATTCTATGAGTTTCTCTCTTGTTTCAGGCCTAAGGCGAGAACCTATATGGGTCTTTCGAGTGTATCTGCACTTCATCCAACTCTTCGATAGATGGTTGATCTAGCTCGGTCGGAGGGATTGGAGTAGTTGCTATGAAGCATTACCTTTGCTTTTGAAGGCATTCTTGTAACAAACTCTGGAAGCCTTAGAGTTGCCCTTGATTTCCCTTACTCCCCATTTTGTAGGAAACCTGATCGTTTGGTGGAAGGTGGATGGAACAGCTCGCTTGTCGTGGATCCAAGGTCGGTCCAAGATGATGTTGTATGGTGAAGGACAGTCGATCACTTAAAAAACGGTTTGCTTGTTTACTCTGCTGGCGTAAACAGGAAGGACGATCCCTACGATGGTGTATTTTTGCTCGGAGCTGAACCTGACCAATATGGTTGGTCGTCTATTGATGTTTGTTTCTTCCAAACGCATGGCCTTTACTGCTTTAAGGAAAAGAATGTTTGCCGAGGACCCCCTATCTATGAATACTCTCTTGACCAGGATGTTGGCGATCTGGAGGGAGATGATTAGAGCATCGTGATAAGGGGCAGCCAAGGTGACTGGCCCATCATCTTTGAGCTGGATTACTTGATGGGTGTGTGACCAAGAGGACGGATGGATGGATTGGATTTGATGGTTATTTTTGGCTCTGGCATAGCGTTTGGCTGAGGAATAACTGACCCCACTGATCTCTGACCCTCCTGAGATGATTGAGCAGAATCCTTTTGGCGTAGGTTCCCATAGAGGTGGAGATGTTTCTTTCGTGCTTTCTAGCTAATGGTATTCTTCCCTTTATTTATCAACAGATCTCGGAGATGTCTCCTCTTCAGCAGTGCGACGACCTCTAATTGCAGGGCAATGCAGTCGGCGGTGTTATGCTCATGGTCGCCCTGGAACTTGCACCACTTGGTCATGTCTCTCCTTGCTTCGACATTGAGCTTTCCTAGCCACTTAATGCTAGACCCCATTCCTTTCATGATTGCCACAACCTAGGCCGGTTTGAGTTGAGGTTGTACTTTGGGATTTTGTATCGGCTCGATCCAGTTGGTCTGTTGTTAGTTCTAAGTGGTTATCGGTCATATGGTTTTCTAACTTCGTTCAGATTGCATGGAGGGGGTTGGTAACGGGGTTCAATCGATCTGAGCTCTAGCCTTTTATCATTCCGCCTTGGGTCATACCTGGCATGACTTGCCCGATTCATCTCATCTTCCTCCCACCTTATTTGAATCACCGCTCTGGCCAAGGCGTCTTCCATCGTGGTGCAACCAAGCTTCGTCAATTCTTTGTATAATTCACCATCTAGGAGGAGACCCTTCCTGAAGGCGTCTATGGTCGACTTGGGGTTACAGGAAAGGATGGAGATTTTTTCTTTGTTGAATCTACTAACATATTCTCTCAGCGGCTCCCCCATTTTCTGGTATACTCTGTACAGGTTGGTCGATAGTTTCTCAAGTTTCTTGCTGCTGGCGAATTGCTCCACGAATGTGTCGGTAAGCTGTGCAAATGAGTTGATTGAACCGTTTGGGAGGTTAGTGTACCACTAAAGAGCCGGACCCGATAGGCCTGAACCAAAACTCTTACACATGCAAGATTCCCTTAGCGTTTGGGGTATCGAGACAGTGAACATTCACTGCTTGTACGAGGCTATGTGATCATCTAGGTCGGTTGCACCATCATAGGGTTTCATGCTAGGGATAGTGAATTTGTGGGGTATGTCAGCTAGTGCGATCGCATCCACGAAAGGCGAATCGGCATAGCAGTGAGGCTTGCTTTTTTTGGTGGGGATTGGCATTCCTGGTATGCACCTCATCACTACCTTTACGTCGGCCAGTCTCTTGGCAAATATCTATTCCATGGGAGAGGTAGATACCACTAGGTCATCCTGATTGACTTGGTTGGCCAGAGGATTCGCACTCGGTGCATTTTGTTGGGTTAACCCACATGTTGTAGCCTGGTGGATCATTCATTCGTGTATCATTTGGTAGCTTGGATCCCCGTTCATTTCCTCCAGTTGGGTGACTCCCATTATAACTGATCGAGTGTTTCACCCTACATGAATGGTTAGGGAGGTTATTTGATACTCGCTCTGTCCATTGGTATGGATGGACTCAAGTGGGATGGTTTAAAGTGGGTGACCGCCCAACCTGCGAGGATGAATGGAGTTGAATGGGGTTTATGTAGGGATGGTTGACTGAAGGTGAGGTAGGATGGCGAGGATGGGCGGTTTTTGTTGTAGCGGGCTTTCTGTCACTTGGACGCCTTGATCTTGGGCCTGAGGCAGATCAACCAAGAGGGGTTCNCAGGGTGAGCGGTTATAGGTTTGAATAGAGTCGGTTGGTTAGTGGTGAGGGGCGAGTGGTGATTAAGCAATTGAGTTTGAAGCAGGGGAGTCGGTGAGTCAGTCGGTCGCTCAAGGCGGTTGGTGATAAAGCAGTAAGGTTTTGACGAATTAGGTCGATCAGTCGGGCAGAGTGAATAGATTTAGGGATGTTTGAGTCGAGGTCAAGTGGTTTGAGTAGAGCTGAGCCAAATGTCGGGAATGAGTATGAGGGTGCCCCGACCGTGGTGATGATGCCCAAAAGTGGGGTCATTCTGGTCTGTATACCGACTGGTGTGAGCGTTGCCACCCCAAGACAAGTGGTGCTAACCCGAGTGGTTCGGACAAGCAAGGGGGAAGTGGGGAAGACTCCGAAGGAGTTGGTAGTCCATCCTCATCCGGTAGTGGCTCCGAGGATGAGCCGAGTCAGCCCGGCAGTGCGATTCTAAGCCGAGATTATCCGTCTATACTTAAGGATAATGACGTGTGGCGGATCTGGACGATGTATCACATTTTGGATTCAATCGAGATCAGGGCTCCACGGTCATACGAGCGGGTTGATTGGGAGGCAAAAGGTTGGGTGAGTGTGTACAAGAAATGATTTCACAATGGGCTGAGGTTTCTTATTCCTCGCCTTCTCTGGGAGGTGCTAAACCATTTCATGATTGCCCTGTCCTAGATTATGCCGAACGGTTGGAGGTTGTTGATGGCACTGGAGGACCTTTACGTGCAGAATCAGGTGATGTTTGGGCTACATGAACTGCTGTATTCATATTTCCTAAAGGAAAATGATGAGGAGAAAGGTCAATATCTGATCAACCTCAGGCATGATCGATCTCACCTGGTAATCGACCTTCGGTCAAGTGACAAGAACTGGAAGGATCAGTACTTTTTCGTGAAGGGTGAGGCGGTCTTCGAGGAGAAAGGCCAGGGTGAAGTGGTCTTCGAGGAGAAAGGCCAGGGTGAGATTACGAGTACTTGGCGAGCCATTGGTGAGAAACTTTGTCTTTGTCTTTGTCTTGTACTTTGATTACTAAATCTTATTGTGTTTCTTCTTTGCAGAGCTTGAATTCAATCAGGCTGGGCAGCGTGGGGACGGCTTGGACGTGCAAACATAGAACGTTCTAGCCATTCCCAAATTGCAGAGGGACTGACGAGTGGTTTTGGAGGAAGCTAACCTTAGGACGAGCCATCTTTGGGCTGGAGTAGAAGCAATTTAGCGAGGTATCCCTTTCCCTTCATTGAAGCAAACTTGGAATGTGCTTCTAACTCGCTACTACAATCATACCACTTACGGTAAGTCGAGGCTGAACCTATTAACCGTTGCAGAGTTTGTGATTGCAAAAAGATTAATGAAGAAGTTGACCATCCCTAGTGTGAGCGAGTCCATCGCTAGGTGTCGGGAAAAGCGAAAGAGGGAATCCTCGGCCAGAGATGAGAGAAGAGCGGAAGATATGGTGGCATCTCCACGAAGTCATCAGCCTACCACCGGAGCCTGATCATCCGAGACTGCGGTCTTGGATGAGGATACTAAGATGATTACCTTCAAGATTTCGGCTTTCGCGTCGACCTATTCTGATGTAGCTTCCATGACCTAGTTAGCTGACTCGTTCTTGTTCCCGGCAGATGAGACTAGTTTGAACTAGATGGGTGCAATCACGGCCACTGATTAGGGGGTATCCTGTGCTTTCCAGGTATGGGCAAGAGTTTTTGCTTTATTGTGTTTATCGTGGTCGTATACTGATCAAATTGTTTTGTTATGCAGGTATTCACGAGTAGCCTGCATCTGAGGAAGTCCATCATGGCGTAGGAGAAGAGGATACAGGATGTGTCCAAAGCGAATACTAGTTTGTGCCAGAGAGAGGCGGCAACCCAGAAGGCCAAATATGAGAGCCTTCAGCTTCTTAGGGAGGTCGAGGGTGAGCTATAGTAGCTAAGGAGGGAGCTAGCCGAAAAGACTGCAGAGGTCGAGTCCCTAAAGGAGTAGTGTCCGAACATTGCCGATGATGCTATCATTAGGGCTAGGGGAGAGCTCATGCTTGAGTACAAGGCTGGGAACACCTCTCACAAGAATCCAGATGAAGACATCCAACTCATGCAAGAGATGATAGGGGAGGAGGGTGCCGCTGGGCATACGGAGGAGCAGATTGATGAGCAGGTACTCGAGTTTTCTAGCCAGTCGGGGCCATCGACTATTGAGGATGTGAGCAACTAGGCTATAAGGGCGAGTGCGGGGGCTAGTGATAGGGTGATCGAGTCGGAGATGGGTGAGACGACTCGCACCAATGAGACTTTGCTTTTTTTTTTTTTTTTTTTTTTGCTCATGTATTTTTTGGGCCTACAATGCCCTTTCCTAGCGTGTGTGCCTCACATTGTACTTGGAACTCAGCCGCTTAAGGCTTTTTCTAAATTATACTTGTGATTCTGTTTTTGATGCTTTCCTTATGGATGAATAAGTTGATTGCTTGTTTGTTCATAGATGCACTAGGAGTTGAACCGCATGCTTGTGTTATGATTTTGGTGCGGCCGAGTGACTGAGTTGTGTGGACGTTTTATTGGGTTATGTCGATGACATATCAATTTTGAGGTGCAAGAACCCTTCAATCGGTCTAGCCAACTGAATGTGTAGTTTTATGAATCAGGCAAGGCTGATCGAAGATGTGAAAACTCATGAATCGGGCAGGGCCGATTGAAGGTGCAAACTCGTGAATCAAGCAAGGTCGATTCAAAGGTGTAAATTCGTGAATCAGGCAGGGCTGATTTGAAGGTGTAAACTCATGAATCAGGTAGGCCGATTCGAAGGTGTAAATTCATGAATTGGGCAGGGCCGATTCCAAGGTGTAAATTCATGAATCGGGCAGGGTCGATTCCAAGGTGTAAACTCGTGAATCAGGTAGGGCTGATCAAAAGTGTAAACTCGTGAATCGGGCAAGGCCGATTCGAAGGTGTAAACTCGTGAATCGGGCAAGGCCGATTCGAAGGTGTAAACTCGTGAATCGGGCAAGGCCGATTCGAAGGTGTAAACTCGTGAATCGGGCAAGGCCGATTCGAAGGTGTAAACTCGTGAATCGGGCAAGGCCGATTCGAAGGTGTAAACTCGTGGATCGGGAAGGGCTGATCGAAGGTATAAAAACTCATGAATCGGGTAACGCCAATCGAAGGTGTAAATTACTGAATAATACTTCATTGAATTTGGGCCATGAGGCCGACTGTCTATGAAGGAGGTGGATAGACCCACTCATCCCTTTTTTTAAATAAAAACAAAAAGAAAACAAACATGTAGACGAATGAGTTCACCTAAAAGTAGTAGCATTTGAGGTGGATTGCATTCCAACTATTGCTGATGTCTTTACCTTCGGGAGTTTGGAGTCAGTAGGCGCCCTTCCATACTTCTTCGGTGATTTTGTAAGGACCCTCCCAGGTAGGGTCGAGCTTGCCCGAGTTGATCACGCTAGTGTTTTGAAAGACCTTGCGGAGGACCCAGTCACCTGTTTTGAAAGTTCTAATCCTGATGTTGCGGTTATAGTGTTGGGCGGCCTGTAGCTGATAGGCTGCATTGCAAATGTTCGTCTGTTTACGTAGCTCGTCGACGGTGTCTAGGTTCTGGCAAAGGTTCTAGTTGTTGATTTCTTTGTCTGGCCGAAGGAACCGATACTTCGGCTGGAATGACTGCCTCAGATCCATTTGGGAGGGAGAAAGGAGTTTTGCCCGTTGATGATCGGGTTGTAGTTCGGTAGGACCAAATGACTCTAGGTAGTTCATCTGCCCATGCACCCTTGGCTTTCTACAAACGCTTTTTGAAAGTCTGCATGATGGTTTTATTTGATGATTCGGCCTGGCCATTGGACTGGGGGTTGTAGGGGGTAGAGAAGTTTAGCTTGATCCCTCATATGTTGCAGAAATCCCTGAAGCCTGAACTGATAAATTGGGATCCATTGTCGGTGATGATTTCCTTCGGTATCCCAAACCTGCTTTCCAGATGAAAGCTTTTACCTCTCAGACTTTGACTTGTGCGAATGCTTCGGCTTCGATCCACTTGGTAAAGTAATCAGTCACAGCCAACATGAAGATTCGTTGCCCAAGCGCGGTCGGGAGCTTTCCCACTATATCCATTCCCCAGTTCATGAACGGCTAAGGTGTGACAGTAGAGTGAAGTCGCTCGGGTGGGAGGTGTGAGACATGTGCAAACCTCTAACAGCTGTCACATCTTTTCATATAAGCTGCTGAATCAGTGCATATGATTGGCCAATAGTATCCAGCGATGATCACTCAGTGTGCGAGGCTGCGTCCTCCTGCATGGTTTCCACATTCGCCTTTATGGAGTTCGGCAAGAACCCGCTTGGCCTCTTCTGGGGTTATGCTCTTGAGGTAGGGATCGGAGAATGACTTCCTAAGGAGTTGGCCCTCATACATGGTGAACCTAACGACTCTTGCTTTTAGGCAGTGTGCTTCGTTCTTGTCGGCTGGGAGCTCATTGTGTTCCAAGTATTTCACTATCGAGGTCATCCAAGAGTCAGCTAGTTCGATGTCCATTGCTTCTTTGGGCGCCTTGCTTGTTGGTTGTTCCTTCCAGTTGGCCGGCCATTGTAGGAATAAAAATGGGATGGATGACTGGGAAGAACATTGAAAGGCTGAACCGAGGTCAGTAAGGGTGTCAGCATGAGTATTCTCCGCTCTTGGGACTTGGGCGATGGAGAATTCTTAGAATTCGGTCTGCAATTCTTTGACTAGGTTCAAGTAGATCGTCATCTTTGAGTCACGTGCTTGGTAAGTGCCTTGCAGTTGGTTGACCATAAGTTGGGAGTCAGATTTTACCTCCAGCCTCCTTACTCCGATTTCTTTGGCTAGGGAGAGTCTAACGATGAGAGCCTCGTATTCGGCTTCGTTGATGGTGCACTTGAATCCACATCGTATGGCCCGCTGGATAACGTCTCCCTCTAGTGTAGTTAATACTAACCCCAGCCTACTTCCATTCACATTGCTTGAGCCATCCACTAAGAGAGTCCACTTTGAAGGTGACCCACTGTTCAAACATAATAACTCTCTTTCTGCTTGGACGATGGTGTTCGAGGTGAAATCAATTATGAAGTCTGCCAGTGCTTGGGACTTGACGGCAGTACGTGGCTGGAAAGATATGTTGAACTCATTAAGCTCTACCATCCATTGCGTGAGTCGGCCTGATAACTCTGGCTTGTATAGTATCTTCTTGAGTGGAAAAGAGGTGAGTACGATTATGAAGTGGCACTGAAAGTATGGCCTGAGCTTCCTGGATGCATGGATAAGGACGAGGACGAGGACGAGGGCGAGGGTCAGTTTCTCCAGCTGACTGTATCGTGTTTTGGCGTCCAGGAGTTACTTACTTACATAGTAAACCGGCAGCTGCTTCGTATTATCTTCCCAAACTAACACTGCTAAGATTACTGTCTCTGAGATTGCCAGGTAGGTGTAAAGCTTCTCCCTATCTACAGGCTTAGAAAGGAGCGGAGGGGAGGTCAGGTATCTCTTCAATTGTTGCAAGGCTTCCTCGTAGGGAGGGCCCATTCAAACTTTTTAGATTTCTTGAGTGTGTGGAAGAAGTGGTGGCACTTGTCAGCGGATTTGGAGATGAAGCGGCTTAAAGTGGCCACTCGTCCTGCAACGCGCTGGACATCTTTGATGCAAGTTAGTGATGGTATATTAAAGATCGCTCTAATCTGGTTGGGGTTGACTTCTATCCCCTACTGAGTTACCATGTATCCCAAGAATTTACCTGACAAGACACCGAATGAGCATTTGGCTAGATTCAGCTTCATGTTATACTTCCTTAGGATGGCAAACGCCTAATTGAGGTGGTCAAGGTGTTGCTCGACCGTTAAGGACTTGATGAGCATGCCGTCGATGTAAACCTCCATGGTGTCCCCGAGGTGTTCGGCAAACATTCTATTGACTAGTTGCTGATAGGTAGCCCGATGTTCTTGAGACTGAATGGCATCACCTTGTAGTAGTAGGTTCCCCTCTCTGTGATGAAGGTTGTCTTCTCCTGGTCGTCGGGGTGCATCAAAATCTAGTTGTACCCTGAGAAACATCCATGAAACTTAGGAGCTCGTGGCCTGCAATCGCATTGACCATCATGTCGATATGTGGGAGCGGGAAGGAGTCCTTAGGCCATGCAGACCTTCCACTTTCCGTTCTTTTTCTTTACAACCATGATGTTTGCCAGCCATTCGGGGTAGTGGACCTCTCTGATCAGATCATTACTCAGTAACTTTTCAATCTCTTCATTAACAATCCGGTTGCACTCTGGTGCGAACTTCCTTCGCCTTGCTTCGCTGGCGGGTGATCTGGATCTACTTTGAGGTCCCTTGGGCTGACTCCTATCAAGGTAGCGTGGGACCAAGCAAAACAGTCCTGGTTTCATTTGAGGAATTCTACTAGTTTCTCTCTTGTCTCGGGCCCGAGGCGAGAGCCTATATGGGTCTTTCTTTCTGGGTCTTCCGGGTATATCTGCACTTCATCCAACTCTTCCATAGATGATTGCTCTGGCTCGGTCTGAGGGGTTGGATGAGACTATAGTTGCTATGAAGCATGACATTTGCTTTTAAAGACGTTCTTGTAACAATCTCTGGAAGCCTTAGGATCGCCCTTGATTTCCCTTACTCCCCATTTTGTTGAAAACCTGATGGTTTGGTGGAAGGTGGATGGAACAACTCGCATGTCGTGGATCCAAGGTCGACCCAAGATGACGTTGTATGGTGAAGGACAGTCGATCACTAGGAAAAGGGTTTGCTTGTTTACTCCACTGGCATAAACAGGAAGAACGATTTCTCCGATGGTGTATTTCTGTTCGAAACTGAACCCAACCATTATGGTAGGTCATCTATTGATGTTTGTTTCTTCTAGACCCATGACCTTCACTGCTTCAAGGAAGATAATGTTTGCCAAGGACCCCCCATCTATGAATACTCTCTTGACCAAGATGTTGGCGATCTGGAAGGAGCGTCGTGATGAGGGGCTGCTAGGGTGACTGGCTTGTCATCTTCAAACTGAATTACCTAGTGGGTGTGTGACCAAGAGGACGGATGGATGGATGGATTGGATTTCATGGGACTGTTGGCTCTGGCGTAGCGTTTGGCTGAAGAATAACTTACCCCACTAATCTCCGACCCTCCTGAGATGATTGAGCAGAATCCTTTTGGCGTAGGTTCTCGTGGAGGTAGAGATGTTTCTTTCGTGCTTTTTTGGCTGATGGTATTCTTCTTTTTATCTGTCAACAGATCTCGGAGATGTCCCCTCTTTAGTAGTGCAACGACTTCCAACCGCAGGGCAATGCAGTCCGCGGTGTTATGTCCATGGTTGCCTTGGAACTCGCACCACTTGGTCGTGTCCCTCCTTGCTTCGGCATTGAGCTTGTCTGGCCACTTAACGCTAGGTCCCATTCCTTTCATGATTGCCACGACCTAGGCTGGTTCGACGTTAAGATTGTACTTCGGGACTTTGTATCGGCTTGACCCGGCAAGTCTGTTGTCAGTTCTAAGTGGCTGGCGGTCATATGGTTTTCTAACTTTATTCAGATTGCGTAGAGGGGGTTGGTGACGAGGTTCAATCGATCTGGGCTCTGACGTTCTATCATTCCGCCTTGGGTCATACCTAGCATGACTCATCCGATTCATCTCATCTTCCTCCCACCTTATTTGAATCACCGCTCTGGCCAAGGCATCTTCCATCGTGGTGCAGCCAAGCTTCGTCAATTATTTGTATAGTTCACCATTCGGGAGGAGACCCGTCCTGAAGGCGTCTACGGCTATCTCGGGGTTACAAGAGGGGATGGAGATTTTTTTTTGTTGAATCTACTAACGTACTCTCTCAATGGCTCCCCCTTTTTCTGGTAGACTTTATACAGGTCGGCCGGTAGTTTCTCAAGTTTCTTGCTGCTAGCGAATTGCTCAACAAAGGTGTCGGTGAGCTGTGCGAATGAGTTGATTGAACTGTTCGGGAGGTTAGTGTACCACTGAAGAGCCGGACTAGAGAGGCTTGAACCAAAACTCTTACACATGCAGACTTCCCTTAGCGTTCGGGGTATCAAAACGGTGAACATCCATTGCTTGTACGAGGCTATGTGATCATTTGGGTCAATTATGCTGTCATAGGGCTTCATGCTAGGGATAGTAAATTTGTGGGGCATGTCGGCTAGTGCAATCACAACCACGAAGGGCGAATCGGCATAGCAGGAAGGCTTGCTCTTTTTGGTAGGGATTGGCATTCTTGGTATGCGCTTCATCACTGCCTCTACGTTGGCCAGTCTCTTGGCCAATGTCTGTTCCATGGGAGAGACGGATACCACTAGGTCATCCTGATTGAATTGGTTGGCTATAAGATTCGCACTTGGTGCATTTTGTTGGGTTAATTCACGTGGTGTAGCCTGGTGGATCATTCCTTCGTGTATCGTTTGGTAGCCTGGATTCCCGTTCATTCCTTCCGGTTGGGTGACTCCCATTGTAACTGATAGGTGTTTCGCCCAACATGAATGGTTATGGGGGTTATTTGGTACTCGCTCAGTTCATTGGAATGGACGGACTCCAGCGGGATGGTTTTAAGGGGGTGACCGCTCGACCCGCGAGGATGAACCGAACCGAGCCAAGTGGAGTTTGTGTAGGGACGGTTGACTGAAGGCAAGGTGGGATGGCGAGGACGGACGGTTCTTATTGTAGCAGACTTTCTGTCACTTGGACGCCTTGATCTTGCGCTTGAGGCGGATCGACCGAAAGGGATTCCATTGGCAAACCCTGTTCATGGTGAATCAGGGCTGAATCGTCGACCAACGATGAACACAGTTGATGCGACCTCTTATCTGAGGTCGTAGGTCCGTGCTTTGGAGTTTGAAGAGGTTGCATAGACGGAACTGTGGCGCGGAACCGATTGGGTGGTTCTTGACAAGGCAGAAGCTCAAGATCATAAAACTGACTTACCTTCTCTTTTAGAGATTGGTTCTCGGCCCGGATGGAGGCGTTTTCGGTTCGGATGGCAGAGTTCTCGGGTTCCAATGTTGTCACCTTGTCTGAGTGTTGTTGCATGAGGGCGGTCAGAGCCTCCAGTTTGGCCTCGAGACCAGGATTTGTGTTATTAGAATTGTCAGCCATTGAGAATTTCTTCACGTAGTAGGGTTTGTTAAGACGAAGGATTGCCAGAGGCCCCACGGTGGGCGCAAAACTATAGATGTGAAAATGTACCATTATGTAAAGAGGGACTAATCCCGTGAGGTTGATGTCACTAGCGATCTGCTGCACCTGCACACGTAAGGAAATAAACGTGAAACAACGGAAAACACCAAGGTGGTGTTTGCCGTAGGCACTCCGACGCTTAAGTAAACAAAGCTGAATGAGGCTAATTTAGTGAGGGCTAGGGAGAAGAAAAGTTACCGAAAGTCTAGTCGGGGACTGTGACTACGGCTGTAATGCAAAGTTCTTAAGAGTAGGAACTTCAGGGTCTAAGGGTGTAATGTTGATGTCCCTTGTGAGAGGGCTGGCCTCTGTTTAAATATTGACTGTGTTGTCTTCCAATCCTAGGGAGATGGGGAGTTCTCGTAGTGGTCATTCTCCCCAAAGATGTAACCTTTGGCCCCCTTATCCTAGCGTGAAAAGGACTTCGAGCATGATTCGGATGCTATGAAGGTCACTGTTGTCCAGCTATGGTGCACATTTGTGAATGTGGCACAACAAAACAACTATCCATGATTAGGTTTTAAGCATTACATTGGTAGCAGGTGTCCTTTAGAACTGTTATGGTGAGTGACATCAGTCATAAGAAAATGAGTCTTTCTCTATATATCCACAATATATATTTCGAGAAACAAGAAATGTGAACTTACAATCCAGTCAGAACTTTGATGGTATCATAAAACAACCACTGCATAGTGATGACAGGGCCAACAATCGTGATCCGAACAGGAAGACTTCTAGTCAACAGATTAAAGAGTCCAATTTTCTTCACAGCCTGGAATCATTATACCAAAACTAATGCAACTGATCACTTTTACTTGATATACTTAACATAAAAAGGAAAAACAAAAGGTAATTAAAAGGAGCTACCTGTATCACATTTTCAGCCTTTTTATTGTAAAGAGAGGCAACAATGTTGTCAGCAGGGTTAGAAACTAAAGTACCAACAGCTCCAGCTGCATAGGCTGCTAAACATGTTACTCCAAGTTGTTGAACTCTGGAGCAATCTTCCTTTTTCTTTTGAACAATTTTTTTATATATGAGATCCACCGAATGCTCAAACGATGAAAACATGATCATAGAGACTGCAAATAATGATTAGTCAAAACAATTAATAAAAGAGAAATGATGAAAAGGTTGTCAAATTAAAGACTCAGATTAATAACTCTAAGAAGGCAAGAATAAGCTAATAGCTAACTGTTACTCTGTTAGCCAGTGGCACTCAACTGATGGCAATTTTGATAATTAAGCACATATGTTCTGCATACTGCACTCATGGGTACTAAAGCACTAGTACAGTTTCTCATTCCCATAGATTAATTTCAGCAGAGGTTAAAATATGATACAGCAATGAAAGATAGAAATATAACAAAGAATGGAAGCATAACTCAATTGAAGAAGACAGCCAATATAGGTATCCAAGGCCCTCAAAAGTACAGCAACTAACACTGATCACTACCAACACGATGCATCAAGTCATGTCACAACATGCCATTAATCTCGTTTTAACCAATTTGCTCAAGCTCTTCTGGAAACACCACCCATTCCAAAAACTTAAAGTCTATGGGAAAGATTCTGAAACTGTATTTAAGCTCTAGCACACACTCTCACATGCAAGGCCAAATTTTGAATTGACAGACAAGTCAAATTGATCGAAAACACATACTAACACATAAGAATCCAAACAAGTATTCTAGGTCAATTATGTTTTTATAGTATGTCGAAAACAGCCAATCCCAAAGACATAAACTTAAAGAAATTGACCCAACCGTATTGTTAAACTCTTAACAGTTTTAAACTGATAATTGATGGAAATCATAAGCAGGAGTGCATAACTAGATAGGGACTGTTTTCAGGAATGCTAAAATGTAAGCCTCCCAAATATGCTAGACATGTTTGCAAATACAATAACTATTATTCTACCAAAAGATTGTTAAATTAATTAGCTAATACAACTTAACAAAAATTATTGAAAGCAGTGAATAGTAACATTACATGGAAGATTCCGACCCCAAATTCCCCTGTAGAAACTGCAATCAAATATGTTCCAAATTTAAGTAAACATCATGAAAGAAGGAAAAAGTTGACATCAAGCTTTTGGGGACCATACCCAGCGAGTCCTTCAGTTGNGTTACTCTGTTAGCCAGTGGCACTCAACTGATGGCAACTCTGATAATTAAGCACATAAGTTCTGCATACCGCACTCATGGGCACTAAATCACTAGTACAATTTCTCATTCCCATAGATTAATTTCAGCAGAGGTTAAAATATGATACAGCAATGAAAGATAGAAATATAACAAAGAATGGAAGCATCACTCAATTGAAGAAGACGGACAATATAGGTATCCCAGGCCCTCAAAAGTACAGCAACTAACACTGATCACTAGCAACACGATGCATCAAGTCATGTCACAACATGCCATTAATCTCATTTTAACCAATTTGCTCGAACTCTTGTGGAAACACCACCCATTCCAAAAACTTAAGTCTATAGGAAAGATTCTGAAACTGTATTTAAGCTCTAGCACATACTTTCACATGCAAGGCCAAATTTTGAATTGACAGACAAGTCAAATTGATAAAAAACACATACTAACTCATAAGACTCCAAACAAGTATTCTACGTCAATTATGTTTTTTTAGTATGTCGAAAACAGCCAATCCCAAAGACATAAACTTACAGAAATTGACCCAACCATATTGTTAAACTCTTAACAGTTTTAAACTGATAATTGATGGAAATCATAATCAGGAGTGCATAACTAGATAGGGACTGTTTTCAGGAATGCTAAAATGTAAGCTTGCCAAATATGCTATACATGTTTGCAAATACAATAATTATTATTCTACCTAAAGATTGTTAAATTGATTAGCTAAGATATTAGCCAATACAACTTAACAAAAATTATTGAAAGCAGTGAATAGTAAGATTACATGGAAGATTCCGAGAAACTGCAATCAAATATGTTCCAAATTTAAGTAAACATCATGAAAGAAGGAAAAAGTTGACATCAGGCTTTTGGGGACCATACCCAGCGAGTACTTCAGTTGCATGAACTTTTGGAAATTCATCACTCAAACCCTTTGCAAAATGAGGCTGAGTTTGAACACGAACTTTGACTGATTCAAAAGGGCAGAGTGCTACATCAGCAAAAATTTGAGCCGATGCACTGGAGAAAAGAATATGGAAGTCCTGTTATAATCTACCAAGACATCAGAGTAAAGCCTCTTAAAATATTCGTAAAGTCCAAATTTGCAGCTGCCTTGAACACCATATCCACAAAACTTTCCTGACCAACCTCTCCAAAGGGAAGAAGGGCCTTGTTCTCTCCAAAGGGTAGAGAACCCTGAGGACATGCTTATGGATTTCATCGGAGGCCTCCCAAGAACCAAAGGGTTTGACACCATACTGGTTGTAGTGGACCGCTTGACTAAATACAACCATTTCCTACTTCTGTCACACCCTTATACAGCCAAGGAGGTAGCCTTAGTTTTCATCAAGGAAATAGTGAATCTTCACGGGTTCCCTCAAACCATCATCTCAGATAGAGACAGATTGTTTATGAGTCATTTTTGGCAGGAAATTTTTGGAATCTCAGGTACAGCTCTGAAATTCAGTTCGGCTTACCATCCTCAAACGGATGGCCAAAGTGAAATGGTGAATCGGTGTCTAGAGACTTACCTCCGCTGTTTCTGCAGCTCACAGCCCCGTCAATGGCCCAACTGGTTATCATGGGCTGAATTTTGATACAATACGACGTACCATCGATCCACTAAGATGACACCCTTTAAAGCATTGTACGGTCGAGACCCTCCGACTCTCCTTAAACTCACCGATTACTCCTCTGCGGTCGATGAAGTAAACCAGCGGATCCGAGAACGCAATGCCCTTCTTCAAGACCTTAAACATAACCTGGAAGTAGCACAAGCTCATATGAAAACCCAAGCAGACAGCCACCGAAGGGACATCCAGTTCTCTCCAGGAGATTTCGTTTATCTCAAGCTTTAGCCATACAAGTTTAAATCTCTAGCCACACGGTTGAATGAAAAACTGAGTCCCCGATTCTATGGACCCTTCCGAGTGATCGAAAAGATTGGTCAGGTGGCATACAAATTAGAACTACCCACAGTAGCCCGTATTCACCCCGTTTTTCACGTATCCCAATTGAAGCTCTGCCTCCATAGTTCAGTCCCTGTACAGCCTCTACCATCTTGTCTCACAGAAGATCTGGAACTTTAGGTTCAACCCGAGGCAGTGCTGGATGTGCAGAATCTGATAAATGGCTCCACCGAGGTACTCATCAAATGGAAAGACCTGCCTAATTTTGACGCCACCTGGGAATCTTTTGAGGTCATCAATACTCAGTTTCCTCAATTCCACCTTGGGGACAAGGTGGCACTTCAAGGGGGGGTATTGTTAGACCCCCCATACGTAAGGTCTATGAGTCCAAGGGCAGGGGAAGGAAGAGGGGCAAGGGTACAATAAGTGTGAGTCAAGTAGAGAATGATGACGTGTGCAAGGAGGGTGATTAGGCATGGGAAATCTGTTGTGAAAAGGGACACGTACAGGGAAAGTTTTTTATGGAAAGGGACACCTTGCTGTCAGTTGGTTGAAGAATTGATTATTTAAGAAGATGAAAGTCAGGAGGGGAGATATCTAGAATATTAATCATTGGCTGGTTAGGGAGGTCCCCAGCTCCTCGAATTGCTGGGAATCTGCTTGTTATTTCTATTTCCTTGTCATTTGGCTGGTTGCTCTATCTTAGTTTCCATTAATATAAACTTCCATTTCTTTCACTTGTGCATTTCCTGTGTTTGTGTGCTGTGTGTGCGTGGCTGTGGTTCTATTTGCAGGGAGTTCCATCATATAANAAATAAAATAACAGAGAGGTAAGTGGTGATCTGTTAAGAACAGAAAAGAAGAAATTATAAAGGATACCCATCAGGGCTGATGTAAACAGACAAGCTTTTTTCCTCTGAATCACCACCATTGCACTAATATACAAAGAACAATGAAAAACAACAAAACCAAAATTATTGTTAATCAGTAAGATTGGATAAGGAATGAAACATGAAGATATGAAAGCAGATCTACATCAAGAAATTAAATCAAGAATTAAGTTCAAATCTACCGGCAGCTTCATGGAACCAACACATCACAGTAAATCATCCTCACAAATTTGTAGTAAAGCAATTCAAATTTGGTTAGCCTTTCTCGATTTCTTAAATTGATATTTGTTTTTTCTAGTACAATTCTCATTACACAGCAAGTTAATTAATATCTACAAAACCTCAAAAAAAAATGTCCATAACTCATGTGCATAAGCCAAGACATTCAAGGAAAACGAAGAGAACAACACAAAACCCGATTCCCATAAATTGAACAAAACAAAACCTGATTCGCATAAATTTAACTCAAAGAACACAACTTACAGCTGGACAAAGCAAACTATACTGGCCAGGGACACATTTCTCCATATCCATCCCCAGCTCCTTCAACTTAATCGTCAAAACATCCAACGGCCGCAAACCCAAACACCGACTACCTATATCCTCAGAAAGAACCCCAAAACAAACACAAAGATCAGTTTCATAGACACTCTTTAAATGTACTCAAAAACATATAAAATTAATCCATTCTCTGTCCTCAGAGATATTAATTTTACAAATACCCTTTAAATGAATATATCGGCTAAATACAAAAGCACGTGAAACAAACAAACCTGGGGCTGAGGAGAAGTCATTGGTTTTGGTTTTGGGTTTGAGAGTCAAAGGATGATGATTATTACTACTATTATCAATGGATTTTAAAGCCAAAGCAGGAAGAAGCTGTGAAGAGGATGGTAAGAGGCGTGTATTAGAAGGAAAGAGGAATGTAAGAAGGTGTGCTTTCGAGGTTCTGCGAGAGCCCATGAAGAATGAGAGTCTGTGTTGAAAAAGAAAAACGCATTCTTAGTGTTTGAAACAAATGTGTGAACTAATTAAGGGGTTTGTTCGGTGGGTTTTCAAAAGGGTTTAGGCATGGCTCAGTCTGGCATGGAAGCCCAATTGAAACGCTGAAGACAAAGAAAGGAGTGACGGTTTATTGTTTTAAGAATTTTGGTGTCTTTTATTTTCTATTTTCTCAAAAGATATTGAATGAAAACACACTTTCTTAAAGAGAAAATGTATGGTAAGTGTTTGATAAACTGTGTGAATGAATGAAAGGGTTTAGGCAACAGGCATGGCTCAGCCTCCCATGGAAGCAAAGTGAAGGCGGAACACAAGGAAGCGAACGGTTTGTTATTTTCTATAAGGTTTCACACCAAATCCCAAAATCTTTTCTATAAACAATAATGATAAAGTTACAATCAAATCTCACAATTTTTTCTCACATCCTTCAACGTGGATGTTATAATTCGATATTGATTATCTTGTAAATAGATAGATTGGATCTATATAAACAAGTAAGTCCCATTTTAGGAACTAATGAAAGACGAATTATCACGTAGGAAATTGCAAACGTAGCATTATTCTATCATAAATTTTATGTTTTTATTTTTTATATTTTAAGAATATTTAAAATGGTTGAAAAATGTGTTTTTATTTTCTATATTTTTTAGAATATTAAAAATGATTGAAAAATATGAAGAATGAAATGTGTTCGATATATATGTTTGAAAACAATATGTGAAAACACGAAAAATAAAAATGCATTAAGTGAAATACTTGAATGGTCAAGTCTTTTTTTTCGTTTTTTCTTCCATTTTCTCGAATAAAATCATAAACGGAGGAATGTCTCATTCTAATCTATATGGCATTTATATGGATTACATCTTTCTCGTTAATTACATTTTTATTATAATCCTTTCACCAAATAAACATCAAAATAAGTAACTGCTAAGTCAGTTCTTGTAAGTAAAATCATATATAACAGAGAATGAAAAATATTACCCAAGAATGCCTAAGAGAATCGGTCTCGAGTCATCAGTTCCGTTGTACGAAGCCAATTCTTCTACACTGAACAATCTCTAACAGCAGAAGCAAAATCAATTCAAATTCGAATTCAAAATATATGCAAAACTGAATAGAGATCATATAATGATCCGAACCTGCTGGGGTTTGAATTTGATGGAGGAAAACCTTGTAATTAGAGCAATTAACGCCACCAAAGCTGTGATTCCAACAAATGGAGACGTTAGTATCTTCTTAACAGCCATCGCAACTCAGCTTTCGAGAGTCTCGAATCAAATAGGGATCAGATTGTGAAAATGGAAAAGTAATTGGATTAATTTAAGCTCAACTGTACGATTTTGAGCCCTAACTTTTACTGCAGCGCTTAACTGTTTGAATAAAATTTGAATTTTACATTTAACGTGGGAAGATTATCATTTAAGGACACTTATTTTGTAAATTTCAAAAAGGACACTAGATTTGGAAAATGTCATAGAAGGTTCAAATTTTTACTAGTAAAAATGATTTTTGTGCTTTCTGTATTGGCTTCAATAAGTTAGAGAGCAAGGGCTAAATGGTAATAAAATTGAAAGAATGGTTAGATAGGAATACACTTGGAGATCTTGATCAAAATATCAAATAAGCCCCTGAAGTATGACAAACTCATAAAAATCCCGATTGTTGTCGAATAAGCAAATCCCCCCGTATTTTAAGACACAAAACCTCCCCAAAACCCTTTATAACCGATAACTATAACAAGCAGCGTCTTCTTCAAATGCTCCTCAACTCAAACTCGTGAAAATTATGCCCGTAATCCATGCCAATCTCAGCCACGTAACAAATTTCCGTCCAATTCCATGCCTCAAATATGGAATTTCGAGTAAGAATCAGAAATGTCATCGACGTGGGACAATCAGGGCCGCTGGAACTGATCACTATTCGACTTTGAATGTCGGTCGGAACGCCACGTTGCAGGACATCAAGACTTCTTACAGAAAGCTTGCACGTAAGGTCAGTTGATTGTGAACAGAGCTGACTATTTACTAATTAAATTGCCTTAATAATAAATTTGGAAATTTCACCATTTTAGTTCCTATTAATAACTTTATGCTATTGTTCAAGACAATGTTCTTAGTAGTGGATACCAGCTAGTTCAGCTTGTTCGACTTTTTCGAGAGGCTACTAATAATTGAAGCGAAGGCGGTTTCAAATGATTAAGTGAGAAATAGATGATGAATATCATAAGGGCATTATTTGATAGTTGAAAGTAAGGAAAATTATTATACATTCATATTCAGACGAAGGAAAATTATTATACATTCATATTCAGACGAATAACGAACGAACCTTTTAGTTTTACTAAGCTTCATTGAGGCGAAAAGGTCATGATTTTGGTTCATAGTATGGAAACTTCATTTTGTGTTTGTATGTTTAAATTGAATTTCTTCTTTGTTGTTTATTTTTCTTATGTACTTTGTTGTAAAGGATTGACTTGATTACATTTGTGATTAGGACTAAGATTATAATGTTATTTTTAAATTGTGAAATTTGGATTACAGTTTAGTTTTAGTTGTATTGTATGATTGAATGACATTGTTCATTTATTTTCTTGAATTTGGTTTATTGTAGAATTAATTAGGGTATGAAAGCCTATGAGTGAATAACAATAATTACAGATATACACATTATTTAGCCCATCCTAATGTAAATTTCTGGCTATTAGTAGGAGAGAAAAAACCCAGAATAGTTGACCTTGAGAATCTTCTGAAACAAGTTTAGACTTGTAAAAGTAGATAACATATGTATCTCCTTAATATTTTTATATATGCTAGTTTTTCCTGGTACCTAGCATATATAAAAACATTTTTTTTGGTAACTAAATATACAGCACATTCATGTTTGTATGATGAGAAATTTGTTTTGAAAGCACCCCCTGGCATTGAGTTCGAGTTGTATCAAGGGGTGGCCAATTATCATACCTAAAAAAAAAAAAAAAAATCGCTTTCAACACCAGACCTGGCAAAATCAAACAGACAATTTCATTCAATTACATTACAGTTCCAATTTAATGGTCAGGATAGCTTCGCTATAGAATATAGATCATGCCAAGATGGAGACTAAAGAGTACAGGAGCTTTCTACAAATAAAAAATTGTGAAAACTGCAACTCAATGATGCTCCAGTTCTTTTAAATTATACCTCTCCACCTCCGTCCTGACTCCATCTGAATTGCAACCTGGTTGTTTGGCTTCTTCAGCCTTCTGTTTCTCCAAAAGTTGAGCACCTCTCTTAGCCTTAGCTTCAGCTCCTTTCAAATATTTTGTGGGATTTCCTTGACTATCATAGTAACGCCCTACCGCTGCCAGAAAATCTGACAACAGGAGTAAGGCTTGACTAAATACCAAAGACTGTTCATGTTCATCGACATTTTAAATTTTGTATTTCTTTTAAAATTGCTCGCTTAAGCCGCTAACAAACAGAAATATAGTATCCTGATTCATGTGCATCTAATGATTTTGATCACTATAACTTGAAATTTTGGACATCATTTAATACCCCGTCTAATCCAATTCAACAGTTGGAAAGGGAAATTAAAAAGAAGCTATTGATGCTAACTATACTCTTTCAACCATAAGATTAAATAGATTAATGGTCTCAAATTTTAATCAAAAGATTAGTAACAATTCTGAGATGTTAATATCTATATTGAAGGTTGCTTTGACCCTTCTATTATGTTCTAATTTATGGCTTGACTCCTAAGTATGTTATCTGTTTTGTGCGCATGAGAATCTATTAGACTTAAATGTTAAAGTTGAAGCCCTACTTGATAGCTTAAGTTTTTGGATAAAATGATTATTTTACAATTCTGAAAATTCCAATTTTTCTAACTGCGAATTAGCAACAAGTATCATTTCCCCATGCAGACTAGTAACTAATTTCAGAAATCTATTAATTGATTTCAATAATGTAGATCTCAAAGCATCAAACACTAAAATTTCATCATGAACATTGACATCAGATCTAGACTCTATATCAATAACATTTGAACAAGGAAGAAGTACAATTGTAGTAATGAGTGCTTAATTTAAATTCAATGAAGGAGCAAAGGAAAAGAGATGATGAATGATGTAAGACTCACGTGTACTTCTGATATAAAGTCCCGCCAATCAACAATGCTCTTTACCTACAATATTAATAGTGAACCCAAAAATGTAATGCATATTTAACTGAAACTTAGCAAAGCATGAAGCAAAGGTTTTTTTTTTTTTTTTTTCTTTTTTCGATAATAGAAAGAAAACTGGCCAGCAGTTCAGAAGAAAAACTCATATAACAGGGATTGCTAATGAAGTCCAAAACATCTAACTACTGAAATTTTGCTCAAATTTCCTTTTTTTCCACTGTTTGATCAGCAACCAATTTGTATTTACAAGATCAATCAAGATCAAATAAGATCTCAGAGGATTGGAATGTTAACAACTACTTATCTTATATGCCAAGATAACAGTGTAGTGATAAAGTAGAGCTAAACTTTGGCATAAAAGATCAAGGAAGGACCCCTTGACAGGTACTAGAGCACTTCAACAAGATAAACATACAAAACAATTACCTCTGTGCTGGATAGACCATTCAGTGAATCAGTGAGTCCATCTCCTGCGTCAAAAACAACATAAAAGAAAAAAACAATAAATGAACAGTGATAGTGAAGGATAACAAACAGCAGTAAATCACTCCATTTGTTCGTAGTATGTTTAGATCTCATCTAGCGTTCTTAGAATAAAACCGAAAACAGTCAACTACCTGAAAGAAAGACATTACGCAATACTTCTTAAACCTCTAAAGAAATAAGGACTTAGAGAAAGATGAGTATGATAATGAAGTACTAATATAAGCCTCTCCTCTGATTCAACATAAATTAACATTTAGGTAGATGCTTATTGACGACGTTGTGTGTATATACCACTGTGTGCATATATATATAAATGAGTGAAACGTTTACATGCTAAATGTTTTATTCGCATTGCTCTAAATTTTGTTCAATTTCAGCACTTTGCCGGAAGAAGACACTAACATACAAGATTCAACCAATTTACTTAGCTTTTCAAGCCGACAAGTATTACTATATACAATCCAAGCCTTTTCATTCTGTTCTTATTTCATCATCACAAACATCTATATAAAATAAAGATAACAATTGACCATTTGCACCTGTAAAGTTTCCTGAAACAAATGCACGGGCCATCTCTGAGTTTGCAAGAAAAGAAAAAGCTATCAGAGCAGTCTAGAGACATAATTTATAAAATACAATGAATCTAACAACGTTCTACTCTTCGAAAACCTTGAAGATGCTCAAATTTCTATGTACAACTTAGTTAGAAACAAAAGAATAGCATTTAGTGAAAGAACAACCACAAACCTTCCAGCAAAAGATGGTAACCTCCTCCCACACCATAATGAGATTTCCCTTTCGTTACATCGAACACCGATCTAATTCAAAGCACATATCCGATAACCTTTCAATATTACAGAAGCAATTAATCAAAATTTTCAAAGAAATAAAATCTGGAGACAACCCAGTTGAATTAAAACACTTATAAAGCGAAATCATTTCATAATAATACTTCTTCTTAGCTAGTGCATCAAACAATATGTTGAATGATGAAATTGGAGAAATGGGTTGCGAATTAATCATGTAATAAAAAAAGTTCAATGCTTCATTCAGAGTAAAGTTACCCGATCGACAATTTTCTTTGAGGAATTTAGCAAGTGAGGATCGTTCAAGGGGTTTTTCGAAACAATACAAAACTTCATTTTTGGAGCTTGAATTTGTGAGATTGTGCAAGTGAGCTAACAAAGATGAAATATTACCTTTCAGAAATGGGTTTTGAGAGATTGAAGGCGAACGAAATGGGGATCTCAAAGCCATGTCCGAAGAGCGTTTTTGTGGGTGGATTTTCCGAAGCATGGTCATTTGCAAATGGATTAAAGAAAAATGTTTTGACAAATTTCAGAAACAACCTTTAAGGTTTTCAAACTTACAAACTTATGTCAAGTATCGATCTTTTCCTCACAAACCACCTCCATGATTTCGAAAGTTGTTCACTTAGCACCCTGAAAGTGAAGGTTAAAAATGTAAATCCACGTTCAGGTGCTTTCTACTTTTTAAAAGGTCATATGAATAATGGTTCGTTGTCATACTAACAAAATTATCATATTACCAAAGATTATTAGGCTAATTATATTACTAAAATATCTATTTTACTAAAATAATATTTGGTATATTTCATTATGATCACTAATTTTATATTATATAATAGAGTTATATTGATAAACTTGGGGTTTGATAAAATAAAAATAATCTACTTTCTCCAAAGATTAGCCTAGGTACGCGTAAACAGGTCACATCTTGGAGAAAGAAAAAAAAAAAATTCTAATTTATGAAATAGTGGAAATTTTTACAATCTGAATGATACCAAACTCTATTTTGATGTGTTGAATGAGCTAGTACTAGTAGTGGCCTACAGAGATGGGTGTGGAGGCTAATCCAAGAGGTGATCTTGAAAGCTGCTTGGAGATGGAGGTGATCTCTCTGAGTCTAAGAACAGGTCTCATCTCAGGCTGCTGTCCTCCTCCTCCTGGTGACTCTGAAGAACACTCCTCCTCTTTGATCTTTTTCACTTGGCTATGGACTGGAATTGGATTTCGATTCCCCGAAATCATTTGCCCTTTCTTCTTCAGCTCCATCTTCCTTTACTTCACATCTTACCCTCTCTCCTTCCCTCCTCCTTTTTATCCTTGATGTTTTCCAAGTTAAGACAAGAGAGTGCAGCCATGAAAGGGTTTGGTGAAAAGAATAGACTTTGACCATTGTTTTGGACCACGTTGAAAACGTTTTAAATTATTTTGTTTCATTTTAAGATTGTCTGTACTTATCTCATGATAAGACACGGTGCGCATTATCATCTTCTAGAATATTACAGCAAGACGTATATGTATATATGTATATGTATATATATTCAATCAATCCGTAAACATTACATACGTATATCTGATCGATTAAATTGTATCACCGTCTTATTAATTCGTATGACATTACATTAATACGGTAACGTCACATGCAATCGTCCTATAATTAGACAAATACACATATTTTGATGCATTTGGCAGCCCTTGTGATATAGTCCAAGGGATTGTTTTCTTTATATATTTGTTGTTGAATGTGAACCATGAGGTGAATGAATGTGTTTTAAGTCAAAATATATGGGGCAGTTCCAACTGCTTCAACCAAGAAGTTTATGCAAAATGCTTCCTTTCTAGGCCTAAAATTGTGTCATTTGAATGGGAGTAGTTAAATTAAAAATTCATGTGATATTGGCTCGTGGTATGGCTGACGTTATACTATTATCATACTTTCCCATATGAATTCAAAATGTGAAAATATATCGATCTATTCTTTTATAGATCTGAACAAGAAAAGGAAAAAAAAAATCATCTCTACTTTCGAATAGAAAATTATACATGTTTAAATACAAGGAAAATAATACAGTCACCGACGATAGTATATCGAATTCATGCACCGAATGACAAGGCAAAATCTTGACTGTTGATTAATTTTAACTTAATATTAATTAACGGTCAGGATTTTGTCACGTCATTCAATACATGAATTCGGTGTACTACTTCGGTGACTGTAGCATTACTCTAAATACAAAACTATCGATGAACATGGAAGATAAATATTTTATCACTTCTGTCAATTTCCTCTCTCCCAATTTTCTGATATATGTATATAATCATCTGGGAAAGTTAAGATCTAGAGTACAAGAATCCTACCTGTGTCTTAATTTAAACTCGGCACGTCTTGGCAAGATAATCACATCCTTCGTAGACTTCCAGTCCTGGCTGATCCAGCTGATCTACTTCAAAACAAGCGCATCGCTTACTCATCTTTCCCGTCAAAGCAATTTCTATAGGTCTCTGAACTAACCTCGGGACGCCGCTTTCACACCAGACCTGGCAAAATCAAACAGACAATTTCATTCAATTGACATTACAGTTCCAATTTAAATGGTCAGGAATAGCTTCGCTATAGAATATAGATCATGCCAAGATGGAGACTAAAGAGTACAGGAGCTTTCTACAAATAAAAAATTGTGAAAACTGCAACTCAATGATGCTCCAAGTTCTTTTAAATTATACCTCTCCACCCTCGTCCTGACTCCATCTTGAATTGCAACCTGGTTGTTTGGCTTCTTCAGCCTTCTGTTTCTCCAAAAGTTGAGCACCTCTCTTAGCCTTAGCTTCAGCTCCTTTCAAATATTTTGTGGGATTTCCTTGACTATCATAGTAACGACCTACCAGCTTGCCAGAAAATCTGACAACAGGAGTAAGGCTTGACTAAATACCAAAGACTGTTCATGTTCATCGACATTTTAAATTTTGTATTTCTTTTAAAATTGCTCGCTTATAGCCGCTAACAAAACAGAAAATATAGTATCCTGATTCATGTGCATCTAATGATTTTGATCACTATAACTTGAAATTTTGGACATCATTTAATAACCATCCGTCTAATCCAATTCAACAGTTGGGAAAGGGAAATTAAAAAGAAGCTATTGATGCTAACTAAGTAACTCTTTCAACCATAAGATTAAATTAGATTAATGGTCTCAAATTTTAAATCAAAAGATTAAGTAACAATATTCTGAGATGTTAATAATCTATATTGAAGGTTGCTTTGACCCTTCTATTATATGTTCTAATTTATGGGCTTGACTCCTAAGTATGTTATCTGTTTTGGTGCGCATGAGAAGATCTATTAGACTTAAATGTTAAAGTTGAAGCCCTACTTGATAGCTTAAGTTTTTGGATAAAATGATTATTTTACAATTCTGAAAAATTCCAAATTTTTCTAACTGCGAATTAGCAACAAGTATCATTTCCCCATGCAGACTAGTAACTAATTTCAGAAAATCTATTAATTGATTTCAAATAATGTAAGGATCTCAAAGCATCAAACACTAAAATTTCATCACATGAACATTGACATCAGATCTAGACTCATATATCAATAACATTTGAACAAGGGAAGTACAATTGATAGTAAGGATGAGTGCTTAATTTAAATTCCAATGAAGGAGCAAAGGAAAAGAGATGATGAATGATGTAAGACTCACGTGTAGCTTCTGAAGTAAAAGTCCCGCCAATCAACAATGCTCTTTACCTACAATATTAAATAAGTGAACCCAAAAATGTAATGCAATAATTTAACTGAAACTTAGCAAAGCATGAAGCAAAGGTTTTTTTTTTTTTTTTCTTTTTTCGATAATAGAAAAGAAAACTGGACCAGCAGTTCAGAAGAAAAACTCATAATAACAGGAGATTGCTAATTGAAGTCCAAAATCATCTAACTACTGAATATTTGCTCAAATTTCCTTATTTTTCCACTGTTTGATCAGCAACCTAATTTGTATGTACAAGATCAATCAAGATCAAATAAGATCTCAAAGGATTGGAATGTTAACAACTATTTATCTTATATGCCAAGATAACAGTGTAGTGATAAAGTAGAGCTAAACTTTGGCATGAAAAGATCAAGGAAGGACTCCCTTGACAGGTACTAGAGCACTTCAACAAGATAAAGCATACAAAACAATTACCTCTGTGCTGGATAGACCATTCAGTGAATCAGTGAGTCCATCTCCTGCGTCAAAAACAACATAAAAGAAAAAAACAAATAAAATGAACAGTGATAGTGAAGGATAAAAGACAAACAGCAGTAAATCACTCCATTTGGTCAAGTAGTATGATTAGATTTAGATCTCATCTAGCAGTTCTTAGAAGTAAAACCAGAAAACAGGTAAACTACCTGAAAGAAAGACATTACGGCAAGTACTTCTTAAAACTCTAAAGAAATAAGGACTTAGAGAAGATGAGTATGATAATGAAGTAATAATATAAGCCTCTCCTCTGATTCAAGCATAAAATTAACATTTAGGGTTGATGCTTATTGACGACGGGTGTGTGTATATACCACTGTGTGCATATGTATATAAATGAGTGAAACTGTTTACATGCTAAATGTTTTATTCGCATTGCTCTAAAATTTTGTTCAATTTCAGCACTTTGCCTGAGAGAAGGACACTAACATACAAGATTCAACCAATTTACTTGGCTTTTCAAGCCGACAAGTATTACTATATACAAATCCAAGCCTTTTCATTTTGTTCTTATTTTCATCATCACAAACAACTCTATATAAAATAAAGATTACAATTGACCATTTGCACCTGTAAAGTTTCCTGAAACAAATGCACGGGAAGCATCTCTGTGTTTGCAAGGAAAAGAAAAAGCTATCAGAGCAGGTCTAGAGACATAATTTATAAAATACAATATATTTAACAACGTTTTAGGCTCTTCGAATAACTTTGAAGATGCTCAATTTTTTATGTACAACTTAGTTAGAAACAAAAGAATAGCATTTAAGTGAAAGAACAAACCACAAACCTTCCAGCAAAATGATGGTAACCTCCTCCCACACCATAATGAGATTTCCCTTTCGTTACATCGAACACCGATCTAATTCAAAAGCACAACCAAATAAACATCAAAATAAGTAACTGCTAAGTCAGTTCTTGTAAGTAAAATCATATATCACAGAGAATGAAAAATATTACCCAAGAATGCCTAAGAGAATCGGTCTCGAGTCATCAGTTCCGTTGTACAAAGCCAATTCTTCTACACTGAACAATCTCTAACAGCAGAAGCAAAATCAATTCAATTTCTAATTCAAAATATATGCAAAACTGAATAGAGATAATATAATGATCCGAACCTGCTGGGGTTTGAATTTGATGGAGGAAAATCTTGTAATTAGAGCAATTAACGCCACCAAAGCTGTGATTCCAACAAATGGAGACGTTAGTATCTTCTTAACAGCCATCGCAACTCAGCTTTCGAGAGTCTCGAATCAAATAGGGATCAGATTGTGAAAATGGAAAAGTAATTGGATTAATTTAAGCTCAACTGTGCCATTTTGAGCCCCAACTTTTACTGCAGTGCTTCACTGTTTGAATATAATTGAGTTTTACATTTAACGTGGGAAGATTATCATTTAAGGACACTTATTTTGTAAATTTCAAAAAGGACACTAGATTTGGAAAATATCATAGAAGGTTCAAATTTTTACTAGTAAGGGCAAAATGGTAATAAAATTAAAAGAATGGTTAGATAGGAATACACTTGGAGATCTTGATCAAAATATCAAATAAGCCCCTGAAGTATGACAAACTCATTAAATCCCAATTGTTGTCGAATAAACAAATCCCCCCTTATTTAAAGACACAAAACCTCCCCAAAACCCTTGTATAACCGATAACTATAACAAGCAGCGTCTTCTTCAAATGCTCCTCAACTCAAACTCGTGAAAATTATGCCCGTAATCCATGCCAATCTCAGCCACGTAACAAATTTCCGCCCAATTCCATGCCTCAAATATGGAATTTCGAGTAAGAATCAGAAATGTCATCGACTTGGGACAATCAGGGCCGCAGGAAATGATCACTATTCGACTTTGAATGTCGGTCGGAACGCCACGTTGCAGGACATCAAGACATCTTACAGAAAGCTTGCACGTAAGGTCAGTTGATTGTGAACAGAGCTGACTATTTACTAATTAAATTGCCTTAATAATAAATTTGGAAATTTCACCATTTTAGTTCCTATTAATAACTTTATGCTATTGTTCAAGACAATGTTCTTAGTAGTGGATACCAGCTAGTTCAGCTTGTTCGACTTTTTCGAGAGGCTACTAATAATTGAAGCGAAGGCGGTTTCAAATGATTAAGTGAGAAATAGATGATGAATATCATAAGGGCATTATTTGATAGTTGAAAGTAAGGAAAATTATTATACATTCATATTCAGACGAAGGAAAATTATTATACATTCATATTCAGACGAATAACGAACGAACCTTTTAGTTTTACTAAGCTTCATTGAGGCGAAAAGGTCATGATTTTGGTTCATAGTATGGAAACTTCATTTTGTGTTTGTATGTTTAAATTGAATTTCTTCTTTGTTGTTTATTTTTCTTATGTACTTTGTTGTAAAGGATTGACTTGATTACATTTGTGATTAGGACTAAGATTATAATGTTATTTTTAAATTGTGAAATTTGGATTACAGTTTAGTTTTAGTTGTATTGTATGATTGAATGACATTGTTCATTTATTTTCTTGAATTTGGTTTATTGTAGAATTAATTAGGGTATGAAAGCCTATTAGTGAATAACAATAATTACAGATATACACATTATTTAGCCCATCCTAATGTAAATTTCTGGCTATTAGTAGGAGAGAAAAAACCCAGAATAGTTGACCTTGAGAATCTTCTGAAACAAGTTTAGACTTGTAAAAGTAGATAACATATGTATCTCCTTAATATTTTTATATATGCTAGTTTTTCCTGGTACCTAGCATATATAAAAACATTTTTTTTGGTAACTAAATATACAGCACATTCATGTTTGTATGATGAGAAATTTGTTTTGAAAGCACCCCCTGGCATTGAGTTCGAGTTGTATCAAGGGGTGGCCAATTATCATACCTAAAAAAAAAAAAAAAAATTGTTCTATTTTTTTTTTTCATTTGTTTAGCCCTTTTGTTTCCAAGGACAGCTTCATCTTTTTTCTTCTCAGACCTTGTCCCTGTTGTATCTTCTTTTGGATGGCATAATTTTCCAGTTTCTTACTAAAACAAAAAATTCCTTTTTTTTCACAGTATCATCCGGATATAAACAGGAGTCCTGGGGCAGAAGAAAAGTTCAAAGAAATAAGTTCTGCGTATGAGGTAACTACTTTTCTTCCAAATGTAAATGCATCTTCCTCTATCTTCTATGTGGTTGCCTATTGTAAATATATTTTCGGATTCAATAAAATTACGTGGTTAGTTTTCTAGGAGTGCCAGCTACACTTTCTTTTATTTTTTTACTCTCTTTAACTCTTTTTTGTTTGTTTCATGCTAATTGTGAACTATTTTGTGAATTATCTAAATAAAATGAAAACATAGTACAAAGGCATTAATCCACATAAGGGCTGGACACTTGGCATGAGAAGAAGCAGCAAGTGTAAAGGAGAGTTAGTTTCTTTTAAAGAAAGAAAATATTAGAGTGTGAATTGGAAAATTTTATTAGCGTTTCTCTTTTTCTAATTTGTTCTTAAGTATTTGGCATTGAATTTTCATTTATTTATTTCCTGGATTCATAATTTCTGTGTAAGTGGCATTGTTTTTTTTTTTTCTAGTGATGACGTGTTGATATTGATCTAGGGGATTCAACCTCTAAAAATTTTCAGACTCGATTGCTTATGTTGTATATACATTTTCTGCTTTCTCTTTATCTCCTTAATTTTATTTTTTGGCTAATAAAGCATTTGTGTAGGTCCTGTCAGATAATGAGAAAAGATCTTTATATGACCGCTTTGGTGAGGCAGGTATAAATGGACAATTTGATGGATCGGGCGGTGGTTCAGAGGGGGTAAGGTCATATTTGAAAGTGTTTTCATAAACAGCCATATTTTGGTTGTCATGTGAACATGATGTTTTTGCTATATGCTCTCAAGAGACCAATTCTGTTGCTTTTCTTTTCTTGTTGGGGTAGTGATGGATCCAAGCAGTTGTTGATGCATGATTTTGCTTCTGGTTTTTTGACATATCTACATTTTATTTTCAGGTTGATCCATTTGAAATATATAATGCATTCTTTGGTGGTTCAGATGGGCTCTTTGGAGGAATGGGTGAGGCTGGAGGCATTAACTTCAATTTGAGAAGCAAAGGAAAGTGGAGTTTGGACATTCAGTAAGTATCTGGAGAGTAATCATTAAATATTGACCTATTAAAACAGCCCCCCATTTTTAGTAAATAGATGCCAATAAAATTATGACATTAAGAACATTGAAATAAGAAAAAAGATAATGGAATACAGAAATCTGTTGGTGAATAGTATCAACACATACAATAAGTTTATACGTAATGCGAGGATGTCTAACTTACCTACTTGATGCATTGGTGATACATGAAGAAGGTAGTTGTGCGTTTTTTGCATTTTCTCAAGAAATAATAAGAAACACAGTGTCTTACAATCACGACTTTCTGACAACTTCTTTTGCTTTAGTTTTCGTTTTATATTTTTGTTTATCATTATTAGTATACCTCCTAATTAATTTAAGTGTACTGCTGCCTAAATGCAGAATTTTGTGTTTTTCTTAATGTGAGTTTCTTTACATTGTAGGTACGACCTCCATTTGAGCTTTGAAGAATCAATTTTTGGAGGACGGCGTGAAATTGAAGTTTCTTGTTTTGAAACATGTGATAACTGTGGTGGAACAGGTGCTAAATCTAGTAGTTGCATTCAATCATGTAATGCTTGTGGCGGTAGAGGGGGGGTTACAAAAACCCAGAGAACACCATTTGGAATTATGTCACAGGTAATTTTACATACTAGAAAGACAATGATGATTGTTTATGGTATTGTAGTTGCTTCTAAAGTTTTTTATCGTTCAGTAAGGGAGACTGTATGTTGCTTGTGAGTAGGATTTGGCAGGTGGACCTGCTATCTTCTGCTTTTACATGAAATGAAGTCCAACATGTTGGGATATGCTATATTGATATCCTTTGCAACATGAAGGCAGCTCACTAATGTTCTTTTTGCATCATTGGAATCTTAATGAGAGTGTGGGTACTAGTTAGTGTAGGAGGGAAGGGCCTTTCACAATTGGATCCTGCAAATTCTGGCAAATAAGGCATGAATTCACAGGCTGCAAGGCCTAAGGTTTAAACTCCAAAAATTAGAGTAAAGAGAATAGAATTTGTCTAAAGTAATATTGTTGGAACCAGAAAATTTTATTAATTTAGACAGGTTATTATGTTAGACTGATTAAAATAACATAATCACAATTACCATTTTTTGAGACATTTAACAAGATTAGCATACGTATATGATATAAATGCCTAGAATTCACAATTTATATCTCAAAATTAATTATTTGGATATGATTTGATTTATCTTAATTTTAATTATGAATAAAAGGTTTATAAACAATCAGGTTTAGGTTTGCTTTAATACAATTCTTGGATGAGTAGGAAAGGTCTATAAACGGTATTAAGGTTTATTATAATAGCCCTTTTACTAGATTAGGGCTATTCACAATTATATGAATTGTGAAACTATTGTGGCCATTTTCCCATCCAATTTGGGAAATTTGTAAATTACTTTCTTTCCTTTTATCATCTGACATAATTAGGAAAAGTGATATGTCATGTGTTCACATTTCTATAATGCGTCTTTTTATATGAGAGCAAGTAGTATTGCTTAATTATGTGTTACTTGATTTATCTGCATCACATTATTTATAGGTTTACCTCCTGTAGTGTATACTGCACTGATGTTACTGTATTATTTATAGGTATCTACTTGCTCCAGGTGCGGTGGTGATGGCAAGATAATAACTGATCGTTGCCGAGTATGCAGTGGCAATGGTAAAGTACAGTCAAAGCGAAGTATGGAAGTGGTTATCCCACCTGGTGTTCATGATGGGGCCACCATGCAAATTCAAGGAGAGGGGAGTTTTGATAAGATGAGGTGAGTATACAAATGAAGATTGTTAAGTTTTCGCCCAATGCAAAAGCTAAATTAATAGGTAAAGGCTCACCAATAGTACTTAAGCTCTAACACTTTCCTCGCTTGCAATGCATGTTGATTGAACACATTAATACATCAGGAGGAGCACAAGACTTACTTTGTTCACCTGATTTTGATATATTTAAAGTCATCATTCAATCTAAAAGTTTAAATATGGTCTAAAAATGTAGTACATGTTTGATACTTCTTGTTTATAGGCTAAAAGAGGTCTTTAAATGTTCATATCTCTCCTTGTTTTATTTTCTTCCATTGTTTGGTTGCAGTTCACTAAGAGTTCGTGGATAATTAAATAAAGGCCAAAATGCATGTTCCCACCCTAGATTTGGCGAAACGACAATTTCCACCCCTAGTTTGAGAAACTATCAACGTTCCAGCCATAATAAATTTAGATTTGACCATTAAAATACCTATTTTACCCATCAGATTAATTTATTCTAAATTAACTTAAAATTAAGCAAATCTTTGATATTTTATCCAAATTGATCAGAATTTAGTTAATCCTAATTAAAATCTACCCAGACAAACACTCTCTAAATTCATTTATCACCCAAACAAAATTTATCTGGCCATCAAAACTCAAATCAAAATCCATACAAAATTTTCGTTCTTTTCACAACATTCTTTCACCATTTCACAGCCCCACTCAATGATCAAAACCATAACTAGTAATAAAAAACAAAATAAATTAAAACAAAAAATCACAATCCAAAACAAATTCACAGCCGAAAAGGAGAACAGCTGGAGGGTGGACAGTGTCCTAGAGATGGCTTGCTTGTGACAGACCAGGAGGGAGGTAGCATTGTTGCGGCCATATCCGCCATGCCGTCACTAATCCTCTAGGTCCAACAGCATGCAAACCCAGCAGCTCCAATCAATTAGTTGATTTTGGGATTTTTATTTTTGATTTGATTTGGAAGAAAGAAGGTCATGGTTTCGTGTTTTGGAAGGGGCAGAATCAATTTGTTTGTTTGCTTGTATAGATTGATTGTGTTGATGGTGTTAGATGGATTCAATTGAAGTGGGTTTTCATATTCGAATTGGGGAAGATTTGACTTTAAAATATTGGGAGATTGTTGTAACAATGGGGATAGCAAGCTTTTTGACATCGAAGCCAGGGAGCAACCAACCACGGCCTGGCAGCGACGGCCAAACCTAGATTGGCTTGCCGGCCAGTGGTTATGTAATATTTTTTTTTTTTAAATTTACATGTTTTTAATTTAAATTGGATGAATTGAGATTTGAATTAGAGCTTAAATAGTTTTTGCTTTTTGGAGTGTTTTGGTTTGTTTAAATAACATATTATTGTCTTAATGACTAAATTACCCTTAGCGTTAAAGTTAACAGTTGAAAATGAAAAATGGGTTGAACATTGATAGTTCTCCAAACCAGGGGCGGAAAATGTCGTTTGGCCAAACCTGGGGGGGAAATGTATTTCGGTATTAATTAAACTGTTTCAATGCTTACTAGGAGAAGCTCAAAATTTAAGTTTCTTTACTAAGCCCTTTTAATCTCTTTTAGAAATTTTAAAATATCAAAGGCAATCTTTTTTCATTTTAAAAATTCCATAGTACTGACTCTTTAAATGACTTTTCTGGTAACTGTTACAAGAAAACTTATTTTGAAGTTACAAAATAAAATGAACTGTTTTAATTGAAAGCCAAATGACCAAATGTTTCTTAATCAACCTTATTATGCTAACTTTTTAGCCTGTTTCTTTCTGTGATAAAAGATGATTTTCTTATTCCTTCGTTTTTCTTTTTTTGGTTTTTTAACTGCAATATTATTCTCAACTATTGGATGCTCTCGACACCATCAAAGAAAAGATTTTGTTTCAATTTTCAGAATGGTGTTCTTTTCCTGAGTCTGCTTTTGATTCTGCTTAGTATACAGGAACTGATTGAATAAAGCTCCTCACACTTCTTTTTTCCTTCAGGAGGAAGGCTGGTGATCTCTTCATAGTCCTACATATCGATGAAAAACAAGGAATTCAGAGGGACGGCCTTAATCTTTACTCAAAGATAGATGTTGATTATACTGAGGCGATTCTAGGGACTGTAAAAAAGGTTGGTTATACTTCAAATTTAGAAAAAAATTGGAATCTTCCTTTCTAGACTGTTATTTTATATAGTGTTTCTTGCCTCTTGAGTCTTGAGAATATTTTTATCCTTTTTATGATTTTATATTTCTGATGAAA
This sequence comes from Pistacia vera, assembly GCF_008641045.1. Classification (NCBI taxonomy): domain Eukaryota; kingdom Viridiplantae; phylum Streptophyta; class Magnoliopsida; order Sapindales; family Anacardiaceae; genus Pistacia; species Pistacia vera. The sequence goes on from NW_022195500.1 coordinate 346,359, forward strand.
TTACATGAATATATTTTGATGTTAAGATCTTAAAACAACTGTAGGTAGAAACTGTTGAGGGAATGAAAGATCTTCAAGTTCCTTCTGGGATACAGCCTGGAGATGCAGTTAAATTGCGACATATGGGCGTCCCCAACTTCAATAAACCTTCTGTTCGGGGTGATCATATCTTTATAGTGAACGTTCTGATTCCCAAAGATATCAGGTATGAGATCTTTTACTATATTAATCATCTTCTTAAGATTGAGGAACTTAATGTGATGGTCATAACAGTGACACAGAACGTATACTTGTTGAGGAACTAGCTTCTCTTAAATCATCTCGTAGAGGCCATTCGGTTTCTTCCAACAATACAGGTATTTTTTTCATTTTAACTCGATGTTATAAATAGGTCATTGTACTGTCGAATGTTTGATGAAGGTAGAATGGTTATTCAAATTTTCTGGTATTTTGATACATTTATGCTGTTCCTTGCCAGAAACAGCCCATGGCAACTCGGACCAAGATAGAGATCACAGAAAACATACTTCAAGCCAAGGGACCAAACGTTTTGGGAATTTATGGAATTCTATTAAGGACTTTTTGGGGTATGTATCGGTGACAGTTCTTATAAGATATGCTCTGATTCTTAAATTCATATGTGCTTCGCATTGCAATTAGAGAGGATAATCAAACTCCCATCTTCAGTTTCTTCAGTACCTTTGAGTCCCTAGGCATAACCAGGGGATTTTCGACCAACTGAGGAGTCTAATGCACTACATGCAATTGTATGTTATTTTGAATATAAATAACCTAAGAGAGAGTAGATTCTTTAATTTTCGATTTAGAGTTGTCGTACGTTGTATGTTTATGCAAACTTAGATGAAGTTCATTAGATTCAAGAACTAAAAGACATTTACTAAATCAGACAATTTAGTTTCCAGCCAGCAGTTAGCCTTTCGTTTACATTGTTGATCCTCCCGTCCTAACTATTTTTAAACTGGCAGGCAAAGGCAATCCGAAGAAAGGTTTGCATCAATTAGTGTCGACTCACCACAATCGCTGAAGGTTAGCAAGCCAGATTCTTTGCTCATGGTTTCAGCTTTTACAGTGTTTTCTGTAACTTTTATTATTAACCTGATGACAAAGGCAAACAAATGTGTGTCACTGCCACAAAGAGATCATAAAATGCAATAAGAACACTACAATGGCATTTTTCTGGCCTTATTGAACATGACTGACTCATTCTTGTTTGATCCAAAATATTTGCAGCTTATTCAAATTCTCCAATCAAAAATCTGCCTTAAATACATGAAAATTCTCACTTGCGGATGTTTTCTAACGAACTTTTGCATTTTTTAAAGTAATATTTTCAGGTGTACATATATATATATATATATACATCTTGAAATTTTAACATGCTCAGACATTCTGAAGTTTTTAATATGTAGATCGAAGGTTAACTATTGGTTGTTGGCTTCGATTTTTTGGATTTGTGAAGTCAAGAACCGATCGCTGGCTTTTGATTTGCATTCGATCGTTGTCTTGAAATTTTAACATGCAAATCAAAAGCCAGCGATCGGTTGTTGACTTCACAAACTCAAAAAATCGAAGCAAACAACCAATCGTTAACCTTCGATCCACATATTAAAAACTTAAAGAATGATCGGAGAACATATAAATATGTAAATGTTAAGTGAACCAATTAGCTAACAATAAATGTGGCTCCAAGAATAATAATCTATTGGCCTCTAATAACTCAAAAATGGTACAATAAACTCCGTATACCCAAAAAGAGGACTTGTCCTCTTCAGTCTCTCAAAAATTTAATTACAAGAATTAATGGCATAATTTTATGGCCGTTTTGTTAGATTTCAGGCAATCTTTCTTGTTCATAGAATGATGACTAAATAAATATCAAATTATCAAACCAAAATTTTCTTTAGGTTTGGTGAGACTTCTACATCAAACATCTTTTAACGATGCAATAGGTTTTAAATGAACAACTAGAATTCTAGAGCAATTTTAAAGGGTATATTATAAGTTTAAAATTTTTATTTTATTAAGTAGTGTTATTAAAAAACCCATTTCATAACTACAACAAAGAAAAAATAATTTAAAATAATTAGATCAAGGCATTATAAGTAACATAACAGATAAGAATGTAGGGTATTGTTTGACTCAAAATATAAATATCCCAAATGGTTTGAAAGAAAATGGGTCCGTTTGTTTTGTTATTTTGGATATGATTTTTGATATTTTTAGGGTTGGGTGAGAATAACGAGGTAGAATTTAAAAATTAACAAAAACACTCCCTAAGTTTGCTAATTTACTAAATACCCCAATAAATAAATTTTTTTATAAAATAAAAAAAACACCCCCACCTACAGTCGCCAGATTCCGACCACCACAGCCGAAATCTAGTGTTACAGCGCACGACCAGCCAGATCTGGCCGTTAGTGTGCCGATATAGCCTTTTTCCGGCCAGTTAATCCGTGGCCAGAAAAGGTCATATCTTTAGCCGTGGATCTAACCTTTTCCGATCAAATCCATAGTGGGTCTGGCCAGAAAATGATAGATTGACACACTACCGGCCAGATCCAACAGGTAGTGTGCCATTATACCAGATTCCAGCCACCTTCTGGTGGTGGTGGTCGGAACTCGACAAATGTGGGTGAATAGGGGTGTTTTTGTTAATTTTTAAACTTTTTTTATGAAGGTGTTTAGTTAAATTAATAAACTTAAAGGATTTAAAAATAGTTTAAGAAAATATAATAGTATTATGAAGATAATGAAATAAACAGTTATTTTGAGAATATGATTGAGAATAGGATATAAAATATTGAATCAAACGAACCCTTAACTTCTTCGAGAGGACCAAAATTATGATGTCGGTACTTTTTATTAATATCAAGTCAAATCATGTATAAATGTCGTAACTTTTGGTATGACCAAAGTTTTTCTTGCTCTTATCTATTTTGAATTTAAGAATAAATACAACTAAAACTAAATAAAAGTTTCGTATCACTTCGAATGAATCCAAAACCTCAAGTTTACGTTATTATTTCAAGTTGAGAAATAAGTTGTTCATACAATTTACCAACATAATAGAAAATTCATCTTTCTTATATAAGTGATAAAAGACTTATAAAAGTATACATTTTTTCAAATCAACCACCGTAATATATGTAGCTAAATAAGATGATAATAATATTAATTTAAAAGATGATTAAATCCTCTTGACTTGCTGCCTAATTGACCCTTTCAAGCATAATTTAATTAATTGTAACAAATTACTATAAAGAAATATTATAAAAATTCTTCCTTTACAGTAAGATATTTATTTCTTGCACGCTTTTTTATTTTATTTGAAATAATTTTGCTTTGATTTGCTCAACTACCCGTAGAAAAATATGTATATTTTGTATTATAATTAATTTTTTTGCACTTTGGTCCCCTTATTTTTCAAATCCAAAATAGAATACATATATAATTTTTTTTGCACTTTCGTCCTCTTATTTTTCATAAGAATAAACTTTCCATTATAATAAATTATGATTTTTCAATGTCATGTCTTAAAAAACTTGTCTCCATATAATAATAATTATTTGTATTAACTTTGTATAAAGAAAAATATCACGAGTTCGGGCTATTTCCAAGTTTAAATAGGTTTATTTACACGTTATTCATCTATATTTATCAAGTATTTAATGATTTATCCGTTGATTCTATATTGAGTAATACTATTGTTATCAAAGGATATGCACTTAATGACGTGATGCAATCTTGACTGTCGATTAATTATAAATTAATATTAATCGACGGTTAAGATTATATCACGTCATTCGATACACGAATTTGATGTGCATCCTTCAATAACTGTATTATTTTCTTTCTATATTACATCCATTTATATAGAAGAGTTTGTAGGGTGTTGTTATTATTATTTTTAATGTCAATAAAAATACAAAAGATATTATCTATTTTAGGATATTGTTGGAATTTTTAGACAACAAAATCAACATGTGTTGTCTGAAAAGCCCTTTTATTTTTCCCCAACATAACAAAATTCGGATAATCCCACAACAAATAAAATAATAACAGCTGTCTAAAAATTAAGAGCACAAAAGAGACAAAATACAAACCAAATCCGTAAAAAAAATAAAAAAAATAAAAAGAAAAAGACAAGCAAACTCATCCAAGTAAAATAATGTTTTAAAAAAGAACAAAGCTGAGTTGACTGTTATGTACAGCTAGGGTTCCCTTTTAACTATAGTATATAGTACAAGTTATGGGTCAATATCGATAAGACCCATGTGGTTTTAAAAATATTAAAGATAACCCTAAAGGTTCAAAATTGAGTACTTGAGTGTCTTTTTTATGCTTTTTAAAGTACAAAGAGTTTATTATTGTTTTGTAGGGTGTGCATAATTTATTTCAATTAAGTGTTTACCAACCTTAAGTTTAACCAAATAAAGTTATGTATGATGAAAATCTACACCAAACCATAAAATATAAATATTTCATAATAAATTTATTCAAATAAATTTTAACTAAATATATACCATTGGCCAATTAAACTTCAAAATAGATTGGATTTATTACCTTAATTATCAAAACCCAAATTTAAGTTTTTCAGATTTTTCAATAACTCCCCTAGGGGGTCCATTGCAAAATATTAGACCTTAGTAGAGTCTCCCTTACACTTAACTCTCCCAGCCTGTCTGTCTCCCTTTTACTCTTCACTCTCTACTGTCTTGATTTGAGCCTCCGCACACTTTATCTTCTTCTTCTTCCTCTACAGCTCATCCATGTCTTCTTCTTCTTCTTCTTCTTCTAATTCCTCTTCCTCTTCTTCTTCTTCTTCTTTACTTTAAAGCTCTCATAAACCGAAGCAAAAACGACCCACATTGCAGAAAAACTCATAAAAAATGAACCTTCATAACCTCTCCTTTCTTCTTCTTCTTCTTCTCTTCTTCTTTCATTTCCCTTCTTCAAAACCAGATCTCTCTTCCGACCGTGCAGCTCTTCTCGCCCTCCGCTCCTCGGTCGGCGGCCGTACGCTCTTCTGGAACGTCTCGCAAGCGAGTCCCTGCAACTGGACTGGTGTTCTTTGTGGACAGAACCGAGTAACGGTGCTCAGACTCCCCGGTGTAGCTCTGTCCGGAAAAATCCCACTTGGCATTTTCGGTAACTTGACCGCTCTCCGCACTATCAGCTTCCGTCTGAACTCTCTCTCCGGCCAACTCCCTTCTGATCTTGGTCTCTGTTCTAATCTCCGTAATTTATACATCCAAGGCAACCATTTTTCCGGCGAGATCCCCGAGTTTTTGTTCACTTTACATGGCCTTGTCCGGTTAAATCTCGCCAGTAACAATTTTTCCGGCGAGATCTCTTCTGGGTTCAACAATTTGACGAGGCTGAAGACTTTGTATCTCGAAAGCAACAGCCTTTCTGGTTCAATTCCCGAGTTCATGTTACCAAATCTTCAGCAACTTAACGTTTCAAACAATTTGCTAAACGGGACGATTCCGAAAGCCCTTCAAGCTTTCGGGTCAAGTTCATTTCTGGGTAATTCTCTTTGTGGGAAACCGCTTGAAGATTGCCCAAAAAGCGACAGTGTGATTGTTCCAAGTAAACCCATCGGTGGGGATAGCAATGAGAAAGGGAAAAAGAAGAAGCTTTCCGGCGGAGCAATTGCCGGCATTGTGATTGGATCCGTTTTAGGGTTTCTCTTAATTGTAATGATTTTGATGATTTTGTGTAGAAAGAAGAGCAGCAAGAGAAGCAGGTCAGTTGACATTGCTTCATTGAAGCAACAAGAAGCTGAACTTCATGGAGAGAAAGGAACTGTTGGGGAGGTGGATAATGGTGGTGGGTACTCGGTTTCGGTGGCGGCGGCTGCAGCCGCGGCAATGGCGGGAAGTGCTAAAGGGGAAGTGAATGGTAACAGTGATGGTCCTAAAAAGTTAATATTTTTTGGAAATGGAGGGAGAGTTTTTGATTTGGAAGATTTGTTAAGGGCTTCTGCGGAAGTTCTTGGAAAAGGGACTTTTGGTACTGCATATAAAGCTGTTTTGGAGATGGGAACTGTGGTGGCTGTGAAGAGATTGAAGGATGTAACAATTTCTGATAGAGAATTCAAGGAGAAAATCGATGCCGTTGGCGCAATGGATCATCAAAATTTAGTCCCTCTTCGAGCTTATTATTATAGCAGAGATGAGAAACTTCTTGTTTATGATTTCATGCCAATGGGAAGCTTGTCTGCACTTTTACATGGTGAGTTCAAATCATGGCTTTGCCTTTCAGATTTTGTGCTTTTGGTTTTGTTTAGTTCAAGTTTTTGCTTTCATGAATTGAATGATTGATCAAATTAGTGACTTTTTTATAAGCATCAAATTTTGTTTGAACCAAACTCCATGAACAAAAGCATCAATTTTGATTGGTTTCATAAGTATTTTGCATCTTGTTTTGAACATTTTAGGAAACAAAGGAGCAGGTAGGACTCCATTGAATTGGGAAATCAGGTCAGGCATTGCGCTGGGAGCTGCCCGTGGCATCGAATATCTGCACTCTCAAGGCCCTAATGTCTCCCATGGAAACATAAAATCATCGAACATTCTGCTAACGAAATCTTATGATGCGCGAGTCTCTGATTTCGGCTTAGCGCACCTCGTTGGCCCTTCCTCTACCCCCAACCGGGTAGCCGGCTATCGTGCACCAGAGGTCACTGATCCTCGCAAAGTATCCCAGAAGGCTGATGTCTATAGCTTTGGTGTGCTGCTCTTGGAGCTTCTCACCGGAAAGGCCCCAACTCATGCCCTCTTGAATGAGGATGGCGTCGATCTTCCCAGATGGGTGCAGTCCATCGTTAAAGAGGAGTGGACTTCAGAGGTTTTCGATCTCGAGCTCCTCAGGTACCAGAACATTGAAGAGGAGATGGTTCAGCTCTTGCAGCTCGCCATAGATTGCACGGCGCAATACCCTGACAACCGCCCTTCAATATCCGAAGTAACAAGGCGTGTCGAGGAGCTATGTCGTTCGAGCATTCGAGAAGAACAAGATCCTCAGCCTGATCAGTTGATCAATGCAGATGATGCACCTTCACTATGAGTAGTTACTGAAAATTCATCCCAGAATTACAATGTTGGTTTTACTTGTATGTCTGATTTGGAGCCATCAATCTTCATTGTTTCATTAGGAGCCAACTGTTTTTCATCTTCATTATTAGTCCTTGTTGCACTAGATTTTTTTTTTTTTTTTTTTTTTTAAATTTTAATTTCCATTAATAGTTTGAGGTGGAAACCTGTTCAAATTGTTCTTGTTGGGTGGAAAGATGGTGGTTGTAATTATTGTCAGATTTGCTTTTGCTTTTAGCTTTTGCTTTTTGATGCTTACTTTTGATCTGTTCTGGTTGAGATGTTTAAGATGTTGGTTGCAAGTTGCACCTTGCACCGCGTTTCTCTGAGCAATTTCATAAAACAATAGAATAATAATAATTTTTAAATTATGTTTTTCGATATATGTACATTCGTTCAATCTCTTTTTCGAGTTTTTGGGTTTAAATCTTGGGTCATTTATCAGAATAATATCGTGGCTTACCAAGTTTTTTTAGTTTATAGAACGTTCAATAGATACCGAGAATTAGTTGACAGACACGCAAAGTTGGCTTGAACATCCTGATTATCTAAAAAAAAAAAAAAAAAGTACAAAAATCATAATACCTGCAAGCTATATACGGTGATATAAGTTAAATCCATTATCTTTCGATTTGAGTTTTCATTTATAGATTGATATAGTCTAAAATAAATGAATACGAAGAAAGACTTTTCATTTATAGATTGATATAGTCTAAAATAAATGAATACGAAGAAAGACTTATAGCATCTCTAAAATACTCTTTATATTATCCAAACTCTTTATTATAAAGAGTTTATCCATAGAAACAACAGTTCAACAGACTCTTTATTCTTTAAATATAAATTAAAGAATGAGTTTGACTCTCCACATTTAGGAAGTCAAATTTCACTCTTTAACCTAATTTTAAATAATAAATAACATATTTTTTATGCATTTTATTTATGATTTATCTCTTATTCAGTTTCTTTCTTAAAAAAAAAAACATATTCTCTCTCCTAAAATTTAAAAAGTCTATTGGATTTGAATAAAAAATTTGTTCTTTATATTTAAAAATCAATAAAGATGTTCTTTAAAATAAAGAACACCATTTGAGATGCTTTTATATACGCAAAGGTAAATCACAAACGTCAATTAATCTATTTAGGTCTATTGAACACCATACAAACGCAGTTACTTTCCACTATTAGAACACTAAGAATTTGGATAATTAGCCCACATGACTAAAGGCTAATTATCCAAATTCTTACGGTGATATCTGTTAAATCCATTATCTCTCGATTTGAGTTTTCATTTATAGATTAATATAGTCTAAAATAAATGAATACGAAGAAAGATTTAGAGCATTTTCAAATGACTCTTTATATGACTTAAACTCTTTATGAGTTTGACTCTCTATACTTAGAGAGTCAAATTTCACTCTCTATCATAATTTTAAATAATAAATTACAAGTTTCTATACATTTTATTTATGATTTATCTCTCCTATTAAGTTTCTTTCTTTAAAAAAACATATTCTCTCTTTTAAAATTTAAAGAGTCTGTTAGATTTGAATAAAAAATTTGTTCTTTATATTTAAAAATCAATGAAAATGCTCTTTAAAATAAAGAACACTATTAAAGATGCTCTTATGTACGCAAAGGTAAATCACAAACGTCAATTAATCTATTTAAGTCTATTGAACACCGTACAAGCGCGGTCACTTTCCACTATTAGAACACTAAGACTTTGGATAATTAGCCCACATGACTAAAGGCTAGTGGTTAGAATAAACATGTTGTGCTGTTGCTCTTTTTGTCAGTGCCCAAAGTAAATTTGCAGTCTTAACTCTTCTTGGTATGTGTTTGGGTTGGGAAACCCTAAGAGTCAGGTTTGATTTTGTTAACTTTCATTTTCCAAGAAAAGTTTTATTCTTTGTTCAATGATTTAGCATCCTACAAAGTATGCTTAAAAGAAAGTGATGTCTCTTTTACTTTTTTTACATTCATTTTTATCTTTACAATTCTACATGGGAGCATAAATTATACCTATATGTTATACATATACGTATACGTATACGTATGCTCTTTTATTAAATAAATAAATATTTTTAATCTAAAAAAGTGTAATGTTTTCTCTTTCTGGCTAGTATACTTGCGAAATAAACAGTAAAACTCGNGCTTAAGATGTTGGTTGCAAGTTGCACCTTGCACCGCTATTCTCTGAGCAATTTCATAAGACAATAGAATAATAATAATTTTTTAATTATGTTTTTCGATATATGTACGTTCGGTCAATCAAATCATATAAATCCATTGTGAAGGAGGTTTGTTCTCTTTTTCGAGTTTTTGGGTTTAGATCTTGGGTCATCTATCACAATAACATCGCGGTTTACCGAGTTTTTTTAGTTTGTAGAGCGTTCGATAGATCCCGAAGATTAGTTGACGGACACGCAAGTTGGATTGAACACCCTGATTACCAAAAAAAAAATAATAATAATACAAAAATCACAGTATCTGCGAGCAGCTATATACGGTGATATAAGTTAAATCCATTATCTCTCGATTTGAGTTTTCATTTATAGATTGATATGGTCTAAAATAAATGAATACTAAGAAAGACTTGGAGCGTCTCTAAATGACTCTTTATAAAGAGTTTATCCATAAAAACAAGAATGCAACAGACTCTTTATTTTTTAAATATAAATTAAAGAGTGAGTTTAAATCTCCACATTTAGAGAGTCAAAATTTATGCTCTATCCTAATTTAAATAATAAATTACAAATTTCTATGCATTTTATTTATGATTTCTCTCTCCTACTCAGTTTCTTTCTTTAAAAAAAAAACATTTTCTCTCTTTTAAAATTTAAAGAGTCTATTGGATTTGAATAAAAATTTTATTCTTTATATTTAAAAATCAACGAAAATACTCTTTAAAATAAAAAATACCATTAGAGATAGTCTTATACACGTAAAGGTAAATCACAAACGTCAACTAATCTATTTAGGTTTATTGAACATCGTACGAGCGCGGTCACTTTCCAACTATTAGAACACAAAGACTTTGGATAATTAGCCCACATGACTAAAAGTCTTACACCGGAAGGGTAGTGGTTAGAATAAACATGTTGTGCTGTTGATCTTTTTGTCAGTGCCCAAAGTAAATTTGCAGTCTTACCTCTTCTTGGTATGTGTTTGGGAAACCCTAAGAATCAGGTTTGATTTTGTTAACTTTCATTTTCCAAGAAAAGTTTTATTCTTTGTTCAATGATTTAGCATCCTACAAAGTATGCTTAAAAGAAAGTGATGTCTCTTTTACTTTTTTACATTCATTTTTATCTTTACAATTCTACATGGGAGCATAAATTATACCTATATGTTATACATATACGTATACGTATACGTATGCTCTTTTATTAAATAAATAAATATTTTTAATCTAAAAAAGTGTAATGTTTTCTCTTTCTGGCTAGTATACTTGCGAAATAAACAGTAAAACTCATATAGATATGACAAATTTATACATGTAAATGAGTATACAAAAATTGGGCTCATTCCTATCTGTAAAAACATTGAAAACAACGAGGTGAATACTATTTGCTCAATAAGTAAACCCGTTAAGCTACTCTTCTTTTTCCGTTGTTCAGATTCTAAATTTCTTTCCTTACAAACATTTCTCTCTTCTCTGTTCTTTTCTATTCTTTCTCTTTGTTCTTTCTTTATTCTTTCTTTTTATTCTTTCTCTCTCTTTTTTTTTTTCTTTTTGTTTACTTTTTAACTGAATTGTAACTAGAAAAGGGTTTATGAGTGACTAATTATATATTTTTACTAAAAAAAAATCATAATTTATTTTTGAAATTATCATGAAAAACCCCTTATAAAATTAATACATTTATATGATAGAAAAAACTTAAGATAGTGGTAGTACCAAGTTCCTATATGAGTATAAAAACTTTATGGTGGACCAAAGTTTTGATTTTTAAAATATAAAAGAAAAAAGTGGTCCTATGTGGGTGAATGATAGTCTATATTTTGGTAGCATCCAATGCTTCAATTTTGTTTTTGTTTTATAATACAAAGTAAATAAAATAAAATAAAATAAAATGTTACACTTTTGTCACCTTCTCTTGTGTATTTTTGTGGGTTTGGATAAATACAAAATTCTTCATCACATGATACAAAAGTTAAGACATTCATGCCAGTTTATCTACAAAATGGATACCAACTACCAGTAACTTTCTATAAATAATTAATTGTCTTTTCAAATTGGGCACTTTTTATTTATTTACTTTAATCTTTTTACCCAAATCACATAAATAATTGGATCAAAGTTTTTTTGTTTTTTGTTTTATATTTAATAGAAGGGATTAAGTTTGAAACTCATATATCAGTAACTCAAATAGTTAGGATTAATTAGAGAGAGTGTAAATGGACGCATTGTTTTAAAACCCAGACTAGAAGATAAACCGTTTTGTTGCCCGAGCTACAGGTCAACCGGTCCAACCGATTAGACCGATGATGTCAGCGATAATTTCATTTTTAAAAAATTATTATTAATCCCTCAAATTTTAATATATTACAAAAGTTCCCCTAAAGAGTTCAAATTAGTTGCTAAAATTTTTATTTATTTCAAAAATACCCCAAAAGTTACCAATTAATCCCTAAACTTTTAACATATCTCCAAAACACCCCTATAAAAGTACCATTAACCCTTATAATTTTAAAATATTATAAAAACCCCCCTAAGACCTGAACTGGACCGAAAAAACTGCCAGGTCTTGGTCCGAACAACCAGTCCAATCCGATTTTTAAAACAGAGAATAGATTTACGATCTCATATTTGATTCCCCATCTGAACATACCCGGTTTAAGTGAATGCTTTGAAGAAAATAAAAAGGATTGAGTTTAATAAACAAAAAAAATAGTTTTATTTGTAATTTTAATTATTGAAATATGAAATTCATATTTTTGTGACTTTTGAAATTTGAATTTGAATTTTATTTCCTCTCCATTTGGTAAACCCATTTGCATTAATTTATTTTTGCCTTTATATAATACAACTTTGTCTTACATAACATTACGTTTTATGGTTGGTGAGCCACATGTCACAATTATATTGGTTGGATAATTTTTTCTTCTGACATTTTACATTCTTACCCTTATCTTGTTCAAATTCATTAAGAATAGGATTTACAGTAGAATTATAAAATACTTAACAGAAACTTTAACAGGAATAGGATCATAGTAGAAGACTTGACAGAAACTAAGGAGCTTTCAAAATTTGAGCAATATTTTTACAAGGGTTTAAACATAAATGAGGGGATGTGTTCTCATTGCTATGGATTCAAAAATCACAGAGTAAATTCATAAGCCAAAACAGAATTATAAGTTAGAAACGTTTTGCACTTCTCAGCTCAAACAAAAATCAACAGTAAAAATTGAAACCCCAGTTGGAGTTTTTTAACTTTTTTACCTATAACAAGAAAGACCACATCCCGAACGCAGCTTCTGTCGCGAGTTTTCTATCTGGAAAAATGCAGAACTCAAAACGGGTTATAAATGACAGTGGAGATAAAGAAAGATGAAGTGGGAGTTGTGAGAGTTTGAGATACCATACATGTACAAAGGTATACAAACAATGCCGGTGAATCGGTACATCCTCATCCATACAATGTCAAAAGCTGATTCCAGCTTCTGATACGAAGATACAGTTGCTATGCATTAGGGTTTTTCGGATCATCCTTCCAACCCTTTGAAAGCAGATCATAGTTGATTGATGCAAGCTGGGAAAGATTCTAATAGCCAAAAGCAAAGGAAAGCAAGTTAGAATTGTAAAAACGAGATTTAAAAAAGGGTAAATTTGGAGGTGGGTTGTTTCTGAGGGAAGGGGTTAAAAAGAGGAGGACAGGGAGACGGCACCAAACTTGAATTATATGAAACAAAAACAAACGGTATAGATTAGCCATGAAGGAAAATAGAATTCATCAACATAACATAGGGCTAAACGGCAATGATCAATGGGCCCGTTCTCAAAAGGCTAGCTATAAGTTATAGCTAAATTCTATTATATAGCAAATTGCACCAAGTCATTGTTAACTGAATTTTAACGACAGTGGTTAAGAGAATACCTTGAATGAGAAATTACTGAAGGAGTAATTGACAGACGAGCCAGATTCGAACTCTGCAAGACCTCCACATTCATCTCCCTGTTTACATTGTTGTTCAAGAGCAAGTCAACCCCACAATACACATACATAAAGAACCTAAAAGTTCTACAGATCAATTTCCAAAACTATGCTACTTTTTAGGATGCAATACCACTTCTTCTTGGCGATTACTCAGGCAACTACTGCTGCCACTTAAGCTATCAGCATCACTGGAGTCCTCAAAGTCACTCGCTGGATATGCATGGTCATCTGAAGTATTCCATGAGTAGCGACTAGTGAAGTAACTGGTATCAAGTGCACTCTCTGAAGTGGGAACAAATGCAGCCTGTGAAAAGTGACAGCTCACACGGTTTGGTCAATCAAAGACCTTAAATTATAAGAGTGCATCATATGTCTACAAATGAATAGAAAATTACTACCTTCTGCCTGGCCAACGTGTCCCAGTTGATATCTTTGAAGAAGATATGCTGCTTCACCTGCATGATAAGATTTCTCTTCCATTACTTCAGTTTCTAAAAAAAGTAGCAAACATGAATTCCAAAATAATGAAAAAAGAAGCACAAAAACTTTAACTAAGAACCGAAATCACCTCTGATGCTCCTCCAGCTCCAAGTCTCAGATGTGGATCTTCGGTCAATAATCTGTAAAAGTGACACATCAAGAACCATAAGATACTTCAGAAAGCTTTATCAAATTCATAGAACCAGAAGTCTATCTCGGCCATACACCCACACATTAACTCTTATCCAAAGAAAAGGCACGTTGTACAAAGTTAGCAGAAGTAATAAAATGAATTTAAGACATAACATGTTATAAGCAAGAAATCATGAATCTTAAAAATTCCCTAATATAAATTTTCATGAGCCTACATTTTTAACAGTCAATTGCATACCAACACACAGTTTAACTGAGAAATTTCTATTAAGAAAAAAAGAAGATTCTCATGTTTTCCCATGTTAGCCTCCATAGAATCTTTATTAGATAAATTAATGAACCAAAAAAATAGGAGAGATGTAGGCAAATAACAGGCTAATAAGCACAAAAGGTGCACAACCCACTATCATACAAAGGAATTAATAAAATCATCGAAACAGGAGTCGATTATCAAACTTAGGCAGGTCACTTTGAAATTTCAATTTAGCATCAACGAAGGAATAAAATACTAACTGATAAATTTTCAATGATTAAGTTTTTTTCTGGACAAGGGCCATATTAAAGTCACTCATATCTAATATAATTATAAACAATAATTGGTCAGATGATACAGCAGTGAGCAGTCCTTATTACACATATGATACCCTGATGGTATGTATTTCAACACAAATGTCTGAAAGCAATACTTGGTAACCAATGATTTTCTTACCGATCAATAAGATCTTGTGCTTCAGCGCTTATTTCATCGGGTACGCTAGGCCAGGGTATTTTACGGTTCAGAATATTATCAAATATTTGCTGGAATCAAAACACACAATAAGAATTGGGACGAACTGAGAACTGATTCAATGGGAAAAAAGGGAATTAAGATGTAAACTAATGTTTTAACTCTCTCAATACATATACGCCGAGCACAATAAGTCCCTACCCATCGACTAAGGATTTTAAACATCTTGAATTCTTTGTCTAATAATACCACAAAAATAAGGACAAATCAAAAAATAAATATAGAAATATATACCCCAAAAAAACTTTAAAACAAAAAAACTAAAAGGAAGATGCTGAGAAAATATAAACACGTCAAAGAACCAGTAGAAAAGTAATTGAACCACGACTTGAAACAGTTGAGGAGCAATTAACCTGAGGATGCTCCGCATTAAAGGGTGGTATGCCGACAATTAGTTCAAATAGAATGACACCCACTGACCACCAATCCGCTGTTGTGCCTGAAATAATTTTATAACACAGAAACTCCTTAACATTATTTACAAGTAAGCATCACATGATGAAAAAAGCATCAGCTGATTAGATATATACTAAAAATGTAGTAGTCAGGTGCCCACTATGGTTTTAAAATTGCAAGATATTTCATTGTTTGCAGTAATGTTATAGCTAAATTGAAAAACATTTTAACCCATGATTAATCGTTTGGATCAAACATAACTGAGCTTTTAGGCATAAATATCCCTTCAAGGATGACACACTATTTAACACCATGTTCAACTGTAATATGAAATAAACAGATAAAGAATATTATAACTTTCAGGAATAAATGTTCCTTCAAGGATGATGACAGTTTAACACCAAGTTCAACTACAATACAAATAAACTGATAAAGAAGATCATAGACAAACCATGTCCAGTTCCCAAAAGTATCTCTGGTGCCAAATAATCAGGTGTGCCCACAGCAGAACGTTTCTTCCGCCTTTCTCGCTGATGCTCTGATACGGTCAACTGCGGCTCATCATCCTCCATTATTGATGTGCCACTAACTGCTGGACCAGATAAATCATCTGTGCTGTTGATGAGACCAACTTTGGAAAGCCCAAAGTCTGTCAACTGCCAGATGGAATGAAAGATGACTTCTAAGTTTAAATTTAGAAAAAAACAAAAAGAAATGCAAACCATCAAAAAAAGCAAATTGGGACCAAAAAGAAAAGGAAAATACAGAACAAATTAGAACCATACAAAAAAATAAATTACAATAATTGATGTCTTGCTTCTAGACAGCCTAAGGCTTTGTATGCCAACATGATCAGGTATTAACGTTACATGCAACCTAAAAATCATCATATTTAAAATTACAAAAACAAAATATTATCGAAAAAGACACACCTCATATAAGCAAGGAAAAATTGAAAAACTAGTTACCTTGATATGACCATCATGTGCAATCAACAAATTATCAGGCTTCAAATCACGATGAACCACGCGAAGAGAATGTAAATATTCCAAAGCAAGCACCTGGGACCCACAAAAAAAAGGGAACAGAATGTTCACATCTAAGAGTTGAACCATAAAGAAGCAACAAAAAAACTCCAAAATGAGAAAACTTACAACTTCAGCAATGTATACACGAGCAACATCTTCATCTAAGCAGCCTAAATTTCTCAACAATGAATATAAATCTCCTCCATTCAAATACTCCATCACAAGGTACAAGTTCTCACNGTTACCTTGATATGACCATCATGTGCAATCAACAAATTATCAGGCTTCAAATCACGATGAACCACGCGAAGAGAATGTAAATATTCCAAAGCAAGCACCTGGGACCCACAAAAAAAAGGGAACAGAATGTTCACATCTAAGAGTTGAACCATAAAGAAGCAACAAAAAAACTCCAAAATGAGAAAACTTACAACTTCAGCAATGTATACACGAGCAACATCTTCATCTAAGCAGCCTAAATTTCTCAACAATGAATATAAATCTCCTCCATTCAAATACTCCATCACAAGGTACAAGTTCTCACGGCATGTAAACGAATAGAAGAACCGAACCTGATACAGCTTCCACTCAAGTTAAAACAGGAAAAGAATTTCCAATTCAAGTAAAATTCTTTGCAAGCTAGAACTGCTCACCACAAATGGATTGCGGACAGAAATCAATATATCACGTTCTGCTAATATACTTTCAACTGCATTCTTCCGGATCATATCTGCCTTTTTAAGAACCTAACAAAATGGCAAAAACGGCAGTTATATGCAGACTGATAAAAAAACAACTCTATATTTAATAGGTCTTATAATAATCAAACAAATTACAGCAAATCAGTAAAGATATTTATGCTTATTTAATGCAGTAAAAATTAATAAATGTGGACCTTCTAAGCAGAAGCACAGGAAAAAACAATAATAATATAGCAATCAAGTACCTTTATTGCAAAAAGATCCCCTGTGGTTCTCTTTTTCGCCAAGAAAACCCGCCCAAATGCCCCACGACTAATTGGTT
Source organism: Pistacia vera (assembly GCF_008641045.1). Taxonomy (NCBI): domain Eukaryota; kingdom Viridiplantae; phylum Streptophyta; class Magnoliopsida; order Sapindales; family Anacardiaceae; genus Pistacia; species Pistacia vera. Next base: position 363,508 of record NW_022195500.1, read on the forward strand.
TTATTATCTCAAAATCATCTATCGAGGTACGATCCTTAGAAGAATGTATAGGACTTGTTCTCAAGCTACGAACAACATCATCTTCCAAAGGAGCATCTTCTTCAATTACAGTACTACTTATATCAACTTTGTCATCATCCACCAGCTCACAGAGCTGCAAATACTTCTCCCTACATTGTCATAATTCACTATGCTAAGCACAACGAAATTCCATTCAGATTATTTAAAGGCCATTGTTACAAAAGTTCCTTAACAAAAATGTCAACCAACCTTTTGAGTGGAAAGGTAAGTGTGAGCATGTCTTAATAAAAATTCAACAAATAAAGCAGCAAAACACTCACCGAATCAGCTTCTCAATACGAGTCCCAAAGGTCTCCACTGTGAGTGCATCGAACTTCCTACGGTCAATGACAACCCTTAAGTCTTCAAGACAAGTTAGCAAATACTGAATGGACCTTTCATCATTCAATGGTGTAGTTGCCGAACATCTTGCAATATCAGCAAGTTCATTCATCTGCATAATCCAGAAGGAAATTTAGCTCATCACCACCAACATTTGAACTAATATACAAAATCATCATTGAATACTAGCAAGTACTATGGCACAAATGAGCCAAGAAATACATACTATATTTATACATAGTAGCAATATTCCACTTGTAGAAAATAAGTTGTAGTCGGTACCACAATCTTATTAATAAGTTGTAAAGTATATCAACTTTTTATATAAATTAAAAGACAGAAAAATACCTGTGGAAAATCATCATGCTCAGAGTAAGTACCCTTTCCAGCCAATAACAAATCTATTTGACTAGTCCTAGGTGTCAATAAAGGAGACCTTGGAGTCATGCTACCTGCAGATGATGTTGTCATTCCTTGGTCTGATTTTGGACCAAAACGAGTTTTACATGACATGGACGGTAAACCCTTCAGGTCATCCATAAAAACAGAATTATCAGCTTCAGGAACATAGTCAAGCATGTCCTCCGAACCCCTCCGAGACCAATCACTGAATTTTGGAGAGAGAACATCAGATTCTTCAGTCACACTCGAATTTGAAACCTTTGCTACATCTGGGCTTCCTACAACCGCCTGAGGGATATCCTTCTGTCCAAAGGATTCCATCATCTTCTCAAGGGTTTCTGAGATTCTGACAAGTCGTTCATTGACACTTAGACCCTTTTGGTCACATCGATCAGCAATTGCACAAATTCTGGAGTGATCTTCCACATGTAAGGTTGGAACCTCTTCCTCACAAATACGACAAATTATTGAACTACTATCATCAGAAATATTTTGCTGGTCTCCCCAATAACCCCAAGAAGCTTTGTGTTGGTGCTTGGATGAATGTTCCAAGTTTTCTTTAGGAGGAGGAAGCTCGGGTGGCTTAGAAGCTGTCACATCCACATCAGATTTTCCTCTTCTGTGGTTTGAGGGTTTCAAAAGTTCATTCTTACTTTCAGTCTGCTCCTTTGATGTAGGACTTTCCTTGATCTTTCCAACTGGAGATGGAAGTTTCTTCCAAGAGGACATTCGATCCCTGCTTGCAGGAGAATCCAAGTTCTTTGCAGTGTCATCAGTGGGACAAAGAATGTTACCCTCTGGAAAAACAGGCTCTTTCTTCCAATCCATGCCACGTTGCTCCTGACTATAAGATTTCCTGGCTGAAGCTGCCTTGGAGGCCTTCACAGTACTGGGAACTTTTGCATCCCTTCCAATGCCTTGAGTAATTCGTTTATCTGCTGAATGCAGGACCCTAGACTGACGAAGCTGCAAGACATTTACATCCTCTGCCAACCCACTTTCCTTGTGGAACTGCAACAATCTAGTACACCTTGTGAGAATGAAAAGCATTTTGGTATGAAGTTGCTTTAGCACACCAGGCGGAAGTTCCTGACGCCTATCATCCAATTCCTGTACTATGCCTTCACACTGAAGCCAAAACTCTCCAGGTGATGTCATAGCACAGCTCCTAGCCAAAACCAGCAAGTCCTCAATGGTTTCCTGCCAGTCAGGATGAGTTTCTGCATTTTTTTCAAGAATTCCAACCAGATCCCCAGCGAAAACAGCCAGATCAGAGTTCACTTCTTCCTTTGCTTTGTCAAATTTTGCCCGAATAACAACCAAGATCTCCTGTATATAATAGCAAACTTTTTAAATCCAGTGACTTCTAAAGCACAATCCATCCATAACCTGCAAGGAAATATAACACAAGAGAAACCAAAGTACCTCCAGATTATTTATGCCTCGAGGCTTCATAAATGGGAAAGGCCGTACACCTTTAGAGTTTAATTCGTGGGAGAAACTTTTGATATCAGCAGGAAACCTCTTTCTTGGAGCACTTGTCACACGAAGTATAGCTTGAAATCGGGGAGATTCAGACTCCTTTGGGTTTTCACAATCATATGAAGTCTACAAAACAAATATCAAACTTCAACAAAATTGTAAAAAACAATAAGTAAGAAAAATACCTAAGAATTCAAGAAGAGTATCAATGAAGATCCTTTCAACAATACCTCTGGTGTACAGAGTTCTGAACTTCTTAATACCCCAGTATGGCCCCATGATGATTCATATCGCCCTGCTAAAGTGATTCAAGGCGTCAAAAAGAATTTAGGGAAAGAAAGCTGATACATTTTCCATTCACTTTTAGAGTGTTAGCTGAAAGCATTTTTTCAAACTGGCACCCGTGTCTAAAGCAAGGATACACCACAAGGAAGCCATTGTAGAGAAATTTGCAAACAAAAGCAAATGCAAAAAATACATGAAAAAGAAAGTTGGAAGCAACCCCAGAAATGCATAATAACTTGGACTGGGTATTGTCTCCTTCGGGTAGGAAAACAATGAAGATGATGCAAATTAATTAAATATAGTCCTTTTCAAATGTCCACTCACATATAGCTTTCGTACAGAATTTCAATCCCGTTTTCTTCATGTTGGCCATGACAAGAAAAGAACTATACACTGGTTTAGAAATCAGCTTCTTGTTTCTTGGAAATAATTTTAAGACTCAATTACTAGCCATAAAGTAACAAGTCTAAGATGGCAATCGTTTTCTTCCTCCGAAATCAGAATAGAACTAAATTGATTTATTATCTAAATAGATCTGAATGAATGAATTTGAATAATATGAATGAATTTTTAATTTATAGGGTAATAAAATTGTTAAGTTGTTTTGTTTTTCAAATAAAAAGATTTGAAAATGGACATTTTGACATATATATGTCCACTTGATATTAAACGTCCTATTCTTTAATTAATTTTTATGTTATATTATTTAAGTTTTATAAACTTAAAAGTAAATATCAATGAAAGTAAAAACCTAGTTGAACTAAAATACTTGATCAAGAAGTTTAACATAATAAGAAATGTACGGACTTGCAAATGAAACAATGTTGACATTCTATGAAGAAAGGTCTAAAAAAGGTTTAATAAAATGGGCAGAGATGTGATATTAACCAAGGATAATATTGCCAAAACAATTAATACAAACTATACAAACGTTTTTCATCAAGTGAAAAGTAAAAAAAAAAAAAAAAAAAAAAAAGTTTTTTTAACTCGCTTAATTTTAGCAAAAAAGTCTTTGTTAAGGTAAAAAGCAAACAACTGAAATGATTCAAATTCAGTTAATTTAGCCTTAAGTTGAAAAAACAAATAAGCCCCAAGTTGATATCATAGACCAACTAAACAGAGTAAAAGGCAGACCAAGATACACTCAGTCAAAAGCATTGGACTGTTACCATATGCATCTCAAACTCAAATTGCATAGCATGAAAAAAAAAATAATAATAATAATAGAGTAGAACCTACCTAAAATAATATTGTATAAATTAATAACCTGTCTACATAAACAAAAAATCTAGCCATAAATTTGATTAGATAAATTAATAAACATTAGAAAATAATAAGCATTGAGATATAATTTACAGATTCTAAGCATTTATCTAATAGAAGCATGTTTAATCGATCTATATATTTCCAACAGTAGTGATCAAGTGTAAATTTCTTTCTTTCTACTTTGGGCTAACTTGTCTCACATAATAACATGTCTAAAATAATAAAATTTTCTAAACCTACAAAAATTATAGGTTTCACAGGATAACAATATCATCACCATTTCTAGAATAGTTTTATTTCCCCATTAAGGTAAGAAAGAAAAACGAGCAAGAAATAATAAGGAAACAAGGATAAAGAAACCATAACAAAATCATATATCCATGTTTTGTTTTCTTTCAATTCGTAAATTGTTACTCCCTTTACAAGTCTACGTGATATTGTAGTTCAATTATAAATCATAAGCACTCCACAAAAAAGTCCATGGAAAATAATAACACTAATATAGATATATAGATATATAGATATATATTAATGGCTTGGGAGCTTTCCTCAGAAATAAGGGTTAAATTAATATGGCTGCCTCAACCCTCATAAACTAAGGGTTCAATTGATACAGCAACCTTAAACCGAGCTTATGGAAGTACATCCTGTCTTCTTGGAAGATGTATGGGTTAGTAAGACAACACTTGGTGACCTAGGTTACACACATTGCCAACTCGGCATATATCTCTCCATTGATAGATATAATGGATGCCTCTTCTCCTCCACACAGGCAGAACCTTATGCTTCCGATCTCTTTTTATGTTAATTTACCATATAAAGTGTTAATTTAAGTATAGAAAGTATTGTAATTAAGTTCTAGTGCAATGTAAGTTCCTCCATCGTGCCCTTATCCCACTTTCCTTACCATAGAAATGGGCAAAATTAGGTTGTATCTACCCATTGATTTGAATAAGACTTTATTTTTGTGTTAAACAATAGAGACACCAAACTCCTATAACTATTTTTTTAACATTGTAATCAGGTTATGGTTACCATAAACCACAAACTCTTGCTTTTTCTAGTCTTCAAACAAAGCTCACTCTCATCATGACTTGGATATTCAAAAAGATGGCTTTTCCCAATGGAAGAGAAGTAATAACATTCATTCACGCGCGTTTATAATGAATAGAGCACTAGCTGAAATGAGAGGCATAAAGAGGAATTGCTCCAAAATAGCAATCTTTCTTTGGAAACTTGATACACTAAAGACTGATATCAGCACATTGTCCCTTGGTAGCTGAAAACATTAACCACAGTACAAAAGAATGCCTCAAATGATATGAAAGATCACCAAATATTCAGTCCCAAAAGAATCCAAATTTTTAACATTCTTCTCCTTCCTAGCATATTAAACTAACTGATCTCCCAGATAATTCACACATTTAAATTATTCTAACTCCCTAAATTCTTGAAGTTACTCTGATATATTTAGTAAAGTGGATAGCTAGAACTATCCTGTAATTGAGAAAAGAAATTAAATAAAAGACGTTCTACCAACTCGGAATAAGTTGGCACATGGCAATTCTTTTAGATTGCCATGCGATGTGGCTCTCTCAAGGAGTATGGCTCATTACATCTCAGACCACATATCTTCTCTTTCCCTTTGTTTCTTCATTGATATATTTATACTCCTTGATTTGTAATTCTCCTCCTTAGCATAAAAAACTAACTGCTCTTCCCAAATAATCCNCAATATCATCACCATTTCTAGAATAGTTTTATTTCCCCATTAAGGTAAGAAAAAAAAACGAGCAAAAAATAATAAGGAAACAAGGATAAAGAAACCATAACAAAATCATATATCCATGTTTTTGTTTTCTTTCAATTCGTAAATTGTAACTCCCTTTACAAGTCTACGTGATATTGTAGTTCAATTATAAATCATAAGCACTCCACAAAAAGGTCCATGGAAAATAATAACACTAATATGGATATATAGATATATAGATATATATTAATGGCTTGGGAGCTTTCCTCAGAAATAAGGGTTAAATTAATATGGCTGCCTCAACCCTCATAAACTAAGGGTTCAATTGATACAGCAACCTTAAACGGAGCTTATGGAAGTACATCCTGTCTTCTTGGAAGATGTATGGGTTAGTAAGACAACACTTGGTGACCTAGGTTACACACATTGCCAACTCGGCATATATCTCTCCATTGATAGATATAATGGATGCCTCTTCTCCTCCACACAGGCAGAACCTTATGCTTCCGATCTCTTTTTATGTTAATTTACTATATAAAGTGTTAATTTAAGTATAGAAAGTATTGTAATTAAGTTCTAGTGCAACGTAAGTTCCTCCATAGTGCCCTTATCCCACTTTCCTTACCATAGAAATGGGCAAAATTAGGTTGTATCTACCCACTGATTTGAATAAGACTTTAATTTTGTGTTTAACAATAGAGACACCAAACTCCTATAACTATTTTTTTAACATTGTAATCAGGTTATGGTTACCATAAACCACAAACTCTTGCTTTTTCTAGTCTTCAAACAAAGCTCACTCTCATCATGACTTGGATATTCAAAAAGATGGCTTTTCCCAATGGAAGAGAAGTAATAACATTCATTCACGCGCGTTTATAATGAATAGAGCACTAGCTGAAATGAGAGGCATAAAGAGGAATTGCTCCAAAATAGCAATCTTTCTTTGGAAACTTGATACACTAAAGACTGATATCAGCACATTGTCCCTTGGTAGCTGAAAACATTAACCACAGTACAAAAGAATGCCTCAAATGATATGAAAGATCACCAAATATTCAGTCCCAAAAGAATCCAAATTTTTAACATTCTTCTCCTTCCTAGCATATTAAACTAACTGATCTCCCAGATAATTCACACATTTAAATTATTCTAACTCCCTAAATTCTTGAAGTTACTCTGATATATTTAGTAAAGTGGATAGCCAGAACTATCCTGTAATTGAGAAAAGAAATTAAATAAAAGACGTTCTACCAACTCGGAATAAGTTGGCACATGGCAATTCTTTTAGATTACCATGCAATGTGGCTCTCTCAAGGAGTATGGCTCTTTACATCCCAGACCACATATCTTCTCTTTCCCTTTGTTTCTTCATTGATATATTTATACTCCTTGATTTTTAATTCTCCTCCTTAGCATAAAAAACTAACTGCTCTTCCCAAATAATCCCACACGTTTCCTTTATTATAACTTCCTAGATTCTTGAACATGTTTAGCTCTAATATATTAAATAAAGTGTATCACTAGAACTATCCTGTAAAGCAAATGAAGAAAAGGCGTTCCACCGACTCGGAGTTACTTGGCATCTGGCAACCATTTTAGATTGCCATCCACGTAATTCTCTCGAGGGATAAAGCGCATTACATACCAGACCACATATCTTCTCTTTCCCTTTCATTTCTTTACTAATAAATTTATATCCCCTCCTTCTTAGCAAAATAAACAAACTAATCTTCGCAATTAATCCCTCACATTTCGGTTATTCTTAATTCCTAGATTCTTGAACATGTTTAAGATTGTCACTCTTACTTTAGCATATTAAATGAAGTGAATCACTAGAACTATCCTATAATTGTGAAAAGCAAGGCGTTCCACCGACTCGAAGAAACTTGGCACTGGGCAATCATTTCAGATTGCCATCTATAGAACTCTCTCGAAGGGTAAGGCTCATTATGTCCTCACCCACATGTCTTCTCTTTCACTTATAATAAGTTTATACTTTCTAACAAGAGTAAAGCTCATTCGCCGCCTGAGTAATAAGTTGATTCTTTCATCTAATCAGAGATTATGGTTTCATCTATTAACAGTAAAGCTCATTACGTCCCTGACTAAATGAATTTATACTTTCTATTAAAAATAAACGTTCATCTACTAACAGTAACGCTCATCACTTCCTCTAACTAGCTGTCATTTCCTTCGTTTTCCTCTACTTAAATAAGTTTTATTTTTCTTCGTTATCTGAAATTTCTCAAACAAAACAAAAATTACCTGCTTCAGATGATGATTCGCCGCTCTGCAACCGGGACTTCGCCAGCAAACTCGGGCTCTGTTCTCGAGACTGCCCACTAATCGACCCGCCATCGCCGCCAACACTCTCATTAAACCCCATTTTCTTCTTTCCACTCCCACTTCCACTCGCCAAAGATTTTCCCGAACTCAAATTCCCATCTCCGCCGCCCCTCGACAAATTACTTGCTGCCGCTTTATCTCCCTTAAAACTAAAGAAACTCTCCTGCGGCAACGGCCCCGACCGCGTCTTTATCCGATTCAGCCCCAGCGACGACGCCAGAATCGGCGACACCGCACTCGCCACCTCCTTCTGCTTAGTCGGAGACGACTTCGTAGTAGTAGTCGAGGTCGACACAGTCGGCGTTAAACTACTCGTCGTTTCCTTTCCTTTAACTTCCTTCTTCTTGACTCCATCTTTGACTTGGGTTTGCCTGCACGAGACGCCACCGAAGCTCGAAGTAGTGGAACTTGCGATCTGGGTCGGGTCGTCTTTAGAACCGGATTTCGGTTTCTTCTTGTCGGATCCGATCGGGGAGTTGGATCCGAAGGATCGAGGGGAGTTGGATCCATCGGAGTCGGAGGATTTCTTGGAAGAGAAGAAGAGTTTGCTCTTGAACACCATTGTTAAGGTTAATTAGAGAGTGATTTTGAGCAGCCTAGAATGTTACATATGCCGGGCTCTGAAAGAAACATTGAAGAAGACGAAAACAGAAGAAATGGAAAATTTGAAGTGGGTTTTGGGATTGGACAAATTTTTTTTTTTTTTTTTTTTGGGATTTTTGGAAGACTGCGAAAAGGGGGAGAAAGAAACGGAGTGGAAGCAAAATGGGGGAAGAAAAAAATATTTTGAGTCAAGTGGAGTTCATTTATAATTTCTTTTTAACTGTTATTTTTTTACTAGAGGGCAAATAAGTAAATTGCTATTTACATTAAATAAAATTGTATTTATCTTCTAATAAATAAAATTTAAATTATAAAGTTATAACATTTGCAAAAAAAAAATCATATTATAAAGTTTTATATTTTATAATAATACACATTCTGATTTATCGTTGTTATAGAGATTTTTGTTATTTTAAAAACTTTATAAAGATTTACGTAATTAAATAAAATTAGAGAGTTTACAGGTTTCGTGTTCGATATTATAAATTTGTCGTTCCATGTTTCTAGTCAAATGTAACTTCCACAACTACCAACCCATTAACTAATTTTTTTCTTTCTTTTTCCTAATCTGCTTATCTTGTTTCTTCCTAGCATCGACATCTTCTTCTTTATTAATAATTGGTCAATGTTAGTTTTATGATTGAAGCCGTAGTCAAAGTTTTGGTATTTTTTTGTCCTATTGCATCGAAGAATTGCTTGATTTTTTAATATCGAAAATAAATAAATAAAAATGAGTCAAAATAAAATATCTTTACAAGAATATTCCCACGAGATCTCAAATTGTAATATCGAAATCTAATCATAGATTGAGAATTCAATATATATCTCAAATATATTAATATTAATAAAAACAAATAAATACATTATTATGAGATGAAGAAAAAATTATATGCTATGAAAATATACCACAAATTTCACACTCAAATCAACCCATGGGCCTGGTCAAACTCCATCACAAGTGGAACTTAATCAAACCATGGGCCTAGTCAAAGTCCACCATAACTGGACCATAATCAACCCGTGGACCTGGCCTAAGTATACCAGTATACCACTAGTGAATCTTAACAAGCCCATGGCCCTGAAAGAGTCCACCATAACTGAATCTTGATAAACCCATGGGCCTGGTCAAAGTCCACCATAAGTAAATAATAACCAACCCATGGTCTGGTCAAAGTCCACCATAAATATATAATAATCAACCCATGTGCCTGGTCAAAGTCCACCATAAATATATAATAACCAACCCATGTACCTGGTCAAAGTCCATCATAACTGGACCATAATCAACCCGTGGACCTGGCCTAAGTATACCACCAGTGAATCTTAACAAGCCCATGGGCCTGAAAGAGTCCACCATAACTGAATCTTGATCAACCCATGGGCCTGGTCAAAGTCCACCATAAGTACATAATAATCAACCCATGAGCCTGGTCAAAGTCCACCATAAAAATATAATAATCAACCCATGTGCCTAGTCACAGCCCATCATAACTGGACCAAAATCAACCCTAACCCGGACTGCCAACCCTAACCCGGACCGCCAACCCTAACCCGTCAGGTTAGGCGCGGGTTGGGCCAAGTTAACCCGCTTTTTGACTTTTTTATTTTATTTTATTTAAGTTTAAATGTTTAATTAACTTTTCAATACATATTAACAAATTAGATAAATGTAATTGTTAATTTCCTTTTCAAATATCAATAATAAATTAAATTAATTTTTTTTTGTTAACATTCCAAATATTAATTCAATTTTAATACATTAAAATTGTAATATAAGAATATTAAATATATTCATTTATTAAAAAATAAAATAAGAAATTACAATAATTATTGCCTCGTTAAAACCTCACCAAGAAAAACTCAATACCAAAACTGGTAAGGAAAAAGAGTACAATAATTGACAATTAATTTACAAGTTACAATTTACAAAACACTAATTTTTGGGGATCACTAGGGCCTCCCTCATCCATATCATCTATATTACAAATTGAAATGATTCTATTAAAGTATCGTCGACAACCCTCGTATTGACCTTGATGGCGCGACCGTTCCCATCTCGAAGACATGTGAGGACTTCAATCATTTGTGGTGTAAGTTTAGTCCTCCTTTCATTTAAAATTCTTCCACTTTTTGTACTAAATGTTTGTTTGGATGAGACGGTTGAGACAGGAACAGCGAAAACATCCAAGGCAAGTCTTGATAATACCGGAAAAATCCATTTTTTGGCTCTCCAATGATTTAAGAGATCATGTTGGCCTCTGTTGTGGATCTACTGGTAACATTTCAGGGTTGCCAATATTGTTGAAGCTCATTACTCTGCGACTGCATGGAAGACAGTACATTATTAGTTGTTGTTGTTGGGGTGGTGTGGCCTCAAAGAGGAGGTTGTGCTTCGGATTCAGGTCCTCTTCGCCTATTCAGTGCACCCCAAGAGTAGAAGTCTTCATTTGTTTCTTCTGATGCAGCTTCCCTGGATGTTTTGTCCTCTTTGCGGGGTTCCCATACCCTGTTTTTCATACTAGAAATATACTTCGAAAAGTGTATTTTTTACCTCTCTTTATTTGATTGGCATATACTTCGGTTTGTAAATTTTCCACATAATTGTCAAAACCATTTTCCTAAACCTGCTAATTTAATTCTAGGATCAAATATAGCACCTAAACAATAAAGAAAATGAATGGGTTCCAATATTTTTTTAAAAAAAAATTTCCATTGCCTTTATTGGTGCATTTAAAATTACATTGTCTTTTGTTTTTTATAATAACTCATAATTGTTATAATTGTAGTATTACCAATGGACTAATAGGATATAACACACCAGAAAGTTGTAAAGTGGATTGGTAACAAGTTTTAAGAAAGAATGAAATACTTTAACTATTTGCCACATTTTCTATCAAATAATTGAGGACATCTATTATTGTGCTCCAAAATAACTAATTATATTAGCATAAGGTAAACATGAATCAAGTATTAAATAGTACTATTCCATCTAACAGGCATGTCTAATGCAAAAGTTCTAGGAGACATATTTGATTTTATATAAGCTCTTAAAATTCAGCATTTCTTTTATACTACTAGTAATCCAAGCTAAACAATCTTAATTCTATTAATATTTTCTTTAATTGTTTTCATACCACTTTTCACATTAAATTAATAACATGGCATGCACAACATTGGTGAAAAAACTTCAAATTGTTATATAAAGGATAATTATTTTAAAATAATTATAGCTTTACTATTAGAACTTGCATTATCTAAGTTAAACTTATCACTTTACTAATAACCATAATCTTCTAAAACTTCAACATTATTATAAATTTGTTCACCACTATGATCCAACCATCCATTAATCTAAATCCTAATAAAGATTTATTTAATTTACATTCATTATCAAAATAATGACTAGTCACACAAATAATCTTGTTTAGCTCTACCACTCCAAATATCGGCAGTTAGAGCCACACTAACATGGCAAGTATGTATTTTATTTTTTAATTCTAATTTCATTTTTTTAAACAATTTTATTAAATCATTTCTAGTTGAAGTTTTAGAATAACTTTTTAAATCCTGGAAAAATGAATTTGAACAAATCTTTCAAAATATTTATCTTCAGCTATATTAATAGGTTTATCATTGCAGCAATATATAAAGTTAACTGTTCCCTATATACAATCAGACTATAACGCCAATCAGTACCCATATTAGTTATTTTGAGTTTGATTGCTTTCTCTATTTCCATGTTGATTAATATGTTTATTAGCATGTCTTTTTAAAGTACTAGTACCAGTACCTGAATCAGCTTTATAATATTTCCACAGTATTTGCATCTCCTTTTCTTACTTGAATGCTAGTTTCTGTCTCGTAAACTTGTCGAAATGCGTCCAAACGTCTGATGTGGTCTGTCTTCGCTTCTGACGGCAGTTGATGATCCCGCCTCAGCTGAGATGAAGTTTGACGAGCACGACGATTACGAGGATGACTTCTAGAACCACCAAGAGCTGTTGGAATCGGGGGCATAGTTTGAGGTGTATCGGATTCTGAGAATGGAAAGCGGGACTATTTGAATCTCCTCCTTGCATTTATGTTAGTAAAATCAGCGGGATTAGACTAGGATAGTAGTTTCCGTCACATTGTAATTGATGGGAGATAACATCTATCCATTGTAGTGAAAAAAAAAAAATTGATGTAAAAGAAATAAAAATTAAAGAAAGCGAATTGGAGTATGGAAATTAGAATTTGGAAAATTGGAAATATGAATTAAAATTGCAAAACTAATAAAAATTAAAATTGAGCAAATTGCAAAAACTAATAAATGAATAATTGAGACTTGAGAGATTAGAGATTAGAGAAGATAGAGATTGAGTTGTGAGAAAAATGTGAGAGTTTAGGGCCAATTTATAGGAAAAAATGGGAAAGAAAAATGACGAAAATGCCCCTCCCAACGGCATATTTTCAAGGGTAAATGGTAATTTGAAAAATAAAAATAAATTTTTTTATTTAATTTTTTAATTTTTTTCGGCAACACCTCCGGGTTGCACAAAGCCAATCCGGCGGGTTTTCGGGTCTCTTGCAAAAGAGACAAAATAGCAACCCGTCGGGTTGCGGTTGCCATTGTGCAACCCGGCCCGCCCGGGGTTTGCTATCGGGTTAGGGTTAACTCGGACCGCCAAGATGGCGGTCCAGGTTTAACCCGCATTTTTCCTAGGCCGGTTAGGGTCGCCCGCCTAACTTGGCCCAAAATTTCCACCTCTACACCCCAACAGGCAACTCGTAATACTTCAGTCTCTCAACAATGGGTTCCACCTGCCCAATTGTGAGCTACATGTCGGGATTTAAAAAAATTTAAGTTTAGATTGTGTTCAATCTTTATTGAATTGTTTTTTTTAAATGTAACTTCAATCTCTTAAAATATATTTATCCATATTCAACTTCAAAATACTCCCAAAGGTTTGGTTTAGTGTAGAGAGCCATTCAACTTTGGCAAAGTCCTATAAAATATGATCTAAGGTTACTATTACAAAGTTGCATAATGAATCATAAAACTAGGGGGTTCAAAAGAACCGATTGGAACCGAAATCGTGGGGTATCCTGGGGTTTTTGGGTTGCGTTTTCTCTACTGGTCGTGAATCGGCCATCAACAGGTAGGTTCCTGTTCCAAATTTTTAGAACCGTTACTGTGCGATTCCGATTCTTATAGTTAGGAACCGAAACCGAAACCGAAACCGAAACCGAAACCGAAACTGGGAACCGAAACTAATATAAAATAAAATTAAAGAGTAGGGGGTTAATAAAAACTTTTGTAGAAAAAGTAATGTGAATACATTTATATTTATATTTCATAACATTTAAAACAAGTTGGTTTGACTTTTGAGAATCTATCTTTACAAAGTAATGGAGTTTGTAATTTTGAATTTATAATTTGTGATTTTATTTTTGTTAACAAGTTTCAGGGGGGTATTTGTAAGTTTTTAAGAGTTTTTTTGCTATTTTAAAAACTTTTGGGGGGTCATTGTAATTTTATAGGGTACCCAGAATCGGAACTGGAACCGTTGTTACAGGTTTCGGTTCTGGGTACCTAGGAACCGGAACCAGAACCGTCAGTTCCGGTTCCGGTTCCAAATTTCAAGGAACTGTCAGTTTCGGTTCCTTAAAAAAATACAGGGTACCCAGAATCAAACACTCCTAATAAAAACCATAAATCTAACAAAATTATACTCCATCCCCCTTTGATCTATTTAATTTGTTGAATATCATAGTTTCACCCTAAATTTTTTGTCAATTTTATTGTAATTCTTCGTTGTATTTACAAATTATCGTAAAATTTATACACTCATAATCAGGGGCATAGCCAAAGTATGCTCAATTAGGTCAAGTAACCCCATTGAAATTCTAAAATTAATAAAAATAAGTATATATTATATAGTAATTAACAATTCTAATTCTTCTCCCTTTATTAGGATTAATCAATGAAGAAAATTACCCATATTTGATTGTAAAATTTTCAGAATATAAAAAATCATCGATAACAATTATAAAATTGATAATTTGATATGTAAAACTTTTAAAATTATATTTTTATTCTTATTACTTCGATATATATTTTAGAGTAAACGACATATTTCCACCCAAGGTTTGACGAAATCCCAGTTGGTACCTCAAGTTTTATTTATTCCAGATTCTCACCCTTAAAATAACACTGTTAACATTTTTTGGGATAGTAAGGGTTCAATTACCATAATGCCCTTAACCCTAAATTAATAAATTATGTTTTAACCCCTAAATTACTAAAATTATAATTAACCATCTTATTTTGAAATTACTTAAATTACACCCTCAGTGACTGCGCACAGTCTCGGTTTTCACCGGATCTGGGCTATTTCCGATGGCGGCGAAACCCTTGGTCACCTCCATCAACTTCCCCATCGTCCATCGTCCAAAACCCCTCTGGTTCCCGATTCATTGGGCCCTCCAATCGCCGGCGCCGTCAGGCTTAGGTTTTCGTCATTCTTCGCTGGATTCCGGTCGATTTCTACGATGAAAATCTAATTCGACGTCACCACTGCAACCAGCATCTCCTAATCTATAAAACCCCTATGTCCTAGCACCCATTTAGTGGCCATTCACCGGTGGAGACCAATGAAAACCAATAGCATGTGGCGGCTGTCATGGCTAGCGATCGACGAGTGATGAGGGGTTGTCAAGGGTAAGGTTTTATAGATGGGAGGATGGGGGTTCGAATGATGGTGACAATGGTGATTTTGAGTGGAAGAATCGCTGGAAAAGGGCAAAAACGTTGGCGGTGAGATTGGCTAACATGCACTGGAGCTTTGTTAGGGGCGGCGATCTGTTAATGTGCGTCTCCTTTGTGAAATGACCAATTTACCCTTGAGCTGTTATATCTAACAATTTTTTGTTACTTTAATGGTAAAAATATGGAATAAATGAAACTTGGGTACCAACTTAGGATTTCGTAAAACTTTGGGTACGACTACGTCGTTTACTCTATATTTTATTATATATATATTCATTAAAATACAAAAGTATTAAGTGGGCACAACAAAACCAGTCACGTGGACCGCCGAAGCACTAACTCCCATTCACATTCAAATGGTTTTATCAAAAGCATTTAAGACGGGTTGGTTTTTGTCTTTTTTTAATGCATCATGCAGAACGTGTTTTTTGTTGACCTTATCTTAAGTTGATCATGATAGAGACTCCCCCACTCAAATTTATCAAAGTTAGAAGAAAAAGATAAAATGTTTTTAATTTTTTTTTTTAAACTCCAAATTATTTAAAATTATTAATTATTATTAAATTAAATACATGTATTGACTTATGATTCCATATTAACGTTAATAATCACTTTATATATTTTGGTTTTTAAAATATTAGTACAAGAACTAAAATATCAATTTAATAATATAATTCTATGTGAAAATTAATCGATACGTATTTCTAGAATCCATACAATATTATCAAAGTGTTGACCGCATTAAAAGATAAAATTTTAGTAAAAAAAAATTTCGCATTAGAAATGTTGGATGAATTAAAAAATAAATATTGCCATTATAATAAGAGCAACCTTATTTATGATTATTTAAAATCAAATATAGATATATGATAAATATTATAAACTTATAATATCTTGAAATTAAATTTGTTTTTTATAACCAAGGTGTCTGACAGTCAAGAGACTCAAGATTAGTACGATAATCCACAAAGTCATTGTCTTTCACTTAAATCGTAGATATTCAAATGAGGAATCGAGTCTGAGATTATATGTCTATCCGCGTTATTATTAATTCACTCTAATAATTTAGACTATCCACGAATGCTAATAGATATTATTTTAAAAAAAAAAAAAGATTGGGACAAAGTATTTGGCTTTTTTTTTTTAATTAAATCCTACAACCCACATGCAATATTCTCCAAATAAAGAATAAATTTCTTTTAAAAGTTTTAAAGAGTGTGTGTGTCACCGAAGCACTTAGAAAATTGTGCCTTGTCAACTTTGGACCACATTACACGCCACCAATAAAACAAATTAAAGATAAAAAATAAAAACAATTATAAAATATTTAATTATATAAAAAGAAAAATATTATTTTATTTATTTTAATATAATTATGCATGGCAAATGTGAGATGGTTGCATATTAGTTTAGGTGTGGGCCATTCTCAGGTGAAAGAATGGGAGCTGTCACTTGAGCCAAAAGGCCGCATGGGCGGTGGTGAGATTTAAGAAAACAATGTGCTATAAATTAATTATTTAATAATTCTGATTATAATATTATTAAATTAATATATTTGATTTAACATATATTATTTTAGTTTACAACATGTTATAAGATTCCGCCGAATACGTGATTTAATAGATAAATTTAATTTAATTAATTATCACAAGGAATTATTTTATTCATTTTAACTTTAATTTTATAGGTTTTTTTTTTTTTTTTTTGTTGAAAAGGTTTTTGGTAGAATTAAAATGCATAAATATATTTTGTACTTATAAATAGGCCACATGATTGGATATGGATAGTGTCACATCCCACAACGTTAATGAAAGTAGTTTTTAGGGTTCATGCGATGTTTCCGTGAACCCCAAAAGCAAATCCGTGTAAGATTGGGTTTAAAATGAAAAACGTTTACTTTGTTAAACTCGGTGTGGTGTAACAAATGGTATCAAACAAGTTTACTTTTCGATGGTATAATGTGACAACTTCACTAGGGCAAGGGCCAGAAGGTGGGAAATTTATTACACAATAAAGAGCAAAAGGAGGTTTCATAAACTCCTAAATTTGAATCTCCCCTGTTTTAATAAGAGTCGTCACTAGTGATTGACAGTTCTAACGTTTCGAGGGATTAGTTGAGGTGCGTACAAGTTGATCCGGACATCCCGTGATTAAAAAAAAAAAAAATTGTCACACAATTAAAACGAATGTAAAAGTACATATTATATATATAGAATTAGGATCTACACTCAGTGCATGAGTGAATGAATGGACTAAAATGTTATAATCTGATCTCTAATATCCACTTCTTGTAATATTATTACCAAACTTAGTAAGGCTGGAAGTTGAAAATTTATAATCAGAGCCACCAAACAGTTAGGACCACGTATATATTTTTATGAAAATAATTTAAATAAAATAATTTCATATATATATATTATATTCTAATGATTTTATGTGTCAATTGTCTTACCAAAAATACAAATAATAAAATTGTAAGAATTAGAATGTGAATTAATAGAGAAATTAAAGTGAATTAGATTAATTTTGTAATGAAACGACGGAAATTTTTTTCTAACTCACCTCTTTAGTTTCAAAAACTAACAATATCACCCCTTTCTCAAATAACTTTTAACATTTGACCTAAACATTTTTGACACCAAGAAAGGTTCTTATCAATCTTTATGTTAATATTGAAAATACATTAACTTAATTATTTGATTTCGATCCATAAAATCAAACACTAAACTTATAATGGTTTGACATTTGAACTGTCAACTGCTCTAATATTTTACATTTTTTTAAACATTAGATATTGCAGTTTATCAATGTGTATGAATTAAAGTCTTGAATTAAGTCAAAATTTAAGTTACCATGCTTGGATGCTGGATCATATATCAATACCCTGAACCTAAAGTCAAGGTCAAATTTGTCTTTTTAAAATTCAAAAATTGACAATGTCTCCCCTAATTTTCAAACTAAGAGATAAAAGTTACCAAAAAAAAAGGGGTAATACTTTTAATTTATGAAAGCTAGAGGGGTTAGGGTAATTATGACATAGATAAGGGGTAAAAAAATAATTTTTATACACACGCGCCAAAACTCAATTCACCTGGCAGAACTTACGACAAACAAAAATAAATAAATAAATCATAAAGCCACGAGCCCACAATTTTCCTGGTGAAACGTTCACTCACCAGTCACAACTAACAAGATAAAAGTTTCACGATTCCCGTCACGTGTCGGCTCCAGCGTCACTAAACGCCCCCAAGCTTTCAACATACGAACACCAATCTTAAAGTTGGGTGACGCACGTGGTTCCTCACCGGCAAATCCCGGTCGCAAACTGGATCACCCGGTCACTTAGAATCTTTAATAATCCGACGGTCCACATCTTCCATGTGATAAATAAAGTCAAATTTCTCAAATCACATTTTAAATATCTCCTCTCTCTTCAGCTTCGTCTTCTTCTTCTCTTTCTCTGTCCACTGAAACTGAATTATTTTTCTTTTCTTAGTTGAATCAAATCGTTACGTCGTCGTTTTGTTTTGAGATGGAGAGAGATTTTCTCGGTTTGGGCTCTAAGAATTCTCCGCTTACTGTGAAAGAAGAGGCCTGTGACGGCGCTAAGGAGTCAGGTATGCTTATATGTTTTCGTATATTTCACTGAATTTCTGGATGTACTCTCCAGTTGATGTAAATTTTCCTTCGTTTTCTCTGTAAACAAACATATGTTAAGGAAACATCAAAATTGATGTAGAAGCTGCTCCGGTTGGTGTGATTTTTTAACAAACTAAACTTGAGAAAGAAAATTTAATATTCCTTAATTTTCTCTGTAAACAAACAGAAAATAACAGAAAGGAAAGGAACGAAAATCTAGAGAATCATACTTTGTTCGAACAATTCAACTGTCTTGAATTTACTTTAGGTTAAACAAACAAACAGACTTGAGGTAGAATTAAAGCATTGTTTTTATCTTTTTACTGTGGAATTTCTTTTTTACTGTCGAAGTTAGTAGTAGTTAGTTAAATATTCACGATTTGCAC
This sequence comes from Pistacia vera, assembly GCF_008641045.1. Taxonomy (NCBI): domain Eukaryota; kingdom Viridiplantae; phylum Streptophyta; class Magnoliopsida; order Sapindales; family Anacardiaceae; genus Pistacia; species Pistacia vera. Next base: position 382,823 of record NW_022195500.1, read on the forward strand.
ATTCTTTTAAAAAAAAAATTACTATATGGAGGGATTCTAACGTGCGCTTTGAGTGCGGGGTACACCAGAAGGTCAAATGGTCAAAGCCTCGGTTGCGAAAACGTTGTAAATATTTTATTGAACAAGATAAGGTTTTTGGTTTGGTAACGTGCGAAGGGGGTTGTTAATTACTCATGTGTCAATTTTTGATGTGTCATGTTGAGTTGTCATTTTGATTAAAAAAATGAAATTAAAAAAAGACAAAAAAATGTGTTAAATAAATGTGTTGAAGAGAAGTAGTGCCAGCCTAGTTGCAACATAACTTATTAAATAATTTGAATGCTATAATGTGATTGAATTAAATAATGATCTTATAACATGGAATTGAATAGTATTATGTGGGTGAGTTTTAATTATAGTAATCAAATATGAATAGTATTGTCTAGATTGACAGGTAGCACGTACATTTTATTATATAATATGGTTGAAATATATGTAAAATATAGTTAGGAAATTTTATAGAATTGGCAGCTCAACATCATGGGCCATGCAGCTCAAATGTTATAGCCATTCATTTTGGTGAAGTCATTGATTGTGCTCTAAAGGGCATTTATATAAGGGTAATATAAACCTGGGCCGTTGGGTCAACTCTTTACCTTGATCTTGTAGACGAAATTATTTATAAAAATATAAACCATTCAAAAGTTTGCTTGTAGACTAGACAAATTACATTGGATGCCTTAAATATATATGAATATATGTTTTGAGAATGCTACTCAATATTTGTACATGAGGATTCTATTCGCTGTGGCCTTAAACCAAAAGCTTGTTAATTACTGTTTAGCGTTTAGTTTAAATTATAAAAGCAATTTGGATGGATGTTGGTAATTTTTTTTTATTTTTTATTTTTGGTTTTGTTTGTTTCATATTGACATTAGATCTCAAGTTTAGGGGACTTTGATTATGGACTGTACTAAATGAGCATCTTGTTACTGTAGTAGCATCAGTGAAGAGTTCAGGGATGCATTTGTCTTTCTCAAACAAGGTTTCTGCCGTTCCTCAGTTTCTGTCTTTCAAGGCTCCTCAAGAAGACAGGTCAAGAAAAATGGCTCATGATTCTCTAGTCTCATCTGGATTTATGTCTGTATCTACTGCTGACGCTTTTGATTGCAACCAGAAACCTTATTCTGGCACAGTCCAGGTTTGTTTTCTCTGCAATTTTTAGTTCATGGTGTTGAAATTCAGCATTGATTGATACTTGAATACGTATATATTACCTGTATTTTGGACATTGATTATTCAACTTTGCCACTTCTTATCTTAGTGGAGTAGTTCATCATCATTGTCAAGTTAAGTTTGAACTTTGTTCTATGTTGATATATAAGCTTTTGAAGGTTGATTTTGTGTAAACTGAATTTTTTCCCTCTCCTTTTGGATTATCTATCTGTAGAAAAATACAATTCTTGATAAGCAAGGGGGAAACCACTATGTGATGTTTGATGCAAACCAGGTTCAAAGGCCTCAGGAAATGAGGATGTTCCCAATCTCCAGCATACCCAACCAAACAATTGCTGTTTCTATGACCACTCCAGTTCTTCACTCCCACCTTAACTCCACTGGACAGAGTGTGGCTGGTAATACCGTTAACCCGAAACCTCTTGGAGGAGTTTCAATTGTATCCCCTGTTTCTGTTCTTCCCCCCACAAGTTCCATCATTGGTACCACTAATCTTAGGTATCTTTATTTCTTATGAAGGCAATTTTACTGAACGTTATGATAGAGTTTTTGGATGAAACCAAGAGATGGCTAAAATGAAATTGAATTTCTTGTGTAGGAATGCTTCCAAACCTAATGGGGCACCTGCTCAGTTGACCATCTTCTATAATGGTTCTGTGTGCGTCTATGATGATGTGTCACCTCAGAAGGTATAGATATATATCTGCTTTTTACCTGTTTTTTCTCCTTTCTGCCCCTTTGTTGGAACATAAGTGGACTTTTTCTTACTTGCTTCTCTGTCCAGGCTCAGGCTATCATGTTATTGGCTGGAAACGGGTCCTCTCTGACTAATAATAAGACACTTCCTGCTGCACAGATGCAAACATCTATCCTGGGTCCATCTGTAGGTGATGGTTATATTGGGAAAAATTCCCATATTACATCACCCTGCCCAGGCCTTCCAGGCACTATTTCTATGACCTCCCATGTTGCCTCTGAGTCAGGTGGAGGACCTAGTTACACTAAAGAAATAACAATGGTGAAACCAATATCAGTTCTGGCTTCTAATAACCAACCGGAGCCTGCCAAAGCAATTAGCTCAGTGGGATCTGCAGCTTCATCTCTCATTCAAACTGGTAATTAATTGTGCATTTTACTTCAGCTTCTTCTAAGTGTTATTATTATTATTTTTTTGTCTGATGAGAGTGATTTGCTATGTTTAATGTTGGATGTCACTGTAACAAAATCATTGTTCTCCTTGTAGTGGCTGTGCCTCAGGCTCGTAAAGCATCCTTGGCACGATTTTTGGAGAAGCGCAAAGAAAGGTATGTACCATTGTTCTTAACTTGGTGATGCTTATTTTACTTTGTATAGTGATGTTCTTGTCTATTGAGAGTTGGCTGTGTTATTACCTACAACTAGAGATGGGTAATAGAGGTTCAAGAAACACTTTGTGAATTTAAATTTATGGGAAACACTTAGTTGATAAGGTATCCTTTAGGTGTACAAAAGGAACTCTGATATAAATCCACTCACACTCAGGCATGGAATAGTTCCAAGTATTATGCATGCATACGAAAACAATCCATTCAACTGCTATTTCATTTCATGTAAACCACTTTGTTGTGCCTGGGATCCTTTTCCTGTTGTGACTTGTGATGTCTTGTATACTTGTGCCCATAGACATCATATGCACACCAAAAATACCTACTGTAAACTTGATTAATTCGAATTCAGATAGAGCCGGGCCATTAAAACTTAAAAAAAAAAACCATGTAAGTCTTAGTCTGTTTTCCTTCATGCAGTCTGATCTCCGCATCTGTCGCTTCATTCTTCTTGTTTTATTTGTGTATCTAATTAATAGAACAATGATAATAAATGAAGAGAACAATGTGGTTTATGGATATGCTAAACTTGCTCTTTATGGTGTCGCAAAATTAACTATCTCAGCATAAACTTTTTTTCTGTACATTCAGGGTGTTGAGCACCTCGCCATATAATAATGTCAACAGGAAATCTCCAGACTGCAATAGCCCTGGATCTGAGGGTTTAAGTTTGTCAGTCAATTCTTGTGGCTCTTGTCTTCTTCCGCCCATCAATTAGCAGTAAAAGAACCAACCCGGTGCATGACATGGGAGACCAAAATCGAACACCAAATGTAAGGAGAAGAAGCCTCAAAATTATTTTTGCTCGACTATAAGCTCAATTCTTTCTACTTCATTAAATTTTTAGTTCCATAGGTACATGGTATATTTTTGTTTGTTCGTTTTTTATTGTGCTCGGAGTTGTTTCTTCCGACAACATTATGAAACCCTTACCATAATATGCTGTAAAAGTACTTCAAACACATTAGAATTATATTTTCATTTTCACAGTCTCCCTGTATTTAATTTTTGTAGGCCCTTTGACAGTCAAATAAAACCGGTTGTAGAAATGCCATTTGATACATACTTTTGTTGATGCTGTTTTGTATCAAATGTTGTATGTAATGAGCTTTCTGTGAACAATTTCTTTTACAATAATAAGCAATGAAACAAAGGTGGCAAAAGCTCTCTCTCCTCTTTCCTCCTCAAAACAACTCACCTCTCTAGATGGCCAAGAATGGAGCCTTCTAAACTTTGCCTTCTGAGCTGCCGGGCGAGTCACCACCGGAATGCAGTTTCAAGTCCTTGTGGGGTGGCTTGGAGATCTAGATGGCCAAGAATGGAGCTTCTAAACTTTGCCTTCTGGCTGCGGGCGAGTCACCACCGGAGCAGTTTCAGTCCTTGTGGGTGATGGGAGAGTTTCAGAAGAAGGGTCTTCATGGGGTTAATGATGTAAGGAGAAAGGCATTCATGTCTACGGGGTGTTGGAGTTTTTTAGTTGAAATGTGAACCTTCTCTGCAAGGTGGTTTGGAGAGGACTGCTTCATGTTAGCAGCATAAGATCTTAGTCATTATAGCTGTAATAAAAAGGTTATTTCTGGCTATCGTTGCAAGAAATTATTTCTAATTGAAGCTAGCAATGAAGAAAGTGTTATACGGAGCAATTTTGGAAGTTCCAATGAGGTACGAGATCTCTTCGCATGTTATCTCTAGTGCAAGATATCAGTAACCATGGGTGTAAGGGGTCAATTGGGGGACTAAAAACAATGTTTTGGTTAACTCTAAGCGCAATCATAATTTATAAGTGAAGAATTTGCCAAAAAAGTGGGCTTAGAATCGAAAGGAGGAGGGAGAATTGAGATTGTAGCTCTGTTTAAAAACGGACCGGACCAATCCGACAGAGACCCGAAGCTTTTTCAATCGGTTCAGGTCTTAAGGAGGTTTTTGTAATATTTCAAAATTATAAGGTTAACTGTGATTTTATAAGGGGGTTTTGAAATATATCAAAAGTTTAAAGATTAATTGGTATTTTTTGGGTATTTAAAATAAATAAAAAATTTAGGGACTATTTAAACTCTTTAGGGGAATTTTTGTAACATATTAAAATTTAAAGGATAATAGCACTTTTAAAAAAATAAAATTATCGCTGACATCATCGATCCAACCGGTTGGACACCCGTGACCCAAACAGCAAAACAGGTTGCCCTCCGGTCTAGGTTGTAGTAGACTCTGGTGAAAAACTCCCAAGTCAAGGTAAATGCTCGAATAGTGGCCGAGCAAAAGTAAAAATTTGAACTTGAACTGTATTTACAAGACAAAATTCAACTTGAAAATACTGGGTGATAAATAAATCGCTTGAGCAACTCAAAAGTAAAAATTTGAACCAAGTTCGACGTTGCTACTGTTGTCAACAGTCAATGTGTTCATCGTCGATCCATCTAATTTGACACATACAAGATGAACTCAATGGAAGATTTTACCAACAATTGCCTTCATCTGACACATTCTCAAAGAATCTCGGCCAGCTATTGGGACATATTCAGAAGTCTACCTACGAAGAAGTGCCAATAAGAGAAAAGAATACAGTATAATGTACTAAATAAGAACAGTAACTTTTAAATTTAGCCTCCCCAAGATCTGTGTAAAGATTTACAAATAATCAACTTAAAAAAAAAACAACGAGAGGTGGGTGGTGAGGTTTCTCACATATTCTTCCAACTTGGTAGAGGTTATTCAGGATATGTCCCTGAGTCAGATTTACAGAAATTTTAATTGACAAACAGAGCTCTACAATTTTTTTGTCTACTCCCCAGAATAAACAAGTAGTAAAAGATCAAAATATAATTTGAAAGGTAGCAGTAGCGAATAATTTCAAAACAAAAAATCATTAACTGATTTGCCTGAGCAGTCTTAAGAATAGGTAAGTTGAGGGGAAAAAGAAAGAGTTAACTCAAAGCAAGCTCAAACTGAAAGACATGCAGGTAGGAATCTCATTTAGACCTGGATCATGAGTTTAGGCCAATTTATATTCAGATTGGAATGGCAACACTATTTCACTTCTGCTCCAAGTTACACATTTTTAATGCTAATCTGGAAGTGACTTAGTAGTCCATGAAACTCTACAAACTAAAACTGAGTAAGTTCTTAATTCAAAAGTTTCAGACTTTACTATCACAGCCCTGTTCTCAGACAGCAAAGAGAGCCCCCCAATGCTAATTTTTTTTGTTTGCAAACACCCCCTCCAATCCTAGTGAGATGTGTAATTAGACCCTGTCTCTAGATTCTTCAAGGTTTGAGTATTTTATCAACATATGGAGCTTGCAGCGATTCTTTTTTCCAGCATAAATCTTACAAGCTTTGAAGCTAACGAATGGCTTTCTGACAAAGCCCATCTAAGAGGATAGAGAATGTCAGAGTCAATTGTAGATAAGCATCCAAGCTTCTCAATTTCCTCATAAGTAGAAACCATCCACTACTTGTCCCTTTAAACAAAGTTCTTTAATCATAACACTACATACCAAACCATCAGGTTCATACCACTAGCTAACATTTCCTAAAGAGCTTATCAGCTTCATTAAGTCTTTTAATCCTAACCAGTGCAAACACTAGAGAACTGTAGCAATCTCCATGAAACACTACCCCCTGCAACAACTTTATCAATGAACTATATGCTTCCCTATATTGCCGTCAGGCAAAGACCCATAATCAAAGGATTTATTGTGACACGACTAGGAGCACAACCATAAGCTTCCATTCTATCCAAAACCCTCAATCCCTCCATTACCATACCCCTTTCGCAAAATCTCTGAATGACAGATGTATAAGTGATAACATTAGGACTCCAATTCCACCTTCTTTCTCCATTTCCCCTAACAATTCCAATGCCTTCTGCATTCTCCCTAAATAAAAATTCCATCAAGAAGAGTTGAATATGCAACTGTATTGGAGGACAACCATGTCCTTCATGGCCTAGCAACGCACAAGCATCCTCTAACCTATACATTGCAAAACCTTAATCATTGACACATTGTGATCATATCGGGGTAAATGCATCAATAAACCCATCTCTTCATCAAGTTATCAGCCATAACCATATCACCCTTTTCACAAAACAACCTGATAACCATATTATACATCACAGTATCAGCTCTTAAATTGAATTCAGGCAGTTTCCTCAATACCCACAAAGCCTCGTTAGCAAGCCTAGCTTTTTTACATAAATTTAAAAGCACTTTCATCGTCTTCACGCTGACAACACACTCTCTTCTTATAAGCTTCAAAACATCAATAATAATTCTAGAGTTCTGCTTAATTTTTAGCAATTTACAAGCTTTTCATACATGAACGAACTGTGACGATAACTAGATTGAAGACCAGCCCATATGAAGAAACGAACCTAATTAGATGAGGGACCTATGAAGAACGAATACCTATTGAGATTGACGGGGAAGACACCTTTGAACACGTCATTCACACAAGTGGGGTCCAATTTCGCCTTGACGGTGGGTAGGGTTTTCTCAATGTTGTTAGGGTTGTTGCAAGTGAAGGTAGAACTTATCAGCTGATCTAGCAGTAGTAGTGAAGTGGCAAAGTTAAGTTTTGGATTTCTGAGCATGGATTGAAGTAATAAAAGCGAGAAAGAGAAAATCGTTGCATGGATTTTGTGCAGGGTTTTAGGATTTGTGTGTAAAAATAGAGAAAACCCCTAACTTTAGAAGTGTACCTGTTTGAAATAAATATAGCGAGTGCCTGAGGCTGAGGCTGAGGGAGTGAGATCGGAGTCCTTCCAACCGACTGAGCGCTTCGGCGCTTCCTGTCGACTGAGTAAGACTGCCCCGGGTCAAGTTGGGGAGGGTTTACAGGATGGAATTGGACTATTTTTTAAATAATCCAATCCTATTCTTATTTATAAAAAATTATACTTAATAAAATTTATTATAATCTATTATTAATTCAATTATTATTTTATATAATGTATTAATAATATAATATGACATAGTTTAAATAATTTATATATCTAAAATAATAACGATATAAAAATATTTTAGTTAATATTTAAACCAATAATATATTCATTATATTGTTCTTAATTTAATTTCATTGTATAAAACTACAAATTATTATATGGAATAATAAACTATTTTAGTGAAATAATATATACACAAACAAGTAAATTAAAGAAAGATTTTGTATTCTATTCAACAACAAAATTGGGAAACAAAACCTTACTTATGCAAATTCCTTATATTAGTAGAATTTATTACATAGAATAAAATAAAATACTTATTTAGGTGTCTTGTGATGTAGGAAATATTGTTAGATTATGATTTGATTTTGTTTTTCTTATTTATTTGGAATTTATTTTAGGAATTTAAGTAGTTTTCTATTTAAGTTGGAGTTTAGTTTAGGAAGTTTTAGTTTACTTAAGCTTTACTTTATTATCGTTAAAGTGTATAATTCTATATATTAAGAACAAAATCTTTAAAATAGGGAGTTCGATCATTCATTTTTAGATTATATTATTGTTTCTTAAATTAGTTCTTTGTTTCTTATATATTGATGTATTATTTTCTGATCATTATACAAGAAATATAGTTCTCTCTGATTTTTCACATGGAATCAGAGCTAGGTTGTTAGAAATTTTTAATTTTTTTTTTTGGGCAACGATTTAAACATCTCTCTCTGGTGGTCAGAACCTCCATGACCATACACGTCTTATCGTTTCCATCTCGCTGCAGAAAACTCACAAAGATCGACGTCATTGGTCGTGCGCTCCTCCAAGTGTGGTGTTTTTTCCAGCAGATCCAACTCCGATCTCCTTTTTCTGGCGAGCGTCAGTTCTCATTGTCAGCACTAGCTTGCTCAGAAGACGACGGGGAGCAAAACCCACTAAGGTTCTACTACCTTCGATGTCAAACTCCAACATTTTCACCGGATTCGTCGTTGTCCTCGCAGGATTTTCTGCTCGATCTGTTTGTTTGCTCGTGTTACCTCTGGTTCTGGTTTCCGGTCAGATTGCTAGGTATCTGTCGAGTTTGTGTATAGGTCAAGGGTCCAGAGGATCACTTGACACAAAGGCCGCCGACATCACATCAAATAAGTCTTCTTAGATCAAAAATGATGCTTATGTGTTAATCTATTATGGCAGTCCATTGACACTAAATGCATCCCATTTACAAAACATACCGCACATGTTGTGAGATATGGAGTCATGCTAACTACTATATACCAATGATATTCAACACTTGTATTCCATTGTGTCCAATCTCATTCATCTAAAACAACAGGATATGAGTACATCAGATTTTCTTGGTAATGGCCTCCCTCAAGGCAAAGTACAATCTTCTCCTACCCGTTGGTAAATCTACTGATAAGGTCTAGCACAACAAGATAAATTTTTATGGTTCTAACCCTTGGTGCTATTAGTCCTGATCTCACTCTGTACGAGATCAGATTTTAGCTAGAGTTATTGTGCCATCTCTTGATGAAGTATTTGCTAGGTTACTTCAAGTTTCATCCCCAGTTCTATTTCTGTTGACTCTTCTGCTCGGCTTCTCAGCTCAAACATACTTATAAAGGAGAACAGGGAGATCGTGGTGAAGCGGACGACCCAAGTGTAGTTACTGTCATCGTTGGGGGCATAACAAGGAAAAATTACAAAGTACACGGTTGCCATACTCGAACTGCTAATGGTACTCATGCTTACCTTCATTCGACTCTTCTGAAGGACACACTCAACCATCATTAACTCCACTGGGGCTGATTATAGAGATACCCCACTTTCAGGCAAATAAAAAGTCTTCTTCATCTATTGCCTCTATCGCTCAATCGGGTAATTCAGTTGCATGCCTTACTCAGTTCTTTCTCTTGGACCATGGGTTCTCGACTCGAGTGCTCTGATCACATTTTTGGTAACCCCTCACTACTTCTCATTTAACTAATTTGCATCTTTACCATCTGTTACTTTAGCCAATGGCTCCAAGGTTGTTGTTAAAGTTGTAGGTCATGCCAAACACTTCATTGAGTGTTGGGGACCTTGGCATGTGTTTTACCGTTTGTAATTTTCCTATGCTTTGGATTTTCTTCGAAATTGCTAATACTTAGATTGTAATATCATCAATCAAGCAAGAAAGTAATCAGTCTTACTTTCAACTGCTATCAGGGAAAGAGGATTGAGAATGGGTGTATCTGGCTCACTTGTATGCTTAACATTTGAAGGCAGATTTTCTTGGAAGAAGAGATACTGGCCTTCATTTTGAATGTATTCGCATCAAAATTGGGAATTTGAAACTCTAGAGATCAGTCTAGGCCAAAAAAATGATAGAGAGCCAGGCAACAAGGATCCTTTCTTTATTTGGTTTTACATTGTGAGGAAATAGCAGTTGCTAGAGGCAGAAGTGGGGGGACTGCATTGGTGTCGGTGTCAATACCTCTTATTCTTCTTGAATTTATAATCAGAATTCAAAATGTAATTCTAGCACAGAGGATATATTCATATATTTTCATGTATAGCTAGATATGCTGTACATATCAAGTTACTTGACAGTTGAAACTGTTCTCTCTCTCTCCAATGTTATCTCCCACTGGGTATTAAGGTTCTTACACTGCAAATGCGTTTAATCTTAGGTTGTTTATCAGGAGAGCAGGGAACATTATTAAATATTTAGGTTACACTATATTTCTTAAACCAGTGAACCTTTACATATATTCTAAATACATACTCATATCATAAATACAGTTCATTTTGTATCACAATTTTTGTAAATGAATATACATTATACATAAATATATATTCCTTATCATCAGGAACTAAAGCCTTTCAGAATAACTTAACTATTTGTAAAATTTATTAAGTTCATTATTGATAGATAAATATATAAATGGCCGTAATCTAAAAACCGCTCTTGCAAACAATAGTCCTCACAAAGTTTAAAGATGACACTGCCCTCATAGAAGCTATTTAATTTTACCAAGCTTTTCAAACTCTCTCAGTCACTCATATTACAAATCGAGGAGGTAAAGGAACTCTCTCAACTCTGTGCGGCGGTTATCTGATTTTTGTTTCAGTTAAATTAGAGGGTTTAAGGACTAGCAATAGTGAAACTGTTTGTTTGAAAGCCATCAATTCTAAGCAGAAAAAGCTCAGTTGGTCTTAATTAGATTAAAAATTGACAAGCACAGAGATTCATTTCCTACAAAAATTGAAATAGTCAGCTTTTTTCGCATCACACCATTCATGAAGCAATGTGAACTAATCCTGCATCAACCAATTCCATGACAGTGAGCCAAGAGGGATCCTCGTTCTCTCTCCACCCAAAATTTGTTTCCTTCAACTGGCTTCTCAATATATGTAAGTTAACTGAAAATAATACCATATATTCTAACCTCTGATCACATTATTCTGGAATCCTATAGGGTATACAGTAATGTCCACCAGCAACATTCAATTACATTTCAGTTAAGATAAAAAGTTGTGATATTGAGTAGAATAGTTATTGGTTAACAGCTTTATCAAAGTTAAAAAGGTAATACAAATTATTCTCAATTCAAAACCCTTCCAAATCATTGGGTTTATGAATGCATGATTTCGATTAATTCTGGTTTTACATTCAAGCCTTACAGTATAAACAGGGTTCCTACTTTCCTTTACATACACAATGCAGTGCATTTATTTTGCTATCGGATTTAGTTTACACACTTAAAAAGACTTTAGCTCACTTTGAATACTGAACAACATAACTGCAATACAAAGTTTTGTGTGACAACTTATACAGGTTTGAACAATAACATTAGAAAATTGGAAATTGAATTGACTGGACAAGCGCCTTTGTAATTTCACAGCCTAGTTAACTGTATTCACAAGTAAAATAAAAATAGAATATAAATCTATATTCTTTTATAATTAATTTTTTTCGTAGTCTGGATCATAAGAAGGAGATTTATAAAAAAAAATCGGAATAAGAGGAGTGATGAAACTTTGACGCGATAAATGTAATGGTACAGAGGAAAAATAAAATATTCAAGCACGCATGCATTAGAAACAATAAAATACAACCAACAAATGAAAATAGAGAAGAAAAGAATATGTAGTAATGTGAACCTGGGCGGAAAACTTGCTGGAAAATGATGTAGTCTTGAAAAATAAACGAAGAAGCAACACAACAAGCCACCAATGCATTAGCAAGAGAATCTGGTATCACATTTTCTTCAACAGAAAAAAAAAAGCATATTATGTGATGGCATTATTCATCCAGATGAACACTCTTGGACATGAGCAATCTTCGACTGATCCGCGTCTGCAGCTTTCACTCAGAGCAGGACAGCCTTGAATCTTCAATTGTCTGAGGACAGTAAGGCGTTGCATCCTTTGGAAGACATGATAATCTCGGGCAATCTAAAATCTCCAGTGTTGAAGTGATGTGAGATTTTGCAGCCCTCGGTAGTTCTACTAAATTGGAACAATTTTATCATTATGCACTGTAAGGTGTTTGCCGATCTTGAAGAATAAGCTGAGGCAAATCCACTAACGATGGCAAATTGCGAATTATAAATTGTCGAACTCCCAAGCAAAGGTTGTCTTTATTTCTCCTTGAAATTCCATCTTTCAAGTTAAGCTTTATACAGCCATCAATCAGTACCTTCTCTAATCTCTTAAGGGACTTGATACTGTATGGCAACGAGGTTAGGGGGCAACCCCTAATAGCAATCTTCGGAGGCTTGTGAGACCTTACATCCCTTCAAACAATCTTACTAGATTCATGCAGTCAATGCAAAAATTTAAGAGAACTCAACATCCGATTCCATTTTCTTGTAGATACCGCTCTTCTGTTCTTATTTCCACATACCTAAGGGAGCTCATCCTTGTATATCCTAGGCAACTTTTAAGCCGAAGACAAGCAAGAAGTCTGAATGTCTCCAACTTCTGAAGCTGACAAATAGATTCAGGAAGTTTCTTCAAAAATAATTATGTGATAAGTCAAGGTATCTCAAATGTATCAATGTACCAACAGACTTTGCAAGACTTCAAAAGCTGTTCGTTTATGTATAGCAGTCGGATGTGCTGAATTTGGGTATGCATGTATTGATAAATGATACATCAAATCCTTCAAGAATAACGGACCGAACCATCTTTGATCTATTATCAGAACTTCTGGAGCTTTCTGATGGTTGAAATCAGAGACAATAATTGAAAAGTGTCGAACGCTTCATCAACTATTGGTTTCGAGATTTTATAACAGCACAGGCACTTTTTGCCACTGACATTGCAAGATCATGCATAAGATCATGCATTTTAAACCTATAAGATAAATGATAATGTTCCGTAAAATCCTCTAAGAAACACCTTGACCATAACTCCTTCATACAACGCACAGCAACATCTTCTAACTTTTAATATCATCATTAGAGGTTGCAAGGAGTCCATGTGCCATCCATATCCGGTCACGTAATCACTGTCATAGATATAATCTTTGGAAATAAGGAAAGATAAGCAAAACATTGCTTCAAGTGAGACGGCAAATTATCGTAGTCAGTTTCAGTACTGGTAAGATGCCTTCTTTTTCCTATTCAGTGCCAGAGTCACTTCCTTTTATTCTTAACCACTCATCTTCATATGTGTTTGCAAAAAGTAAGCTCCCTAAAGTTCTCAAAGCTAACGGAATTCCTTTACATTTTCACAATGTCCTCGGCGATTTTATTGAGGTTTGGAAAATCTTTCCTTTTCCATCTTTAAAGCGCACTTTTTAAACAACAATAAAGAATCCTCAGGTGAAAGACCTTGTATGAAATGGGGAAACGGTGCCCATTATCTGGCAACAGTTTATTGCGTGTACTCCAATAATTTTATTTCCATTGACACCATTCACCAGTAAGTCTTTCAATTCCGTCATTTCATCGGCTTCTCATTCCAAACATCATCAAGACAAGCAAAAAATTCACCAGCCAAAATTGCTTGCAAAAGCCTGGGTATTTCATCGGCTTTTAACTTAGCACAATCCTCATGTGTTGCAGAATAAATAATTTCTTTAATCAACCTAACAACATCAAAGTCGTCGGAAACACATACCCACATCTTTAAGTCAAAATGCCTGTAGACCCTCTCATCATTGTAAACCATTTAGAAAGAGTGGTTTTACCCAAACCCCGAATCCAATATAGGAATGACGGAGACATTATCATCGCCTGGTTGTGTCAAAAAGGTTATGATCTTCCAATGACATCAGAAGCTTGGAAGAGGAATTAGTCCCTTCTTGGGAATTACATGCCTCACGTCAACATGACTCTCAATAAGAGGAAATCACGGAATATAGTGCATATCAGCTGCGATCGCATCTAACCTTTCTCTAATCTCCTTGATCTTGTGACCAATTTTAACAGGATTAGAGCTTGAAAAGCATTGACATACCTTTACTGTTGAGCTCCCCTGTTGTGATCTCCTGGAAGCTTGAAAGTCGAATTCATCTAAAACGTCCTCATCATCATAAAAAACATCCTTAAGCTTCGCAAGCCAGTCACGCAGCTGATGGTTTTGAGTCTGCTTTGTCTCGGCATCCAACAGCACGGCTTTGATGGCGCTCATGGTTCCCTGAAGTCTTCTTAAATCACTATCCAGAGCCATATTTTCTTTGAAGAGAGCGAGAATCAGTTAGTTTAAGAGAAATGAATTAGCTAAGAACCATAGTTGAATTTGAATAAAAAATCAAATGTTACTATTTATTTTAATTTTGTTATTATTTATTAAATAATTATATGCTGTATTTGATCTTAGTCATTACAACTGTAATGAAAAGGTTTGTTCCTAGCCATCGTTGCAAAGAAATTATTTCTAATTGAAGTTTGCAATGAAGAAGATGTTATTATGAATGACGACGGGGGCAATTTTGGAAGTTTCAAATGAGGTACCTGAGATTTCTTTGCATGCTATCTCTAGTGCAAGATCATCATAAATTGGGGCATAGTTGTTAGTATCCTACGATACTCGATACGTATCATACGATACGATTCGATACAGGTCGCCAACGATACGTATCAGAGGGTGTATCCTAAACCATTCGATACGTTGATATGTATCCTACGATACGATACGTATCCGTTCGTATCCTTAAAAATATCGATATAAATCGATACGATTTTATTAATTTGGGTCAAATGTCCAAAAAAAAATTCGGGTCGAAACCGGATCACTCAACCCGATTCACTAAAACTTGTCCAAATTTACCTATTTTGCATGGAGAAAGTAAAGAGGAATATATATTGCCCATTTTACATGATAATAATAATATAAGTGGAGATATAGATATTGACATTGATCTTGGAATTTTGTGATTAATTTTGATTATGTAATACCGTAATTTAAAATCAATAATACCACAAAATTCTTTAATTAATCTTGAGGATTATATTAATTTTTAGAAAATTTTGATTATTTTATTATATTTTTTGAAAAAGACGTATCTTACGATACAATACGATACGCGATACAAGATTCAAAAAATTAGGTTTTCGATACACGATACGATACACGATTTGATAACCATGAATTGGGGGACTAAAAACAATTGTTTTGATTGACTCTGGGAGCACTCATAATTTTATAAGTGATCATTGTTTTAAAACGCGAAATCGGACTGGCCGGTCAGACAGGTCTGACTAGAATCCGACAGCCTCTCTGGTCTGGTTCAAGGAGTTTCTGCTATATTTCAAATTTATAGAGACTAGCTCTAATTTTAGAGATTAGAAAGTTTTTTGGGTATTTTTAAAATAAATTAAAATTTTAAGGACTACTTTGTGTTTTTTTAGGGGTATTTATAAGATACTAAAATTTAAGAGACTAATTATTAAAAAAAAAATACTTTTATTGTTGATTACACCGATCCAACTGATTGGACCGGTCGACCCATTACCCAGTCACCTTGTTAGGTCTCGCAACAGGTCGGGTTTTAAAACTAGGTAAGTGAAGAACTTGCGAAAAAACGTGGGCTTAGATTAGATTCGAAAGGAGAAGGGAGAATTGAGGTTGTAGTAGCCTCTGGTGAAAAACTCCCAAGTCAAGGTAAATGCTCCAACGTGAAACTTAACTTTGCAAGGGGGTTCCCTTTGAAGAGAAGATCAGTCAGGAAATAAATCAATGAATATGGAATCTTAAAATAATGATAGTCAGCATCACAACCGTCCATTTCTTCTCAGGACTATACTAGAAGAACCCTAAAAATAGTTTTTAAGTCAAATTTTATACAGATAAAAATTTATCCAGCTGTAGTTGACTAAATATGTTATGAAGATCTAAAACTAAACCCCCAGAACAACTGTGTTTACAAGACAAAATTCAACTTGAAACATACTGGCTGATGAATAAATTGCTTGAGCAACTCAAGTAAAAAATTTGAACCAAGTTCGACGTTGCTGTTACTACATTTGTTTATGGTCAAGTATGTTCATCAGTCTCATCAATCATCCAAAATTGTGAACCAAGATAGCGATGTCGTTGCTACATTTGTTCATAGTCAAGTGTGTTCATCGATCATCTAATTTGACACTATACAAGCTTGAATACAAGATGAAACTCAAATGGAAGATTTTACCAACAACTGCATTCATGTGACACATCCTTAAAGAATCTTGGCCAGCTATTGGGACAATATTCAGAAGTCTGCCTACAGAAGCAAGTGCCAATAAGAGAAAAGAAGCTTCAGGAAAAAAATACAGTATAATGTACTAAATATGAACAGTAACTTTGAAATTTAGCATCCCCAAGATCTGTGTAAAGATTTAACAAATAATCATATGTATAAAAAAAAAAACAATGAGAGGAGGGTGGTTGAGCTTTCTCACATATTCTTTGCGAAAGGGTTCCTAAAGAATTCACAAATAAGGAAAGGTGTTGAAGAAATGACTATGCCAAATAGATAAATCTATCTGGAAATGTAAGTTCGTAATGAGTACTCTCAAGAAACACATGTGAAGCCTAAGGCAAAGTTAGATTACCTCCAATATAATCTTGTCCTCTACTTTTTATAACACGCACTTCCTAAGAGACATAAACATAGTCATTTGTCCTATACAGACAATACACTCTTAAAATAAATAAAAAGGAAAATGCAGAGGAAGCTGCATTTTACTGGTTCATCATTCAACACATTGAGCATTAGTTCAACAAACTGTCAGCCTAACATTAAATCTTAGGACAAAGCAATTTATTTTAGCTAGAGCAAGCCACTATCCGGAAGAAAATCTTTTTCAATCATGCAATCCTTGTTGGTTTATCAATTATCAATCTATTCATCCATTTTTCAGCTATGCAAATATGATATTTTTAGCATTTCTAATAATATCATGCGAGCTCCATACGAGTAACCATTCCCTCAATCACTTAAAACTCACAGCTTTGATCAGGTCTAATATGCTTCCAAAGAGTATAATCCGAGAATATCAAACAATATTATCTATCTCCACAAGTTATTTTAGGATATGTCACCTGAGTCAGATTTACAGAAATTTTAATTGACAAACAGAGCTCTACACTTTTTTTGTCCTACTCCCCAGAATAAACAAGTAGTAAAAGATCAAAAATATAATTTGAAAGGTAGCAATAAAGAATAATTTCAAAACAAAAAATCATTAACTGATTTGCCTGAGCAGTCTTAAGAATAGGTAAGTTGAGGGGAAAAAGAAAGAGTTACCTCAAAGCAGGCTCCAAACTGAAAGACATGCCCGGGTAGGAATCTCATTTAGACCTGGATCATGAGTTTTAGGCCAATTTATATTCAGATTGGAATGGCAACACTATTTCACTTCTGCTCCAAGTTACACATTTTTAATGCTAATCTGGAAGTGACTTAGTAGTCCACGAAACTCTACAGACTAAAACTGAGTAAGTTCTTAATTCAAAAGTTTCAGACTTAACTATCACAACCCTGTTCTCAGACAGCAAAGAGGAGCCCCCCAACGCTAACAATTTTTTTTGTTTGCATAACACCCCCCTCCAATCCTAGTGAGATGTGTAATTAGATCCTTGTCTCCAGATTTCTTCAAGTGTTTGAGTATTTTATCAACATATGGAGCTTGCAGCCGAATTCTTTTTTCCAGCATAAATCTTGCAAGCTTTGAAGCTTCCAACGAATGGCTTTCTTGACAAAGCCCATCTAAGAGGATAGAATGAATGTCAGAGTCAATTGTAGATAAGCATCCAAGCTTCTCAATTTCCTCGTATAAGTAGAAACCATCCACTACTTGTCCCTTTAAACAAAGTTCTTTAATCATAACACTACATACCAAACCATCAGGTTTCATACCACTAGCTAACATCTTCCTAAAGAGCTTATCAGCTTCATTAAGTCTTTTAATCCTAACCAGTGCAAACACTAGAGAACTGTAGCAATCTCCATACGAAACACTACCCCCTGCAACAACTTTATCAATGAACTTATATGCTTCCTCTATATTGCCGTCAAGGCAAAGACCCATAATCAAAGGATTTATTGTGACACGACTAGGAGCACAACCATAAGCTTCCATTCTATCCAAAACCCTCAATCCCTCCATTACCATACCCTTTTCGCAAAATCTCTGAATGACAGATGTATAAGTGATAACATTAGGACTCCAATTCCCACCTTCTTTCTCCATTTCCCCTAACAATTCCAATGCCTTCTGCATTCTGCCTAACTTAAAAATTCCATCAAGAAGAGTTGAATATGCAACTGTATTGGGAGGACAACCATGTCCTCTCATGGCCTTAAGCAACGCACAAGCATCCTCTAACCTACCTACATTGCAAAACCCTTTAATCATTGACACATTTGTGATCATATCGGGGTAAAGATCAATCAAACCCATCTCTTTCATCAAGTTATCAGCCATAACCATATCACCCTTTTCACAAAACAACCTGATAACTATATTATACATCACAGTATCAGCTCTTAAATTGAATTCAGGCACTTTCCTCAATACCCACAAAGCCTCGTTAGCAAGCCTAGCTTTTTTACATAAATTTAAAAGCACTTTCATCGTCTTCACGCTGACAACACACTCTTCTTTCTTATAAGCTTCAATAACATCAATAATAATTCTAGAGTTCTGCTTAATTTTTAGCAATTTACAAGCTTTTTCATACATGAACGAACTGTGACTATAACTAGATTGAAGACCAGCCCATATGAAGAAACGAATACCTAATTGAGATTGACGGGGAAAACACCTTCGTAACACGTCATTCACACAAGTGGGGTCCAATTTCGCCTTGACAGTGGGTAGGGTTTTCTCAATGTTGTTAGGGTTGTTTTGCAAGTGAAGGTAGAACTTATCAGCTGATCTAGCAGTAGTAGTGAAGTGCAAAGTTAAGATTTTGGATTTCTGAGCATGGATTGGAAGTAATAAAAAGCGAGAAAGAGAAAATCGTGTCATGGATTTTGTGCAGGGTTTTAGGATTTTGTGTGTAAAAATAGAGAAAACCCCTAACTTTAGAAGTGTATCTGTTTGAAATAAATATAGCTGAGTGCCTGAGGCTGAGGCTGAGGGAGTGAGATCGGAGTCCGTTCCAAACGACTGAGCCGCTTCGGCGCTTCCTGTCGACTGAGTAAGACTGCCCCGGGTCAAGTTGGGGAGGGTTTACAGGATGGAATTGGACTATTTTTTTAAATAATCCAATCCTATTTCTTATTTTATAAAAAATTATACTTAATAAAATTTATTTATAATCTATTATTAATATTTAAATTATTATTTTATATAATGTTATTAATAAATATAATATGACATAGTTTAAATAATTTATATATCTAAAAATAATAACGATATAAAAATATTTTAGTTAATATTTAAACCAATAATATATTTCATTATATTGTTCTTAATTTAATTTCATTGTATAAAACTACAAATTATTATATGGAATAATAACATATTTTAGTAAATAATATATACACAAACAAGTAAATTAAATAAAAGATTTTGTATTCTATTCAACAACAAAATTGGGAAACAAAACCTTATCTTATTGCAAATTCCTTATATTAGTAGAATTTTATTAAATATGAATAAAAATAAAATACTTATTTAGGTCGTGTTGTGATGTAGGAAAATATTGTTAAACGTCTCTCTCTGGTGGTCAGAACCTCCATCTGACCATACACGTCTCATCGTCTCCATCTCGTTAGCAGAACCTCACAAAGATCGACGTCATCGACCGCCACACGTGCCTCCACGTGCAGCATTTCTTTCCGACAGATCCAACTCCGATCTCCTTTTCCGGCGAGTGTCAATTCTCACCGTCGGCACCAGCTTGCTGAAAAGATGATGACGAGCAAAACCCACTAAGGTTCTACTGCCTTCAACGTCAAACTTTGACAGCTTCACCAGATTCTGCCGTTGTCCTCGCCATATCTTCTGCTCCGATCTGTTTATTTGCTCCGTGTTACCTTTGGTTCTGGTTTCTGGTAAGATATGCTAGTTATCATGGTTACTTCGAACTCAAACTCCACTTCCGATGGTTTTTCTTTCTTGTCTCTCCCACTAATCACCACTGATAAGTTGATTGGGAGTGCGAATTATTCTTCTTGGGCTGCCTCTGTCGAGTTATGGTGTATAGGTCAAGGTTCGGAGG
This sequence comes from Pistacia vera, assembly GCF_008641045.1. NCBI lineage: Eukaryota > Viridiplantae > Streptophyta > Magnoliopsida > Sapindales > Anacardiaceae > Pistacia > Pistacia vera. Next base: position 402,983 of record NW_022195500.1, read on the forward strand.
ATCACTTGACCACAAAGGCTACCGACATCACATCAGATAAGTCTTCTTGGATCAAAACTGATGCTTTATTGTGTAATCTATTATGGCAGTCCATTGACACTAATATGCATCCCATTTACAAAACATACCGCACATGTTGTGAGATATGGAGTCATGCTAAACTACTATATACCAATGATATTCAACACTTGTATTCCATTGTGTCCAATCTCATTCATCTAAAACAACAGGATATGAGTATATCAGATTTTCTTGGTAAGATGGCCTCCCTCAAGGCAAAGTACAATTTTCTCCTACTCGTTGGTAAATCTGTTGCAGAAGATCTAGCACAACAAGATAAATTCTTCATGGTTCTAACCCTTGCTGCTATTAGTCCTGATCTCACTCCTGTACAAAATCAGATTTTAGCTAACGCTACTGTGTCATGTCTTGATGAAGTATTTGCTAGGTTAATTCGGGTTTCATCCCAAGTACTGTCCCTAGTTCTACAACTGTTGACTCTTCTACTATGGCTTCTCAGTCTCAAACTACTTATAAAGGAGAATAGGGAGATCGTGGTCGAAGCGGACGCCCCAAGTGTAGTTACTGCCATTGTTGGGGGCATACAAGGGAAAAATGTTACAAATTACATGGTCGCCCTACTCGGACCGCTAATGTTGCTCAGGCTGACCTTCGTTTTGATTCTTTTGAAGGACACACTCAACCATCATTAAATCTCACTGGGGCTGATTATGAAGAATACCTCCACATTCAGGCAAATAAGCAGTCTTCTTCATCTATTGCCTCTATCGCTCAATCGAGTAATTCAGTTGCATGCCTTACTCAATCTTCTTCTCTTGGACCTTGGGTTCTCGACTCAGGTGCCTCTGATCACATTTCTGGTAAACCTCACTTACTTTCTCATTTAACTAATGTTGCATCTTTACCATCTGTTACTTTAGCCAATGGCTCCAAAGTTGTTGTTAAAGCTGTAGGTCATGCTAAACCACTTCCATCCTTAGAATTAGACTATGTTCTCTATATTCCCAATTATCCATTTAATCTTGCCTCTGTCAGTAAACTTACCCACTCTTTAAATTGTTCTATATCTTTTGATACTAACTCTGTTGTTATACAGGATCGAGGCACGAGACGGATGATTGGCATAAGACATGAGTCATAGGGCCTCTATCATCTCCATCTACCATCTATAGCATGCATTGTCACTGAATCTCTAGCACTCCTTCATATTAGTTTGGGTCATCCCAGTTTAGTAAAGCTTAAAAAGATGCATCCTGGTCTATATAATTTATCGTCTTTAAATTGTGAGTCATGTCAGCTTGGAAAACATTCTCGTAGCACCTTTCCAAAGTGTGTCAATAAACGGGTTGCGTCCTCTTTTGAGTTAGCTTATTCAGATGTGTCGGGACCTTGTCGTGCGTCATATGTTTTAGGTTTTTAGTACTTCGTTATCTTTATTGATGATTACTCACGCTGTACTTGGTAATTTCTAATGAAAACTCGTTCCGAGTTATTTTCCATCTTTGAATCTTTTTGTGCATAAATTAAGACTCAATTTAATTCTGTTATTCGATTATTATGCAGTGATAATGCTCGCGAGTATTTCTCTGATCCCTTTCCTAAATTCATGTCTTCTCAAGGAATCCTTCATCAGTCCTCTTATGCTTATACCCCACAACAAAATAGGGCTGCTTAGCGTAAAAATAGACATCTCATTGAAACTGCCCGTACCCTGCTTTTACATAATAAAGTCCCTTTTCATTTTTAGGCAGACAATGTTTTGACCGTATGTTTCATAATAAATCAGATGCCCTCTTCTGTCCTCAATGACAAGGTACCTCATTCCATTTTATTTCCTGATCAATCGTTGTATTCTATCCCTCCTCGTGTCTTTGGGTGCACATGCTTTGTCCATGTTTTCCCTCATAGTCAAGACAAACTAGCAGCTAAATCTACTAAGTGTATTTTCTTAGGGTATTCACGTCTTTAGAAATGATATAAGTGTTATTCTCTATCAACACATTGCTATTTTCTCTCCGCTGATGTTACGTTTTTTGAGTTGTCTCCATTCTTTTCTTCTTTTACCTTAGATTGTGAGTCCATAACCATGGTCCTTCCCATACCGTCCATTACCAATGTCCTTGAGTCTATCATAGCCACACAATTTTCTACTACTGAGTCTCCCATTACAGACCATAGTCTTGTTCTATTTATAGGTACTACTCATAATCTGGTTAGTGTCCTTGAGGCTCCTGTCAATGGCAGTCCTGCTCCTGATTCCTCCAATGCCACGATCCTCTCTCCTGATGATCAGTTTCCCATTGCCATTCGTAAAGGTTTGTGGTCTACTCACATCCCTCATCTGATCTATAATTTTTTAAGTTATCATTGTTTATCTTCATTATATTATGCTTTTGTGTCAACAATTTCTTCTATTTCTATCCTTTCAAATGTTCATGAGGCACCCTCTGATCCCGGATGGCGTCAGGCAACGGTTGATAAGATGACTGTTTTGCATCATAATCACACATGGGGGTTAGTTTCATTCTCTATATGGTTTGAAATAGTCTCCTCGTGCCTGGTTTGGACAATTCAATACTGTTATCCAAGAGTTTGGTATGATTCGGTACAAGTCTGATCATTTTGTCTTTTATAGACATACAACACCAAGGCAATGTATCTATCTAGTTGTCTATATTGATGATATTGTCATTACAGGGAGTGATCAAGATGGTATTGAACAATTGAAGAAGCATTTATTCAAACACTTTCAAACCAAAGATTTAGGACTTCTTAAATACTTCCTTGGTATAGAAGTTGCTTAGTCCAAATCTGGTATTTTTATCTCTTAGAGAAAGTATGCACTAGATATTCTTGAAGAAATAGGAATGTCAGATTGTAGACCAATAAACTCTCCTATAGATCCAAATTTAAAACTCTCGCATGGACAGGGGGAGTCGCTAGCTGATTCTGGAAGATACCGAAGACTAGTTGGTAAACTTAATTATCTCACTATCACACGACCTGATATTTCCTTTTCTGTTAGAGTTGTAAGTCAGTTCCTACAGTCTCCATGTGATAGTCATTAGGATGCAGTTGTTCGGATTTTAAGGTATATAAAGGGTGCACCAGGCAAATGGTTGTTATATCAGAACAGGGGTAATTCACACATTGTTGGATATTCTAATGTTGATTGGGCATGATCTCCATCTGATAGACATTCTACTTCGGGTTTTTGTGTTCTTATTGGAGGAAACCTAGTGTCTTGGAAAAGTAAGGAGCAAGTTGTTGTTGCCCGATCAAGCGCAGAATCTGAATATCGTGCAATGGCCTTAGCTACTTGTGAGCTCATTTGGTTAAAGCAACTGATCCAAGAGTTGAAATTTGTAGAAGTGTCACAAATGAAGTTACTTTGTGATAATCAAGCTGCTCTCCATATTGCCTCTAATCCAATATTTCATGAGAGAACTAATCACATAGAAATTGATTGTCATTTTATTCAGGAAAAAGTTCTATCTGGATGTATTACCACTAGTCATGTCAGTTCCAACGACTAGTTAGCAGAACCCTCACTAAATCTCTCAGGGGTCCGCACATTGATTCTATCTGTAGCAAGCTTGTTGCATATGACTTATATGCTCCAGCTTGAGGGGAAGTGTTGAAGTGTATAATTCTATATTAGGATATTAGGATTGTAATCAATATATATTAAAAACAAGATCTATAAAATAGGAAGTTAGATTATTCATTTCATAGATTTGATTATTTGTTTCCCAGATTAGTTCTTTATTTTCCTATATATTGATGTATTATCTTCTTATCATTATACAAGAAATATAGTTCTCTCTGATTTTTCACAATTATTTTATAATTTCTTGTTATAATGGTTTTCTTATAAAGATTATTATCTTATAAATATCTATATAATTCATAACTTTTATTCATTCAAGTTTTCAGTACTAATCGCCAGGTTAGAACGACATCTCGATTCCGTTGTGTCGGGTTGTTTATTACACCTTCCATTCCATCTTAATTCTTACAGGTTTGTGTCAACATGGGCGCTTGGTCAAAATTGAATGAGGACCTTTCCATTGAAATTATCAAGTGGCTAACTTTGTATGAGGATCTCTCTGCTTTTGGTTTGGTTTGTACTTCATGGCTATCTGTTGCAGTTATGGAGAAGCTCAGATTTATATCTAAACTAACTCCATGGCTAATTCTATCACCGGAAAAGCCCACCACTTGCTGACAAGGTTTTTACAGTTTCTTAGAGAATATGACTCGCCAAGTTATGTTACTAGAAGTAGAAGGCAAATGCTTGTCTTCTCAAGGTTGGATACTAACACTCTCCAAACCTTGGCGTATGGTTCTTTTGCATCCTTTTTCACAACGTCACATTAAATTGCTGAACATGACCACTAAAAATTTTTTTGGGTCGAATCGGGGTCACCCAACCTGGTTCACTAAAACCTGTCTAAATTTACCTATTTTGCATGGAGAAAGTGAAGAGGAAGATGTGTTGCCCATTTTTCATGATAATAATAATACAAGTGGAGATATAGATATTGACATTGATCTTGGAAATGATATGAATTGTTGAGAGAAAATGATATAGATTCTTAATTTTGTGATTAATTTTGATTATGTAATACCATTATTTAAAGTCAATAATACTACAAAATTTGTTAATTAATCTTGGGGATGATATTAATTTTTAGATTTTTTTTTTTTTTTTTTTTTTGGAAAAAGGCGTATCCTACGATACAATACGATACATGATTCAAAAAATTAGGTTTTCGATACACGATACGATATTCGATTTTACAACCATGGTTTATGTCATAAAAGAAAATGGCCAAATGATGGCGTGTGATTTCATAAGTGACATGGTAGAATAAGTTGCACAGATGCCATCTGATATTCTGAAGAACTGTCTATTGTAATTCCTTATATGGTCTTCTAATTTAGGAAACAAAAGTGTATCTTATTACAAATCAAATTCCTTATATTAGTAGGATTTTATCAAGTATAAATCAAATATATACTTGACTTATGTAGGTCGTCTTCTTTAATCAATGTGTTACAATTTTCATCTAAAAGTGTTAATAATATGGGCGACTAATATGATATATTATGACTTTTATTTTCATTTGTTTTGTTTTTATCATATGCTTTTCTATTTTGGAATTTGATTTCTAAACCTACTTATACTGCTTTTTTATTCTTTTACATTTAGAAGGGCCTATTAATAAATATATGTCTAAAAGCAACGTAAAATAAGTAAAATTGGATCTCTGTATATATGGTTTGATAATCTAATAAATTAAAATGTTAGACCATAAACCATATGGATTAAAGCCAAAAATTCCACCCAAAACTATATTTTGCGTGTGCCCCAGTCCCCAAGTAGGGATGGGTGCGGGCTAGGGATTGGGGTCCCCAGACCCGTACTTGACTCCTTGGGGGTTCGCCCATCCCCGGGACAAGGGGGCTGTGGAATCCCCAACCCCACCCTGTGGGTATAAGATGTTGACCCGACTCGGAGGTTAGGGAATGGCAAATATTAATCCCCATGGGGGTTTCCCCCCGACAGGGATAATCTCAACGAGGGAATTTTCCTCGAATGACTTATATGAATTATTGTTAACTTTTTTTTTTAATATTGATTTTGTATAATTTTTTAGTAATAACTCTGGACGGTAAACTAAAAACTCATTGAAATATATGAATAAAATTTTGATATGAAAATAAATGTATATTTAGTTAATTTTTGAGTATATATTTTATTTTTGGGACCGACTGTTTTTCTTTTGGTGTTGTTTTTTTTTTTTTTTTTTTAATATATTAACTAGACTTCCTAGTCTTTTCCAAAAACTTTGCACATAATTTAACATAAGTTCAAAATGTTACATTTACAATTTACATAAGCAAAAATTTTGCACCATAATGTAACATAAGTTCAACTACTGGTTTACATTACATAATGAACTTCAAAGCAATAGTTTGATTTAATTACCTTAGTTTATGTAATAGTGCAATAAATTTACAAATTACAAATCTTTAAGGGATTAATTAATTATTTAATAAAATTGTAATTAATTACTTAATTACAATGTGATTAGATTATTAAGTAATTAAATTGTATTGAATTAATTGACTAAATTTTGAAATATTACATAGAATATCAATATTAAATTTCAGGGTGGGTCAGGGACGACATAGGTCAAAGTTTTATGGGGCTTATGGGGGTGGGGCAGGTCCCCGTCAGGGCAAACAAGCCCCCATACTTGCCCCGTCCCCATATGTGGGGATTGTTTTTGTCCATCCTCGACCCATCAAGCAGTGAAATCTGAGGAATCCTTGGCCTCATGCGGGTCGGGTCAAGGTGGATCCCCCATTGGGACGGGCAAAACGCCCATCTCTACCCCCAAGCATATCTACATTTAATTGGGAATTTTTGTTGCAATTAATTTATTTTTTTAATCCTTAATTTGGAACATTCTTCCAATAAACATGTCAGATGGGGTGATTTTCAATTTCAAAGTTGTTAGGCCCGTTTGAGACAAGGTTAGGCCCATCTGACAGAGGGCTAGGCCCATTTAGCTTGTGCTACCCATAGAAAAAATTAATCTACTATCTAATATTAAACATGTTAAAGAACATAAATTAAAACAAATATGGGATCTTTTGCTATCTATAACATTATTAGAGTATTACATCACCCTTGAGGTTGAGGAAAACTTAGAAATATGAAAGAAACATGGAAGAAGTATAGTAAAGATGTGTAGAGAAAGTATGGAAGTGTAAGAAAATATGGAAAGAAGAGTGAGAGAAATAAACAAAAGTGTTTACAAAGTTTACAACTAAGTTCAAGAGAAGTGGATCCAAGTTGTTTGTTCTGGGACTACATAAGCTTGGTTGCTTCATGACTTAGGGATTTAGGAATTGATGCCAAAAAGGCTTGCTTCATATTAGGATCATCCATACCCCTAAGTATATGATACCTTTTTACCATCTCTTTATAATGCCTGTCAAAATCTTTCTTTTTTAGAGAACAGCATCGCATCTTAAAATATTCTTCTCTGACTTGGTTCTCATAAAGGTGAGGTAATCCACAGAATTCATCATACAGGAGATACAGGGCTTAGTTGATATCTAGCATTTGGATGAACAAATTTTGTCTATACTTCTGAAGACTTATCCACCAATCACGGAAAATGCCACCAAATTTAGCTGTAAACTGCGTAAGTACAGTGGAGACTTGGGCATTAGGTTTCAGCATCTCAGCTTGTAACCAGGCCTGAAATTCATACATTCGAGTTCTCCATTTGTGTGGAGGAAGATCATCGACGGTAAAAGTGTGGAGCTTTGCTGAAGCTGTATAAGAGTCATTTTCAGTCGTAGTATGACGAGATTGTCGATACATAGGCGGAGAGTCTGGAATGGAATCATCACCTTCAGGCATCTCATTATCGACCTCATAAACAACAAGTGGTCTGGACGATTCAGGTTGATGGGTCATCAGTTAGGGATAAACATTAGGATGTGGATCAGAAGTATCACTGTCAGAGTCAAAGTCACTTTCAAATGATTCATTAGTCGAAGGTATATCAGCTTCTGATTCTGTTTGGAAGGTAGATAGAGAATCCTGAGAAAGACCTGAAGCGGCAAGACGTTGCCGTTCTGCCATGTCTCTAAAAAAAGAGCTCATAAAATTGGAAGAGATGTGATTTTCTGAAGAGTCAGGATTAGCAGAAGGTTGGCGGTCTTCCATCATCATTATGTGCATTAGAGCCTTATCCTTAGATAAAGGACGATGAGGCTTAGGAGATAGAGGATCTGAGTGACTAGACGAGAAAGAGTCAGGAATATTAGCGGATGGGGTCTACGATCGAGCAGAATACTTTTCTCGCTTCTTTTGTTCTCGTTCTAGCTTGATCTTTTCATACGTTCTTTACGGAGCTTGGCATAGAATTGTTCAGTGTTGCCAAAAGCTTGAACAACACCAAAAGGTATATGAGGTGAGACCAACGGTTGGCTAATTTTTGGAAAAAGGGAAAAAGAGGGTTGTGACCATGCTATTGTGGAATCAAAAGGGTTTGGTACTAATGACATTTCAGGGAAAGTCTGTGGTTGTCTGAGTTTTTGCTTAAGATATTCCTGTTGAAGCGATGCCATTTGGGTTTTTAATGACTTCATTTCTGCTTCCTTCTGGAGAAACTGAGTTGAATAGCCATGAGAGCTACTGACAATATGTATTAATTCCTGATGGAGCTGATCAATCCGATTTTGGAGATGATCAATTTATTTTTGTAGCTGAGAAATCAGCATAGTTTGGTTCTGAGACTGAGAGTCCACTTGATGAGCTACTAAATCCAGTTTTTGTTCAAGTCTGGTCATGGTTTTGTTTTACGCTAAAGCATTTTCAGTTTGCCAATTGAGAACTGCTTCAGCTTGGGAGAGTTTAGGTGTGGATCCATCAGGCTGTATAGCTTTGGAAAGAACAACTCTTGGTTATTGAGTGGCAGTTTCCTAAAGAGAAGGAAAATCTGTATCATAATTGAAATGTTGTCCTGTCTTTGAGGGCTCAGGGGATTGGATCATCATAACGGACTGAACAGGGGGAGTATGAGCAAGGGGTGAATGGGTTGGTTTATGTTTTTTTGCAATCCACCGCAGAGACTGTTGATAACATGGTAAAGGTTGTTTGAAGTAAGGTGATTTGGCGGGTTTGGATAGTTTTAAAGGTGATGTAGGTTGAGGTTTCGGAAGGATGTCCCATGAGGGATTACTGGATGGTGAATCTTTTCTGGCTGGTGGAGAATATTTGACATAATAGTCAAATTTACCAGACGGTTGACCAAGAAGACCAACTTTAGGATCATGTTCTTCAAATCGGGAATGAAGATCTATCTAACTGCAGCGAGCTTTCTTCTTTTTCTGGTTGAAATAGTTTCATCTTGGAAGATAATGCTCATCGATTTCCCAAATAGGATCATCACGGCATTCCAAGCATTGGCAGTCAAGATCAAATGGAGTGTGACCAATGACTGGATCATATTAATGATAGACAGGAGCACCAAATTGTTGAAAAGAATGAATGGAAAGTCCAAGTTCCCGTATTGTGGTAGTGGGTATGACCAGGGTAATCATGAATTGAGTTTGTCGAAAACTCAAAGGTGGAGCACTGGGAGTTGATGGAGACTTAAATCTGATAGTTGTTGTTCCATCACTGTTATCATGCATAGTAGATTCTGTAGAAACCACCGAAGTTTCTTTTTTTTTAAGAGACTCGTAACTCGTCACCCAAGAGTCGGGTAACAATTTAATCAAATCATCTCTAGAAATTTGCCTGGGAATATTGATGCAGTGAGGAGTATTCTGAGAGTCAACTGTAAGGAGCAGTGCATTAGTAGTCGTAGGGATAGCAAGATCAAGAGCATGGTCTTGGATTCGCCAAACCATTTGATAATGCAAAGTAGCTGCAATACTTCCTGGATTTAAATCTGCACCAATGATCTGTAATTGAACTTTAAGAGCCTTAGAGCAATGAACATTGGAGAGAGACATGTTGAAATTAGGAAACAGCGTCATAATGACTGTCCCAGCATTCAAAGTTGTATGTGCTGTCCCTATACAAGCATGTTGATATTGGACAAATTTGGTGTCCAATAAAGCAATTCGAACAGAGACTGGGAGTCATTTTCTGTCATGATAAGAGAGTGCGAGCCGGATAGCGCCAAAGTGCACATGAGAGTACCCTTCACGGATCCATTGAGTAATGGATTCTTGAGGGATTTCCAAAGTAACATATTGTTCTTGGGATGTGGCTGGAATTTGACACTTGTCAAAAGTACTAGTCTGGACATACTCTTTGACTGGATTTCTGGAAGGACGGACAAGAGTTTTAAAGGTTTTAGACAAAGAAGACGTAGACTTGGAAAAGGCTGTGTAAGGATTTACAATGGGAGGGATAATGTCTTGGATTTTTTGATTTTTTGGGATATAAGATATTTCATACAAACTATCTACTTTAGAAGAAGATCTAGATAAGCTAGTACTTATGGGAGCTGTAAACGTAGATAAAGCTGAAGAGAATTCCATATGCGTAAGTTCAGCCTCTTGGATGTGTAATATCACCTCAAATGGTAAGGATAGCACAAGACCCGAATATTAAACAAAATATAAAACATAACATATGAAATAGAGAAAGAAAACATAACCAAAACTTAAAGGAGCCAATATCCGAGGGGAGGTAATCCTCCGCACACGTAGAAATTGGAATCGATAAGCGGTTTGGCTCTGATACCACACGGGTTACTAGACCTTAGAGATGCTGTCAAAAAATCATGGAGTTTATACATGTGGGAAACTATGATAGCCGACCTAAGCGGAATCAATCAACACAACGATCTGTCTAAATAATGGTCAAGGCCCTCCTTTTATCCCACACACACGTACACCCACGCAGCTTCTAACATCATCTAAAAGGGCTAGTGAAAATTAAACAACAACATAAATGAAGAGCATAAATATAAATGAAGAATATGTACAAAAATGAAGAACAAGAACATAAAGGAAAACATAAATATTAAACATGTTAAAGAACATAAATTAAAACATATATGGGATCTTTTGCTATCTATAACATTATCAGAGTATTACATCACCCTTGAGGTTGAGGGAAACTTAGAAATATGAAAGAAACATGGAAGAAGTATAGCAAAGATGTGTAGAGAAAGTATGGAAGTGTAGAGAAAATATGGAAAGAAAAGTGAGAGAAATAAACAAAAGTGTTTACAAAGTTTACAACTAAGTTCCTCCTTCTCCCCGAGAAGGTGAAAAGCTTCATTTATAGAGACAAGGGATACAAGCACTCATAAATGAGGCATTAATTACAAGGTTAACTTTTTTTTTTTCATTAAGTAGCCTACAATTGTTGACAAAACAAAAGCTTACAATACTTGACTTTTTACAAAGGATACGGGAGATATTACATGGAGATGACAAATTACCATTTAATCCATTCTATTTTACATAAAGGACACCACCATTTATTTTAAGACACGCAGATCTTTAATCGTCTGACAAGTTGGTAACGTGCCACGAGTCTTCATCCTGGAAGTCGAGACAACCTATTGATTGAATCCAGTCAGCAGGGATTTGTCGGGGAGATATATCTGGATAAGTATCCGAAGAAATGTCTGGAATCTGAGATGTTGGCGTGGCAGATGTACTTGGTGCATGCACGTATTGTTGTCGCTTGGATTTATGGAGATAGTAATCACGAGACTGCTGAAGCNACGAACACTTGACAGGTTCAATTCCATGTCCTTCACCTTTTATTCTTACAGATCCTAAATGTTCAAATGAGCTAAGTGATAGAACATCAGCTGAAAACCTAGCTAGAGAAACAATAAATCCAGCTTATGTAGCTTGGAAAAGAACTGATAAACTACTTGTCACTTGGCTTTTGGCTTCAATTTCTGAAAATATGTTCTCCATTGTATCGAAGTGTCAGTTTTCTACTGAAGTTTATGCATGTGGAAAACTATGATAGTTGACCCAAGCAGAACCAATCAATACAACGATTGGTCGAAATGATGGTCAAGGCCCTCCTTTTATCCCATACACACGTACACTCACACAGCTTCTAACATCATCTAAAAGGGCTAGTGAATATTAAACAACCACGTAAATAGAGAACATGAATATAAATGAAGAACATGTAAATAAATGAAGAACAAGAACATAAATGAAAACATAAATATTAAACATGTTAAAGAACATAAATTAAAATATATATGGGATCTTTTGCTATCTATAACATTATCAGAGTATTACAACATCCTTGAGGTTGAGGGAAAGTTAGCAATATGAAAGAAACATGGAAGAATTATAGTAAAGATGTGTAGAGAAAGCATGGAAGTGTAGAGAAAATATGGAAGAGAAAGTGAGAAACAAAAGTTTCAGTTTTACAAAGTTCCTCCTCCTCCTCGAGAAGGTAAAAGCCTTTATTTATAGATAAAAGGGGTACAACCACTCATAAAGGAGACATTAAATACAAGACTAACTTTTTTGACTTTTGGGGTTTTTTTATTGTTTTTTTGTTTTTTTTTACACCCTTAGGTAGCCTACAATTCTTGAAAAAACATAATTTTACAATACTTGACTTTTTACAAAGGATATGGGAGATATTACATTGAAATGACAAGTTGCCATTTAGTCCACTCCTATTTTACATAAAAGACACAACTATATATTTTAGGACACGCAGATCTTTAATCGTCTGATAAGTTGGTAACGTGCCACGAGTCTTCATCTTGGAAGTCGAGACAACCCATTGATTGAATCCAGTCAGTTGGGATTTGTTGGGGAGATGTATCTGGATAAGTATCCGAAGAAATGTCTGGAATCTGAGATGTTTGCTTTGCAGATGTACTAGGTGCATGCATGTATTGTTGTCACCTGGATTTATAGAGATAGTAATTACGAGACTGTTGGAGCTCTTCTTCCTGCACAGTATCTAGCTGTGAGTCCGAACACCACCATTCTGGATAGGCTGAATTGGTTTCGAATTGAGCATTGATGGAACGTATGCATGTCTGTTTGGCTTGGAGTAATTTCTTAGTGTAGTCTAGAGGAAAGAGTTCCTACGGAGCATCACGTGAAAGGATGGCCATAATGCATCTGGAATGATCTGATTTTTTTTCAAAAATGAGTTTTTGAATTGATCTAGTCTCAACAGGATGATCAAACATATTATGGACGAGGTCATATGGATAAGACCGATGAAATGTGACTTGATGCTGAGAAAAATATAGGCCATCAGATCTGATAGAGTGATGTCTGTGAAAAAAACATTATAGACTATGCCATTTTGGTAGATATATGACCTTTGTATCAGGCAAGTTGGTGAGCAAACACAGATTTCCATTTGTCGAGGGTTTTGAACGATCGGAGAAAAGTCATTAAAGAGCATAATTCAGGGGTTGAGGTTTACTGGTATTGGGAAATTATTTTCAACATATGATGGATCGGGAATTGAATAGCAATGTGGTATTGATGTAACATATACCAAAAGAATCATAATAATTCTTTTGGAAATATGATATCAAGTCCTAGAGGTAAACAAAAGATTTTTGAAAATGGGTAGTCTGGATGGACCCCTAACATATCATACATGGATTGACCACATTTTTCAATGCATTGAAGTTGGTAAGAAAACATGAGGGTGGTAGCATTTTCATTAATGCTACATGTTTGAACAAGGTTATCGAATTCAGGAGGTATGTCTGGATTATGGTTTGGTGAAGAGGATGATGAACAGGAACTGGACTGGGTTAATGGTTGGAACATGAAACATGGAAAAGGTTTGGATCTAGGGTTCATGAAACCAACTTGTTTAGTTTTAGGGCTGGATAAATAATCTGCAATGGTGTTGGTGTGACCTTTGATATGCTGGGTGGTGAAGGAATATTTACTGAACCATTCTGCCCAGCGAAGTAATTGCTGATGTGAAACCTTTTTCTTATGGAAATGAAGCATTTGATCAAAAGACTTCATATCAGTTTCAACAAAGAAATGACGTCCAACAAGGTGGAATTCAAACCTTTCAATGGCATTTTTTACTGCTAATACTTCCTTGAAAGTAGAATGATAATGCTGCTGGTGTGGTTTGAATTGTCCACTCTGGTATTCGCACAAATGTCGTACCTTGTTCTCATCTTGTTCAAAAAGCACTGCACCCCAATGAGTGTCACTAGCATCCGTCTGAAGAATGCGTTTCCCCGAAGAAGGAATCTTCAATGGCTGTGTATGGAAGGATGCGCGCTTGAGACTTTTGACTGCATTTGTCTGCTTTTCAGACCACTCTGGAGGATTCTTCTTAAGCATCTGGGAAAGTGGAGTAGTGAAACGAGAAATGTTGGGAACGAAACTGCGCATGTAATTGGCAAATTCCCAAGAATTGTTGAATTTCTTTCTTGGTTGTGAGAACATCCGGGAATTTTTGCAATTCATTAGCAATATGAGGCTGAAGATCATACTTGCCATCAGCAATCACCATACCAAGAAAATCAATCTTTGTTTATCCTAACTGCATTTTCTTCTCAGAGAGCATGATACCATAAGTGCGGATGATATCAGCAAAGTCACGAAGAAGACGTATATGAGATTCCTCATCTTTTGAAAAGAGAAGGATATCATCAATATAAATGAGACATGTATGCAGAAGGGGAGCAAAAATCCTTGTCATGGCTTTTTGAAACAGGGAAGGAGCGACTTTAAGTCCAAAAGGCATGACTGTCCACTGGTAGTGTTGATTGGGAATGCAGAAAGCAGTCTTATGACGATCATCAGGATGAATTCCAAGTTGCCAAAATCCAGCTTTGAGATCAAATTTGGAAACATCTTTGCATTATGGAGATTTGCAAAAAGAACTTGTCTAGAAGGCAGAGGAAATTTATCATCACGGATAAAGAAATTCAAGGGCCGATAATTGATAACAAGTCTGAGTTTTCCTCTGCCCTGTTCTGCTCGTTTATTGACATAAAAAGCTTCACATGCCTATTGAGAGTCTGTGGGTTCAATCAATCCTTGAGATAAAAGCTGAGTACATTCTTGTTGGGCGAGACTAAGATGTTCTGGTGACATGCCGGAATGACTAGCTTTAGTGGGATTGATATCTTTGCTCTTGAAGAATGGAAGACGGATAAAGAATTCCGAATTCTTCCATAATAGATGAGCACATTTAGTTAGAAAATCAGCATGAGAATCTGCACAAGAAAGGGAAATAAGCTGGGTCTTGATCTGCTCAATAGGATTGCCTTCAATCTGGAATAAATTATGCTGTGTGGTCCAGGATTGGAAAAACATCTTGTACCGAACACCATCAGGGAGGATTCTAAGTTTATTGAGTTTAGAATAAACATCAAAATCTAGAACCATGTCTTTACCATGTAGATCGGAACCAAGAACTTTATGAAAAGTGAAACAGCCTAGGAAAATTTGGATTTTAATGAGTTTGCTGATCAGATGAGTAGTGAAAGTCTCACTATTAGCAGTGTAGAATATTTCCTATTGAGGTTTCCACTGAGAGGCTGGAAGGATCTTAGGGTTGATAATAATACGAGTAGCACCAGTATCAAAAAATGCGATGACTGAAACGGGATTTGAGTATTTTGTGGGGAAGATCTAAACTTTTGCCGTAGGTATGTGACATGAGAAGGCTAGTGATGGAAGGGATTGTGGTGCTTGTTGGATATGGTAGAAATAGTGACAATCATCTGAATCAGAGTACTCAGCATCAGTGGCTGCAAATTGGAAAATGGTCTCTAAAGTAGGTTCGTCATCCATTGAAAACAACTTTCAACATCATCATCAGAAAAATCGATATATGTGAGCTGAGAAAGTTTGTTGCATCATTTTGACTGACTGTTTGGGCTTGTTTAGACAATTTTTGGCAAAATGACTCGGGCGGTTGCACAAATAACACTGATTAGACCGTTTGCCTTTGCGTTTCCTTTTCCGAATAAACTTGCGGTTCTTGAAACGTCGAAATTTGTGTCGAGCCGGAGCATTAGGTGGAGAAAACTTGATGCGTCTAGAATGAAACTTTTTCTTGGTAGGACAAGAACATGAGCGATCTAATTTGCATTTGATCTGTAAGTCTGGTCGTTGAGAAACCTTTGTAAGCTGTTTAAAACGCTTCAGATAATCGTAAAAAAATTGTTTCTGAGAACAAAGTTTTTCTAGAGCAAGAATAACAAACTGATAAATTTCGCCAAGAGAAGTGGATCCAAGTTGTTTGTTCTAGGACTGCATAAGCTTGGTTGCTTCATGACTTAGGGATTCAGGGATGCCAAAAAGGCTTGTTTCATGTTAGGATCATCCATACCCCTAAGTATATGATATCATTTTACCATCTCCTTGTAATGCCTGTCAAGATCTTTCTTTTTTAGAGAACAACATCGCATCTTAAAATATTCTTCTCTGACCTGGTTCTCATAAAGGTGAGGTAATCAACATAATTCATCATACAGGAGATACAGAGCTTAGTTAATATCTGGCATTTGGATGAACAAATTTTGTCTATACTCCTGAAGACTTATCCACCAATCACGAAGAATGCCACCAAATCTAGCTATAAACTACGTAAGTATAGTAGAGACTTGGGCATTAGGTTTCAGCATCTCAGCTTGTAACCAGGCCTGAAATTCATACATTCGAGTTCTTTATTTGTGTGGAGGAAGATCATCGACGATAAAAGTGTGGAGCTTTGCTGAAGCTGTATAAGAGTCACGTTCAGCCATAGTATGACGAGATTGTCGATACATAGGCGGAGAGTCTGGAATGGAATCATCACCTTCAGGCATTTCATCATTGACCTTAGAAACAACAGGTGGTCTGGACGATTCATGTTGATAGTCATCAGTTAGGGATAAACATAAGGATGTTGATCAGAAGTATTACTGTCAGAGTCAAAGTTACTTTCAAATGATTCATCAGTCAAAGGTATATCGGCTTCTGATTCTGTTTGGAAGGTAGATAGAGAATCCTGAGAAAAACCCGAAGCGGCAAGGCGCTGCCTTTCTGCCATGTCTCTCAAAAAAGAGCTCATAAAATTGGAAGAGACAGGATTTTCTGAAGAGTCAGGATTAGCAGAAGGTTGGCGGTGTTCTATCATCATTATGTGTATTGGAGCCTTATCCTTAGATAAAGGACGATGAGGCTTAAGCGATGGAGGATCTGAGTGACTGGAAGAGAAAGAGTCAGGAATATCAGCGGATAGGGTCTGTGGTCTAGCAGAATACTTTTCTCGCTTCTTTTATTCTCGTTCCAGCTTGATCTTTTCATCACGTTCTTTGCGGAGCTTGGCATATAACTATTCAGTGTTGCCAAAAGTTTGAACAGCACCAGAAGGTATATGAGGTGAGACAAAAGGTTGGGTAATTTTTGCGAAAAGGGAAAAAGAGGGTTGTGGCCAAGCTGTTGTGGAGTCAAAAGGGTTTGGTACCAATGACATTTCAGGGAAAGTCTGTGGTTGTCTGAGTTTTTGCTTAAGATATTCTTGTTGAAGCGATGCCATTTGGGTTTTTAATGACTTCATTTCTGCTTCTTTCTGGAGAAACTGAGCTGAATAGCCATGAGAGGTGCTGACAATGTGCATTAATTCCTGATGGAGCTGATCAATCCGATTTTGGAGATGATCAATTTGTTTTTATAGTCGAGAAATCAGCATGGTTTGGTTTTGAGACTGAGAGTCCACCTGATGAGCTANTATGTCTACCAAAATGGCATGGTCTATAATATTTTTTCACAGACATCACTCTATCAGATCTGATGGCCTATATTTTTCTCAGCATCAAGTTACATTTCATCGGTCTTATCCATATGACCTCGTCCATAATATGTTTGATCATCTTGTTGAGACTAGATCAATTCAAAAACTCATTTTTGAAAAAAATCAGATCATTCTAGATGCATTATGACCATCCTTTCACGATGATGCTCCGTGGGAACTCTTTCCTCCAGACTACACTAAGAAATTACTCCAAGCCAAACAGACATGCATACGTTCCATCAATGCTCAATTCGAAACCAATTCAGCCTATCCAGAATGGTGGTACCCGGACTCACAGCCAGATACTGTGTAGGAAGAAGAGCTTCAGCAGTCTCGTAATTACTATCTCCATAAATCCAGGCGACAACAACACATGCATGCACCCAGTATATCTGCAAAGCAAACATCTCAGATTCCAGACATTTCTTCGGATACTTATCCAGATACATCTCCTCGACAAATCCCTGCTGACTGGATTCAATCAATGGGTTGTCTCGACTTCCAAGATGAAGACTCGTGGCACGTTACTAACTTGTCAGACGATTAAAGATCTGCGTGTCCTAAAATATATAGTTGTGTCTTTTATGTAAAATAGGTGTGGACTAAATGGTAATTTGTCATTTCAATGTAATATTTCCCGTATCCTTTGTAAAGAGTCAAGTATTGTAAGATTATGTTTTGTCAAGAATTGTAGGCCACTTAAGGGTAAAAAAAAAAAAAAAAAAAAAAAAACCCAAAAGTCAAAAAGGTTAGTCTTGTATTTAATGTCTCCTTTATGAGTGGTTGTACCACTTTTTTCTATAAATAAAGGCTTTTACCTTCTCGAGGAGGAGGAGGAACTTGGTAAAACTTAAACTTTTTTTTCTCACTTTCTCTTCCATATTTTCTCTACACTTCCATACTTTCTCTACACATCTTTACTATAATTCTTCCATGTTTCTTTCATATTGCTAACTTTCCCTCAACCTCAAGGATGTTGTAATACTCTGATAATGTTATAGATAGCAAAAGATTCCATATATATTTTAATTTATGTTCTTTAACATGTTTAATATTTATGTTTTCATTTATGTTCTTGTTCTTCATTTATGTACATGTTTTTCATTTATATTTATGTTCTCTATTTATGTGGTTGTTTAATATTCACTAACTCTTTTAGATGATGTTAGAAGTTGCGTGGGTGTACGTGTGTGTGGGATAAAAGGAGGGCCTTGACCATCATTTCGACTGATCGTTGTGTTGATTGGTTCCGCTTAGGTCGGCTATCATAGTTTCTCACATGCATAAACTCCACGAGTTGCTGACAGCATCTCTAAGGTCTCAAAAATAATAGTAGGAGATGGAGAAACAATTTGTTCTGGTTCATGGAGCCTGTCATGAGGCATGGTGTTGGTACAAGGTTCTAACTCTGCAAAAATAATCAGGTCATAAAGTTAAAGCTTTAGACCTGGCCGCCAGTGGCACACACCCAAAGTAATTTCAGGAGCTTTGTTCTTTTTCAGATTACTTTGAGCCATTGATGGATTCACGGCATCTCTAGGAGAAGGGGAAAGGGTGATTCTGGTAGGGCATAGCATGGGTATATTCAGCATAGCTGCTGCCATGAAAAGGTTCCCTCACAAAGTCTCTGTTTTATGCCTACTCCTCACCTAAGTTTTACAACTCTAGCTCAAGAGGTACTTCTACCTATTCATCTCTTTTATTATCACAACACCATCGCACATCCTATCAAGCTTATTGTCCGTGAACACTAAAGATTCCATTTCTTATATATTCAAAAGTTAGCAGTTAAGTGTCTAATATAATACACTGTGTTGCAAAGTTTAAGTATATAGACATACCTTAACTCACTATATCAATATTTATCATTTATAGTATAAAAATAATTTACATTGAGATAATAATCATAATAAAGAAAAACTTTGAGGTGACTTGAAAATGTATATTATATTTAATAAATCTAAAGATCAGATATTTTGTTCTTGTATTGTTTGGAAGAGGAGTGCAGTCGCAGCTGGTAAGTGTTTTTTTTTTTTTTTTTTTTTTTTTTTTTTTTTTTTTTTTACAGCCAACATCCTTCGTCTTTGGGCCTAACTTCGTGTCATATTGTAATCGCAGTTGTACCAGCTGTCTGTCCCCACTTCAGGTGAGCCTCCCCTCTAATTTTGTTCACTTCTTCAGATTCTATTGTCGGAAAAAAATCATACTGGGTCCACTCTGGTTAAGCTAGGCTTTGAATAGTTTTTTTATTTTATTTTATTTTTATTATTATTATTATTTTTTTTTTATAGTAATCAAGATATTTAAGCCAATTTATGCGTAACTCAATTAATCTATGAGATCTATTGAATACCTTAGAACATCTCCAAAAGACTCTTTATATGACTCAAATTCTTTTTTATAAAGAGTCAATCCATAAAAACCAGAGTCCAATATACTCTTTATCTTTAAAATATAAATTAGATAGTGAGTTTGACTCTCTACATTTGGAGAGTTAAATTTTACTCTCTATCCTAATTTTAATTAATAAACTACAAGTTCTTATACATTTTATTTATTAATTCTCTTTCCCATTAAGTCTCTTTCTTAAAAATAAAGAGTGTCTTTATTAAATTTAAAGAGTTTATTAGATTTGAATAAAAATTATGTTATTTATATTTAAAAATTAATGAAGATGCTCTTTATTTATATGAAAGATGCTTTTCAAAATAAAGAGCACCATCAGAGATGCTCTTACAAGGTATTAGCCCAAAGAAACAGGTAAACTACAATATTATTGTGATAGGTGACCCAAGATTTTAACTTAGGAACTCAGTAAATAGAGTAAATCTTCTTGATCGTCAGACCAATCTCTTGAGGTTAAGTTTTGAATAGTTTGTCCAATATGATTAAGCTTTGTCCAATTCTATAGAATATCAACCGAGATAATGAATGGATGTTCTCGAGTAAAGTTAAAGACTATTTTATTGGAACCGACACTATAAGGTTCCGATTTTGGTGTGTGGAGGAACCGAAACCGGAACTGAAACCTAGAAAAAGAACCTGAAACGGGTACCCGGTTTGGAACCTGCTTGGAACCTGTAGCAGGTACCCGATTTGGAACCTATTTGGAACCGATTTTTGAAACCTGTTTTGGAACCTGTTTTGGAACCTATTTTGGAATCTGTTTTGGAACATGGGCTCCAATGAATTATTTGTGAATAATGGGGGATTTCATTACTTTACATATAAAAAATTTAAAATAGAAAAAGTTAAAATTTTAGAATAACCTAATTAAATAAATACACAATGATACTTATTACATATAAACTACACCATATTAAAAACTTTAATATATTATAATATATTAATATTAAAGTTTTGATTAATTAAGTCTATAATTAGAGTTAGGATCCAATTAAAAGTGTTTTAATATTATTAAAAGAATCATTTTTTAATAAAATAGTATATTTGATTGAATAATAATATATTTAGTTATTTACTTCAATTATCGAAGTATATCTATAGTAAATTAGCAATTAATTAATTATATATGATAAATTGATAAATATTAATAAATTTAATTAATAGTTAAATATCATATTTAATCAATTATAACATTACATTATAGTTAAATGATTACTTAATTAATTATAATTTTATACCATTACTTAATTGATTTATAGTATAATTAATTATAGCATTACATTAATTGATTAATACTTAATTAATTGACTTATAACATTTAGTATATTACTTAATTAAATAATTAGAAATTTAATTAATTATAGCATTACATTATAGATTTATAGTATAATTAGTTAATTACTTAATTAATTATAACATTTTATTATAAACATTAGTACAATACTTAATTAAATGATTAAAAATTTAATTAATTATAATATTACATTAAAGATTTATAGTCTGATTACTTAATTCACTATAACATTACATTATAGTATGATCACATAATTAATTATAACATTACATAATTAAATAATTACTTAATTGATTATGACATTATATTATAAACATTAGTAATTACTAATTTACTACATAAACATTAGCACAATACTTAATTAAATGATTAGAAATTTAATTAATTATAACATTACATTATAAATTTATAGTACAATTACTTAATTAATTGTAACATTACATTATAATTAAATGATTACTTAATTAATTATAACATTCTATTATAAACAAATTAATTATAATATTATATTAAAAATTTATAGTATGATTACTTAATTCATTATAGTATGATTACATAATTAATTATAACATTACATAATTACATAATTATTTAATTGATTATGACATTATATTATAAACATTAATTATAACATTAAATTATAAACAAATGATTACTTAATTAAATGATTAGAAATTTAATTAATTAAGCATTATATTATAGTTAAATAATTACTTAATTAAATTATAACATTATTACATTACATTACATTATATTATGATCACTTAATTAATTATAGGATTACATAGTTAAATGATTACTAAATTAGTTATAAATTTATAACATTACATTATAAACATTAGTAATTTACTACATTATTACATTACTTAATTAAATGATTATAAATTTAATTAATTATAACATTACATTATAGAGTTATATTATGATTACTTAATCAATTATAACATTTCATTATAGATATAAAGTCTGATTACTTAATCAATTATAACATTCCATTATAAACATTAATATATTAATTAAATAAATAAAAATTTAATTAATTACAATATTAAATTATAGATTTATAATATGATTACTTAATTCATTATAACATTACATTATGGTATGATCACATAATTAATTATAACACTATATAATTAAATGATTACTTAATTGATTATGACATTATATTATAAACATTAGTAATTTACTACATAAACATTAGCACAATACTTAATTAAATTATTAGAAATTTAATTAATTATAACATATTAATATTACATTATAATTTTATAGTACGATTACTTAATTAATTGTAACATTACATTATAAACAAATGATTACTTAATTAAATTATTACGTAATTAATTATAACATTATTATATTACATTATATTATAATCACTTAATTAATTATAGCATTACATAGTTACATGATTACTTAATTAGTTATAAATTTATAACATTACATTTTAAACATTATTAATCTACTACATTAGTCATTAGTATATTACTTAATTAATTATAACATTACGTTATAAACATTAGTACAATATTTAATTAAACAATTAGAAATTTAATTAATTATAACATTATATTATACATGTATAGTATGATTACTTAATTAGTTATAACATTACATTATAATTAAATAATGACTTAATTAATTACAATATTATTATATTACATTATAAATATTAACAATTTATAACATTAAATTAACAATTTACAGATGCATAATTGTTTGTGTTTTGGTTTTGATTAATAAATTTTATGTGAATTGTGATGAACTGATTGAATTCAAGTATTGCCTAGAGATTAGATGATTTATGAGCTACATTAGACTAGAGCTGGGCATTTGGGACCGGGCCCAAAAGGCCAGCTCCAAAACCCGGTCCTAGGACCGGTCCTTGAGAGGACCAGACCTAGGAGGCCTGGTCCCAAAACGGGACCAGGCCTAAGGAGGAGGGCCCGTGCCCTCCTCCAAGGTCCAAGGCCCGGCCCAAAAAAATTGTATTTTTTAAATATAATCCTCTGTCAAATTACTAAAACCCCCTGTTAATTTGAAAGAAAATATAAACTATGAAGGCTAAAATGAAATTATCCCATAACACTTTTAATTAAGCTTAAAAAGAGATGAACAGCTTTTTTGCAGAGCCGCCTTAAATTAGTCGTGTAGTGCAGGTGCTCTAGTCTCTAACTGATACCAAAAACTCAAAAAAGAAAAAGAAAAAAAAAAAAAAAAAGCTAAAAATTTCTATAAAGAAGTCAGAATGTGCCATAAAACTTTTTTGAATCCTCCATGTGCTGCTCTGTAAAGCAATCAATAATAGAAGAAATTAGATTATATTAATTAATTAATAATAATAATAATTAGGTTGGCAAAGGAAATAAGAAAACAAACACTATAAATTAATTATTTGTAATTTGTCATCATTTAATGTCTAAATTTCAGAAATAATTTTTTGAAATAACCCATAGCGTAATTAATTTAAATAATATTTATAGATTATTAAGAGGAAGAAAACAGTAACGTCTGTGTCATGATATTGGGAATATTAATCATTTCATATGAAAACAATAAGTAAATAATTTGACAACTATATGTCATGATGAAAAAATAAATCAAAGAGACAACGAGGCTCACTTGAGACTTGAGAGAGGACAACCAGAGTGGGGTAGAGAATTATTCACTTTACGAACAATTAATTAAATTCAAAAAATATAATATTTACTTTTTCATATTAGCCCCTGAAAAATACTAGAAACTCCCAATAAAATTTCATTTCGCGCATAAAATACAAAAAAAATCAGGGGGAAATTTTTTTTTTTCCAAGCCCATAGGGACCAGTCCTAGGACCAGTCCCTATCAGGCCTTGGGCCTGGTCCGAGTCCTGATTTTTCTCATGGGCCTGGGACCATGAGTGACTGGTCCCATTTGGGACCAGTCCCAAAGGGACCAGCCCCAAATGGGCCCAGGCTCTGGCCTGCTTGAGACCGGTCCCTGCCCACCTCTACGTTAGACACAAATGAATGAGTAATTAAAATTTGTTAGGGGTGTACTTATAAATTTTTAAGGTATTTTTGTCATTTTTTAAACTAATAGGGGGTAATAATGTTTTATAAGGTACCCAGGAAAGGAACCGGAACCTATATTTTAGGTTTCGATTCCTTGAATTTAAGAACCTGCACTGTGCGGTTCCGGTTCTGGTTCCTTGTTTTGGGAACCTACACTATGCGGTTCCGATTTCGGTTTCCCAAAAAATTCAGAGTACCCAAAACCGCTCACCCCTAAATCTTACCATTAGTAGCAAATTTTGTAACTTGAAACAGTGGAAGCACCTTTCTACTTGTGTATCAACTTAATTTGTCAAGTCAAAGCATACCATTATGCAAAAGACTGTCGGCGCTGAGAACGAAGATTATTGTTGAATTTTAGATATATCGACATTATTGGTAGTTCTTCTACGTCTCATTAACGGTGGAGATATGAATTTGCACGAGATTTGAAAAGGGTTTTATTGGTGAGCTAAATAGTAAAAAAATTATGTGCATGCTCAGCCACTGTTATTAAGATTCGAATGGGCGGTCTCCAGCCGCCTACTTATCTTGTTTTGTTTTAATCTACAAGTACAAGAAAATTATTTATGAGACTTTGGTTTACTGCATAAATATCATCACGCACTGAAAACCACTAGTTGAAAACGATAATCCACCAACAAAGTTCCACAGCCATTGATCACCAGAATCGGTAACCTTTAACACAACATCATGGAGATGTTCCCGTGACCCATATCAAGCATGTTTATTCGCTATCTCTAAGAGGCAGTGAGTGAGTTCTTGAGGCTTGGAAAACATCGGCATATGATCTGCACCCTTAATCTCCATCACCTCTTTGACAGGATAGTTTTCGATCATCCAGTGCTGGAACTCCTTTAGGATCCCCATATCCTCCTCGCATACTATATATACTCGCGCAATTGATCCATACCCCTCGCTCGAGAAGTTTTTGGACTTTGCCAAGTCGTCTACAAATAGTGATCCTGGCCTAATTAACGTCTTCGCTAGCTCCAGATCCTTCAAAATATATTTTTAATTATATAATACAATTCAGGCATAATTTAATTGTTACTGATATTTTATTGTAAGGTTGAGGAGGGAGAGACAGAGAGAGAGAGATGGCTAACCTCAACAGGGCTCAACTGATAGAGCTTGAATTTCAAGAACTCGCGGCCGAAGAACATTGACAGGAGAGATCGTTTTGTGTGAAAGGGGGAAAATTGAGTGTCCATCCAAGTTTCTGCTGGTGTTCTCTCGAGCAACTTTTCAAAATATAAAAAGATAATAAGACTTCCGATCATAGATATGTACAGAGAAATGAGATTTAGGAGCCAAACTTTTTAAAGCATAAACATGTGGAACTAATTCATTGAAGTACGTAGTTGAGAACGTACCTGGTCCAAGATATAAGAAGGATTATGGTTGGTGTCTGGCATGAAAGCTGTCAAGAAAACAGCGACAGAAATCTTTTCTGGGAATTTGTCCATTGCCAAAGCCAAACTCAAGCCTCCTAGGCTGTGACCAACAAGTATGATCTTTTCATCAGGTGGAAGAGAGGCCAAAATCTCCAACAAAGGCTCAGTGTAGTCATAAAATGAAAGAACTTCATGGATGGACTTCATGTTGATGCCAGAGGCAGCAAGGTCAAGCGCCGTGACCCGGTGACCAGCAGCCTCCAGCAGTGGTTTGACTCTGTACCAGCTCCAAGCTCCGTGGTTTGCCCCATGCACTAGAACAAAATGTCTTTGTTTCACCGTCTCAGCCATTTTCATGCATGAATCTTGACAGTAACTACAATTTATACACAGCCACTTGATCTTTCAAACAATCTTCTCCGTTGAACTTATTCTTCAGCTTTAATCTTCCACCATTACATCAACAACTTGCTCTGCCACTTGAGCTCCCACTTGCATTTTGTTGGAAAACACGTGTTGAACTGAAAAACTGGCACTAAAAGCCAACTTGCTCTAACTAATTTATCGTAAAAAGACAAAAAAATCTGCATGAGTTTTCTTAAAGTTGCAGCTTGCTTTGGATGGTAACATAGTTAACATCGTCCCTTAAGCGAGACTTTAAGCAAAAAAAAATTATGGGAAAAAAAAAAAAACTTGCATGTCGTTCTTCATAAAAAAAAAAAACTGAAGAAACTAGCGTGTGCTTTTATCATCTGTGTTTAGAGTTTCCTTAGGTGCTGAAGCTTGTCCTTGAGATCGTCCCTCAAGCTGAAGAACAGAGGAAGAGCTAAACACATGAAGATGATCACGCAGAGTCTAAAACCGAGAACCAGAGAGAGGCTTGGTAAGAACGTCTGCAACTTGAAATTAAGAAGCAACATACTGCACCATTAGTCGTTTAGACTGAACCATTTCGCGTACAAAATGGACATCTATTTTGATGTGCTTTGTATGAGCATGGAAGACCGGATTGGAAGCAAGAGCACCAGCACTGGTGTTGTCGCACTAGAGGACAGGCAAACCCGGAATAGAAATTTGAAGCTCCTGGAACAGATTTTGAAGCCAAGCAACTTCAGTAGAGGCCTGAGCTAAAGCTCTGTATTCGGCCTTAGTGGAAGATAAAGCAAAGACTTGTTGCTTTTTAGAGCCCCACTGTATTAAATTGGAACCAAGAAAAAGGCAGTACCCATTGGTAGACTTGCGGTTGGACAGATTGCTAGCCCAGTCGGGTCTGTATAACCCTCAAGATGAAATGTGGAACTGCGGTGAAAGGTTAGACCATGAGTGAGTGCACCTTGAACATGCCAGAGAACCCTCTTACAGGCTTGCCAATGAGTGATAGTGGGAGCTTTGAGAAATTGGTTGAGTTTATTTACAGCAAAAGAGAGATCAGGCCTGGTCATGGTAAGATATTGCAGAGCACCAATGAGACTTCTGTAGAGGGAAGGCTGTTCAAAGAGAGGACCATCCTCAAAATGTAGCTTGGATCCAAGAACCATAAGAGTGGCACACGGGTTGCAGTCTGTCATGCCAAATTTGGAGAGAATTTCTTGAGCATATTTTGCTTGATTAAGTTGTAACCCATATGAAGTATGAACAATAGAAATGCCCAAAAAATAATAAACAGAACCAAGAATCTTTAGACCAAATTCAGTATCCAAAGCTGACACGATGGAGTGAATAAAGGAGGAATTATTGCCAGTCAATAGTATATCATCAACGTAAACAAGAAGATACATAATCATGGCATCCTGAATAAGATAGAAGAGACTAGAATCAGAAGTGGAGTTCCGAAAACCTTTGCTCAGCAACACAATTTTAAGTTTATCAAACCAAGCCCTGGGAGCTTGTTTTAAACGGTATAAAGCTTTGTGCAACCGGCAAACATGATGAGGTTTAGATTGATCAATAGGTTGTGTCATGAAAACATCTTCAGTAAGATCACCATTTAGGAATGCGTTATTTACATCTACTTATTGATTCTCCCACCCATTGTGCATGGCTAAGCATAGGATGACTCTAATGGTGGAAGCCTTAACAACCGGAGAAAATGTTTCTGAAAAATCAATACCAGGAGTTTGATGAAAACCCTTAGCCATAAGATGTGCTTTGTAATGCTGGAGACTGCCATCAGCATTTAACTTGACTTTGAAAACCCATTTATGACCAATTAAAGTCATATTATCAGGATAAGGGACTAAAGTCCAGGTGTGATTTTTTTGTAGTGCAGTAAACTCAGCAACCATGGCCTGAACCCAAAGAGGATTTTGTAATGCAGTAGTGACAGATGAGGGTTCTTTATGAATCTCAAAGGAAAGGGAGGGATTAGGAACTGGGTTTGTGCATTCAGAGATAAAGGCAGCAGCTTTCCTGCTGGTTAGCATAGGATGGACATTTAGTGGAGGAATATGGGAGGGCTGAGAGGAAACGTTATAGGCTTGGAAATCAACTTCCAAACATGGTACATGTGGTTTTGGAGTAGGTGAAGGTATAATGGGAGTATTATGGGCAAATGGCTCAACATCGGTCAAAGAGGTTGAAGGAGCTGAAGAAAGTTTGAGTAGTTTGAGACAAAGGCTAATGAATCAATGATGTATGAGGAATTTTCCAGGCCTGAGACAAAAAACAAGAGTTAGTATTTGTAGATACATCAGAATTGGTTAGTGAAAAACCATTTGCAAAAGGGAATATTTGTTCATTAAACTTGACAGTTTGAACCGTGTAAACTTTGCCTTGAGCATTGAGGCAGAGATAACCCTTGTGATGAGAACTATAACCCAAAAGAACACACTGTTCTGAGTGAAAAGAAAATTTATGTTGTTGATAAGGTCTAAAGAAAGGAAAACATTGACATCCAAAAATGCGAATAACTTTATAGTTTGGAACTTTATGGAAAAGCTTTTGAAAAGGTGAGATGTGGGATATAACTGCAGAGGGAAGACAATTTATTAGATACATAGTAGTGTGGAAGGCAAATCACCAATACTTAAGTGGCATAGAGGCTTGAGCTAACAATGTTAATCCAACTTCTGTCACATAGAGGTGTTTCCGCTCAACCTTTCCGTTTTTTTGATGGATATAAGGGCAGGGATGTTTGAAATGAATACCCTGCTAAGCAAAATATTCAGCAAGAGGATGAAATTCACCTCCCCAATCTGATTGGAAGGTCTTAATCTTGCCATCAAACTGCTGAGTCACTAATGCAACAAATTGTTGAACAATATTGTGTACTTCAGATTTCAGTTTTAGAGGATAAATCCAAGAGTAGCGTGTGAAGTCATCAACAAATAGTAAATAATACTTGAAACTAGTGGCTGAGGTAATAGGTGCAAGACCCCATACATCTGCAAAAACAAGTTCAAAAGTTTGGCTTGATTGAGAAGTTGATGGAGGAAAAGAATTCTGGCGAAGTTTACCATACTGACATGCTGTACAGAATTGAACTTTATTAATAGATTGATCCTTTACATTCAAAAGTGTAACAAGAGATTTGAGAGCAGCTACATGAGGGTGACCAAGTCTATAGTGCCACAAATCTCCATCTTGTGTAGGACCAGTTTGTTCAACATTATTTGCAGGTATACTAGGTGAAGTACAAGTGACCAAACAACTTGTTGGATTATACACAATATCAGCATCTGAAGGTAAAATACTAGAACAATCAGAAGATGTAACATAGGTTGCTGAGAAGTCATGATCCATGGATTGATGCAGAGAAGACACCATAGCATGTTTATCCGTTGAGTTTGAAGATTGAGCAGAAGTTAGTGCTAAACTTGTGACTTGTTTATTGTCGGCAGAATCTAAAGGAATGGTAAGTTGGTAGAGACCATTGCGAATAGTTCCTCTAAGTGGAACCTCCTGAGTTAGCTTGTCCTTAACAACACATTCATCAGCAAAGAATTCAACTACCACATGATTATCTTTTGTAATTTTGGAAATACTAAGTAGATTCTTAGTAACTTGAGGAACACAGAGTATATTTCTTAGCTGCAATGATTTATTTACACAAGAAGAATGGATAAATGCCAAACCTATGTGTGAAATGTCAAGGCATTGACCGTTGCCAACCTGAAGAGAGTCTGATCCTGTATACTAATTTTTATAAGGAAGATGCTGAGGATTTGATGTAATATGGTGAGTGGCTCCAAAGTCAATGAAGCAGGTAGGATCAGTCACTGTAAGTGGTGTTGCAGTTGAGGTTTTGTGATTACCAACAGGAAAGGTTATTGCATAAGATTGATTCGGGTTAAGAGAAGAAGACTGAATTAGATGTGAGGTATTCTGAAACTACATTTGATGAGGAATCACTGGTGAAATCAGAGGGAAAGGCTGTGGTGCGCCATAAGGAGCATATGAGCTGGTTGTATTTGCAAAGTAAGCCTGTGCAGAACCTACGTGTTGTGTGGACTGTTGTGGATTGCCATAGTGCATGCTAAACTAAGGTTGGTGATTTTGATGTCCTTGAAAGTTTGTGTCGAATCGATGATAACATTGAAGAGCTATATGACCTGGCTTTCCACATAATTGGCAAATCAGTTGCGGCTTGTAAAAGTTTCGTCCTCTACCTCTGCCCCTGCCAAAGGCTGGATTGAAGGTTTGAAACTGCTGAGTGTTGTTATAGATATTCTTGTATTCCTCCTGATGTGAAGGTAGAGTTTGTGTGTCTTGTGGTGTTTGTTGATCTGTATTGTTCATTTGCATATTTTGGGGTGGAGAAGACGATTGTTTGTGAGCAAGAAATGTTGCAGCTTCATGAAAGCCTAAGTAAGCTGAATGTTGCTTTTCTAACCTCATTTCGTGTTTGTGCAGTAGAAATTGTTCTTCCTGTAGGGATACTTCGCTGCTTCTTGACGTTAAGGTGGCAACCATGGCATCATATTCAGAACCAAGACCATTAAGAATGTAAAGCACTAGCTCTTCATCACTAACAGTTACACTACTAGTGGTTAAGAAGCTAGCAATTTCTTTCATCTTTAGCACATAGTCGTTTAAACTTGAGTCATCCTTCCCAGTTGTTTGTAATTGATTTCTTAAATGCAGCACTCTAGCCTTAGAATCAGTAAGAAAATGCATCTCTAAAGTATGCCATATATCATACGCAATATTACAGTTTACTACATGCCGGAACATTTTTTCGAAAATTGATGAATTTAACCAACCAAACAAGAACTGATCAACTTTCTTCCACATTATATATTCAGAATTTACTTCTTTTTTGGATTCATAAACAAGAATAAAGGATGAGGGATAGGATTTTTCACCTGTTACAAAACCTTCCAGATCAAAAGCTTTCAAGGCTGGAAGCCCCTGAGATTTCCAGTATGCATAATTTCTTTCTCCTAGTTTTACAGAAATAGTTGGAAGCGTATTGCTTAAAGGTGAGGTTGACATGGAGGTTGTTGTCATTTCGTCTACAACTGAAGCTGAAGAAGAAGATGCCTTAGGATCTGTCATTGATATTTGTCGGCAGCTTTGATACCATGTGAAGAAAAGAGTAACAGAGAAAAAAATGCAGAAAAACAGAGTATAAAGAATACGTGTTTATATTTCTTTCTTAACAGAAAAATTTTCATGCATGAATCTTGACAGTGACTACAATTTATACACAACCACTTGATCTTTCAAACAATCTTCTCCGTTGAACTTATTCTTCAGCTGTAATCTTCCACCATTAGATCAACAACTTGCTCTGCCACTTGAGCTCCGACTTGCATTTTGTTGGAAAACACATAACGTGTTGAATTGAAAAACTGGCGCTAAAACCCAACTTGCTCTAACTAATTTATTGTAAAAAGACAAAAAAAACCGGCATGAGTTTTCTCAAAGTTGCAGCTTGCTTTGCATGGTAACATGGTTAACAGTACCCCAAGTTCCAATTATGTCAGATTCCCACCCAAGGTTTTGCTTTATTTCTTTGCATGATTTTTTTTCTTTTGGCTATAATGGCTAGAGGTTTTCCTAATTTGTATTGTATGTTATGCATCTTTTTTCTTCATTTCAGTGTATTGATTTCTTTTGAAGGGTTAGTCTCACATGTTCCCCCAACTAGGTGTATCTTTCTTTTTTACAAATTTCGTCACATCGTCAAGGATTACCCTAAAAAGATTAAAAAAAAAAAAAAAAAAAAAAATTCTGCCTAGGTTCTTTGTCAATTTTATTATCATATATCAAGGTAACGTAGGTTTTCTTTTTAATTGTTTTTGTTTTGACACATATCTGCCTTGGTGCCTGCGTATGGTATGCGATTCATGGCCCTTTTTTAAGGAATTTTCAGCCGATGGGAAATTTACAAATCAATCATCTGATAAGAGAAGAAAAATCATATTGGACAGCCCAAATTTTCAGGGCAGACTACCATCTGCAACCTTGGAAAACAGTCTTCCATCTCTGCAGGAGGAATATGGTTATGATCCCTGTATAACTAGAGGATCATATTACAAGGAAGCCAATGATTGTTTGCTTTCTCTGAAAACATCCATTGAAAACCTTCATCAGAAGAATCTGTTTCTATATAATCCAGAAGTGCTTCTAAAACGGTGTCATCTTCACTCTACTTCCATTGCATTTTTAATTTACTATCCTATCCCTTTTGCTTTCTATAAATGGTTTATCTTCGTTCCTTTCGCATCTTTTGTTTGAAAACGAAGTACTTTGTTTTGTTTACTTGGAAAACTATCATCAAATTTAAGTAAGCCATGTTTCTAAATTAGGTCAATGCTCCCTGTAGAATATGGATTAATAATTAAAAACATTCTTAAAAAAGTACATGGATTCCCTGAATTGATGATCAATTTTTGAAAGAATCTCTTGGATTATTGCTGTTATTGTTGTAAATAGTTAGTTAGTCAGTTGGATAATTAGTTACTATTTAGATTAATTAACTGTAGTAAGATTAACCATGGTTGCTGATATAACTATGGTTACTTATTCTTGTATATAAGTGTACTGTTGAGCTTTAAGAAACATGAATAAAACTCTCAACTTTACTCTCCCAGTAAGCTGAATTCGCACATGGTATCAGAGCAGGTTTTCAATATGCCAAATCAATGAGCTTCCATTGAAAGAATCAAGCTCAAAATTGAAGATCCTACTTCAAGATCAGCTATTTGTCTTCATCAATTCATCAATCTTACCTCTAATTTTAGCTCAACCAACTCAACCCTAAAGATTCAATATGTCGAATGTCAGTGATTCAAGCTACCTTTATACATCCATTCGTCAGATACTCTTGGTTCTATCCTAGTTTCAGAGCAACTCACTGGAATGGAAAACTATGGAATATGGAGTCGCGCAATGACAGTTTGTTTAAGAGCAAAGAACAAATTAGGTTTTGTGGATGGATCTTGTGAAAAATCAAATTATAATCAGTCTTCACATGTGCAGTGGGAACGATGTAATTTATTAGTTCTAGCGTGGATCTTTAACACTATTTCGAAGGAAATTTTTAATAGTATCGTTTACTCTACTGGTGCCTATCAGGTCTGGGAAGATCTCAAGGAACAATACAACAAAGTTAATGGCACAAGGGTGTTTGGTATACATAGAGAGATAACGAATATGGTGCAAGGAACAAATTCAGTCGCAGTCTACTACAACAAGCTGAAAACCTTATGGGACAAATTAAGTTCATTAGTAAGTCTACCACCACCAGACAGTGAGTCAGCAAATGCCTATTTGGCTTATCTTAACCAGCAAAAACTACTTTAGTTTTTGATGGGATTAACCGAATCATATGCCTTGGTGAGAAGCCAGATTCTATTGATGGTTCCTCTACCCTCAATCAAACAAGCGTACTCAATCGTGAGTCAAGATGAGAGTCAAAAGATTTTGACTAGATCAAATCCAAACACTGAGGTTACTACAACACTATATTCACAGGGAAATCAAAGAAATCAGGGTCATAATTCAAAGTACAAAGGCAAGAAGCCTTACGTAGAATGTGATTACTGTCACATTGCAGGTCATAAAAGAGATACCCGTTACAAGTTGCATGGGTACCCAACAGACTTTCAGTTCACTAAAGGAAGGGCAGGATCAAAGGTTAAAGCTAATCAAGTGAATGCAAGTCAAGAACAAGCTTCGAACAATGACTTTACATCTAACAATAGCAAAGGAGGTACCAATCTGGGAAACATTTTAACTCTAGAACAATATGCACAATTGCTACAACTATTGGGGAAGAAGAATGTGGGAACGCCATCTGCTAATTTGGCAGGTAAAATCATTTCCTTATACTCAAATTGTAACATCATGGATGATTGGATTCTTGACTCTGGGGCCACTGACCATATGACCCATAATTTCAAAAATTTTGGGTCTCATGTTATTCATGGTTATAAAATCGTGTATCGTATCGTATATCGAAAACCTAATTTTTTGAATCGTGTATCGCGTATCGTATCGTATCGTAAGATACGTCTTTTTCAAAAAAATTAATAAAATAATCAAAATTTTCCAAAAATTAATATAATCCCCAAGATTAATTAAAGAATTTTGTGGCATTATTGACTTTAAATTACGGTATTACATAATCAAAATTAATCACAAAATTCCAAGATAAATGTCAATATCTATATCTCCACTTATATTATTATTATCATATAAAATGGGCAATACATATTCCTCTTTACTTTCTCCATGCAAAATAGGTAAATTTGGATAAGTTCTAGTGAATCCGGTTGGATGACCCGGTTTCGACCTGAATTTTTTTTTTGGACATTTGGCCCAAATTAATAAAGTCGTATCGATTTATATCGATATTTTTAAAGATATGAACGGATACGTATCATATCGTAGGATACATATCAATGTATCGAATAGTTTAGGATACACCCTCTGATACATATCGTTGGCGACCTGTATCGAATCGTATCGTATGATACGTATCGGGTATCGTAGGATACTAACAACCATGATGTTATTAGTAAGCCACCCGTATCTAGCTTTGTTAGTCTCGCAAATGGAACAAAAACTTCAATTGCACAAGTTGGTTATGTCAAATTGCAAGATCATTTGTCTCTTGAAAAAGTTCTATACATACCAGATTTCAAATACAATTTGATATCAGTGTCTAAACTAGCCTCTGACAATAATTGTTGTATTAAATTTTATCCGGATTTTTGTGTTATCCAGGATCTTTGGAGTGGCAAACTGAAGGGGATTGGTAAGCAATGCCAAGGGCTCTATCATTTCATGTGTTTTTCAAAATTACAAATATGTTTTCTTGATTTTATTTCAATTTTCAATAAAACCGTAGGTATTCAAGAGTATGATCATTGTAATAGAAAAATAACATGACACGACCCGTCCCGAATTTCCTCATCCTATAGGATCCGGGCGCTCCCACAAGACTCGGATACCCGAGACATGCCATGTAGAAAAACTGAGAAACCTGTTAGAAGACCTACTTTTCCTGAATAACATCATAGTATTTTCATTTCCAACATCTCAAAAAAAAGACATGCATCATCTTCGTTTTACAAAAGAAAAAAGTTAGGGAAAATTGTGGTATCAGGTTTTCCACTTATATTATACATTCCAAAACATGAAACAAAAGGAAATACATGATGGGAAACATGAGTTCTTGAAACAAAAGTCCAAAATACAATGTGACATCAATATAAAACCCACATAATAAGATGTTGACGCATGGCACAGCCCTGAGCGGAGTCTCACTGCTCGGCACGATCTCCGAAAGGTCCTGGTGAGGGGGGGGGGGGGGGAGGCCATTTAAAAAGGGGTGGGCCGAAAAACCCAGTGAGGGGGGGAAAAGGGAGGTTTATAAAAGTTCTTAAAAAAAAAGAAATAATAATAACATACAACAATTCTTAAGCAAATCCTGACGACGATATAATTCTATGAACATGCAATGGAAACAACCATCCCATTCATGTATGCAATATGTGATTTATTTCTAACCATCCTGCACTCAATAAACTATACTCTAACTTACTTCCTTTAGCTGTATCGGATTCTGTATAAAAACCTCAACATTTGGTATTAAAAACTCTCACCACAACTAGTACCCTGGGGAAAATCTGTCATACCTGGTAGGCGTCTCACACGCAGGCAGAGCGAGGGACGTACCTGTCATACCCAACAAGGTCTATCATCGTGCGGGCAGAGCCTAAAAACTGTCATACCTGGCGGACCACTCAACGCCTAGGCAGAGCACTGATAACTGTCATACGCATGCGCAGAGCCAAAATCTGAAACTGTCATACCCGGCAGAATCCTGCATCGCTCGGGTAGAGCCAAAAATCTGTATCTCTGGGGGATGGGTACTCCGTAGGGTGGTTTTAGCACCACAACATACTCATGCATAATCTCAAGTAACATGTAAGTCAAGAGTATATTATGTAGATCATACATATATGACATAAAAAATCACATATAGGGGTGAAGCTGAAATTTTCTAAACATGTTTCAGAAACTGACGGTTTAACCTAGATTGAAAATTATTTCAACATCACATGATCTTAGTATATAACCAATACAAATCATAAGTAAATATCACTTTTAAAAGTCAAAACTCATATAACACATTATAATGATAATTAAACCCAAGAGCAAAAACAATAATAACAATAATAATAATATTTCATATAAGGATAAATCATGCCAACATATGAGATTTCATGGAAAAAAAAGGGGTAAAATTCAAGTTTTTAAAACATACTTTCAAAACTAACGAAAAGCACCTCATTTCCCCTTTTTACCGAGAATATTATTTACCACATCATATATATATATATATATATATAACCTCACATGCATAGCTCAGCACACCATGGGAATCAATTTTATCAAAGGCAGTCCAACTGGAAGCATGCAAGTGTATTCAACCAACCAACTTTTAGTCCAAATACATAACTCAAGCACCTCTCAAAATGCAGTCCAACCGAGGGCATGCAACCAAAAATATGCAGCCACCATCACAGTTTATTGAAACAACCAAATGCATGCAAGTTCAATTAGCAAGCAAATTCATTTCATTTTAAAAACTCAAAACAGCCACTCTAGAATCTATCCAAAAACATGCAAGGAAAAATAAACCAAGCAAGCTTCACATTTAGCTCAAACCTCATCAAAATACAAAAATGGCATACTAGAAATTAACATGCAAGCATAGATCTGAAATTTTAAGGAAAGTTTTCATTAAAACCACACACTCTTCTAATCCTATAATTGGTTGCCTATTACAGTGCTTGGATTTCGATCTCCACCATTTAGAATGTAAAGTTGTGTTTCATGAACAACATATCCAAAAATCAGAACGATCGGATGACAAACAAGCTCCAGATCACGATTTGATGATGCACTGTTCACAGACTCAAAAACTAATATATCTTCTCCCTTTCTCTTTGTTCTTCCTTTTTCTTCTCTTCCTCTCTCACTCTAACTCTCGGCCGAACCCACTCTTTCTTCTCTTTTTTTTTTTTTTTTTTTTTTCCCCTTTCATTTCTTTCCTCTCTTCTTTCTTTCTTCTGCTCTCGTTTTCCTCTTCTTCATTTGGGCGAACTGCCCAGTTTTCTTCTTCTTTTAAACAAAACATTTTCCTAAACTTATATATGCCCCCCAAAATTTCTAAATGTCACTAACCCCGCCACATAAGCTTTTCCTAGCAAAAAGGTCCAATTTTTTCTCTCTTGATGCATGCTAACCCATTAGGATTTATTTCTTCGTTTTCACCCCTTAATGCAACTCTAAAAACTGACAAAAATACCCCTATCTTACCACAATACCAAAAATCAAATAATTAAAAAAAAAAAGAATTAATTAACTAAATGCAATTCATGATCTAACTAAATTAGGAATGGGGTTTTACAACTTCCCCCCCTTAAAAGAATTTCGTCCCCGAAATTTTGCTAACCTTATTGAAAAAGGTACGGGCACTTAGTCCGCATGACATTTTCAGGCTCCCATGTTGCCTCTTCGATTGCATGATTCTCCCATACGACTTTTACCCAAGGAATGGTTCTAGTACGGAGCATTTGCTCTTTATAATCTACAATTTGAACCGGCCTTTCCTCATAAGTTAAGTGCTCATCCAATTGAATCAGTTGTTGTTGGAGAACATGGGAGGGGTCTGCTACATACTTACGGAGCATGGAAACATGGAAGACGTTATGGATTCTCTCTAATTCTGGTGGCAATGCCAATTGGTATGCTACTTCACCAATTCTTCCAAGAATCTCATAAGGGCCAATATATCTTGGGCTTAACTTACCTCGCTTGCCAAACCTTAACACCCCTTTCCATGGTGAAACTTTTAGGAAAACCTTATCACCCACTTGGAATTCAAGCTCCCTTCTTCGCTTATCGGCATAACTCTTTTGTCTATCTTAAGTCGCTTTAAGTCTTGCCCTGATAATACTAA
Organism: Pistacia vera; assembly: GCF_008641045.1. NCBI lineage: Eukaryota > Viridiplantae > Streptophyta > Magnoliopsida > Sapindales > Anacardiaceae > Pistacia > Pistacia vera. The sequence continues at coordinate 440,901 of NW_022195500.1, forward strand.
TCTTCTTATTGGTGTCTTGCACAATCTCAGGGCCTAACAATTTCCTCTCTCCAACCTCATCCCAACACATTGGAGTTCTACATTTTCGACCGTATAAAACTTCATATGGTGGCATCCCAATACTAGAGTGATAACTGTTATTATAGGCGAATTCCATCAAGGGTAAATACACATCCCAACTACCCTTGAATTCCATTATACAAGCCCGTAACATATCCTCTAAGGTCTAAATTGTCCTCTCTGATTGCCCATTAGTCTGAGGGTGGAATGCTGTGCTAAAGTTTAGTTTGGTACCTAAAGCCTTCTGTAAACTTGGCCAAAATCTAGATGTGAACCTGGGATCCCGATCTGATACTATAGAGACATGGGCACCATGAAGTCTCACAATCTCTATGACATAGATGCTCACCAAACTATTAAGTGAATAGGTGGTCTTAATCGGTAAGAAATGAGTAGACTTTGTCAACCGGTCAACAATCACCCATATACCATCATGCTTATATGTAGTACGAGGGAGGCCTATCACGAAGTCCATGGTAATGTGCTCCCATTTCCATTATGGAATAGGAAGCGGTTAGGACAATCTTGCTGGCCTCTGATGTTCAGCCTTAACTTGTTGACAAACTAAGCATCTAGAAACAAACTCAGCTACTTCCCTTTTCATACCTGGCCACCAATAATGTTCCTTTAGAGTATGGTACAACTTCGTACTACCTGGATGCATAGCATAGGCTAACGAATGAGCCTCCTCTAAAATCTCCCTTTTCAACTCTTCTGCATTGGGCACACAAAGTCTATTCCCCATCATTAACATACCATCGCCCCTGATCCAGAAATCTATTCGCAACCCCTCACTTACTTCTCCCATTAACTTCATTATATTAGGGTCCATAAACTGAGACTCTCTGATTCGATCCACCAAAATAGGCCTAACTTGAAAATGTGCTAAAAGTACCCCTAACTCATTCATTCCCAACTCAACTCCTAAGGTCCTCAACTCTGTAAGCAAGGGATAACGCACCTTCATATGCGCCATGACGCTCAGGGTTTTTCTACATAGGGCATTCGCCACTACGTTGGTCTTACCAAGATGATAATCAATCATATAGTCATAATCCTTGATAAGCTCAATCCACCTTCTCTGCCTCAGATTCAATTCCTTTTGAGTAAACAAATATTTCAAACTCTGATGGTCCGTAAAAATCTAACAAGTTACCCCATATAGATAATGTCTCCAAATTTTTAAAGCAAAGACTATCGCTGCGAGTTCCAAGTCATGGGTTGGGTAATTAATCTCGTGTTTCTTGAGTTGCCTGGAGGCATAGGCTATTACTCTCCCATGTTGCACCAACACACAACCTAAACATTGACTGGATGCATCACTAAACACCACCAATCCATCATTATAGGAAGGCAAGGCAAGTACGGGGGCTAAAGTTAGCCCTACTTTCAATTCCTAGAAACTCCGCTCACAAACGTCATCCCACTCAAACTTCACCTCCTTCCGAATCAATCTAGTCAAAGGGGCTGCTATCTTAGAAAATCCTTCCACAAATCTCTGATAGTATTCGGCTAACCCGAGGAAACTCCTCACTTCTGTCACATTGATAGGTCTCTCCCAGTTCAACATTGCTTCTACTTTCTGGGGATCCACATAAATACCCTCCGCCGAGATCACATGACCCAAGAATGCAATCTGATTGAGCCAAAACTGACACTTGCTAAACTTCGCATAAAGTCTATTTTTCCTGAGGGTTTGTAGGACCATCCTAAGGTGTTCCTCATGTTTCTCCTCATTTCTTGAATACACTAAGATGTCATCAATGAACACAACGACAAACTAGTCCAGGTATGGACAAAACACCCTATTCATAAGGACCATAAAAGCTACAGGAGCATTGGTTAAGCCAAAAGGCATCACTAAGAACTCATAATGTCCATAACGGGTCCTGAATGCTGTTTTTGGTATATCAGTCTCCCTAATCTTTAGTTGATGGTAACCAGACCTTAGATCTATTTTGGAGAAGACCCTAGCACCCTGCAATTGATCAAATAAGTCATCGATCCGTGGCAAAGGATACTTGTTACGCATCGTTACCTTATTTAACTACCAGTAATATATGCATAATTTGAAAGTACCATCTTTCTTTTTAACAAATAAAACTAGTGCTCCCCACGGTGACACACTAGGTCTAATGAAACCCTTATCCACCAATTCTTGCAGTTGTACCTTTAACTCTTGCAATTCCCGTGATGCCATTCTATAAGGGGCCATGGATATGGGGGTTGAACCGGGAACCAAATCTATAGTGAACTCAATTTCTCTATCAAGTGGCAAATCAGGAAGGTCTTCAGGAAAAACATCTTGGAATTCCCTCACTACCAAAATATCCTCTAACCTCAATTCACTAATTCTAGTGTCCACCACATGAGCTAGATAAGCGGGACATTTTTTCCTGAGTAGTCGCCTGGTAGTCATCGTTGAAATAACACAAGAAGGAAGGATACGACGCTCTCCACAGAAAACAAACTTTGGTTTCTCTTGCTTCTTAAAGGTTACCTCCTTACAGAAACAATCTACTGTGGCACGATGCAAGGCTAACCAATCCATTCCCAAAATCACATCAAAATCGTGCATGTCTAGAGAAATCAAATCTACCTGCAACTCATGCTCACCAATCCTCACCACACTACGTCTATACACATACTCAACCACTAAAGAATCTCCAATAGGGGTGGCTACTGCTAACTTACACTCTAAGGGTTCTAACTTTCTATTAGCATGCACAACAAAATGATACGAAACAAAAGAATGTGTAGAACCTGGATTAATTAAAATACGGGCCTCATGATAAAAAATAGTCAACATACCTGTAACCACGTTTGAGGTAGCTTAAGCATCCTGCTAGGTGAAAGAAAAGGCACGAGCTTAAGTCTGAGGTCGCTTTGTTCCTCTCTGTCTGGCACTATTACTACCTGCAACACTACCCTGGGCCTTTTGAACCTGAGATCTCTATTGTCCTTAAAACTGGCCCCTATTTCCTTTGAAATTCTGCTGAACTGAGGCATTATCACCTTGGGCCAAAATGGGACAATTTCTCTTGATATGGCCAAACTGCCCACAATGATAACAACCTGAAGCTCCTTTCTGACACTACCCCGAGTGAAACCTACCACAACTGTTACTGGGTGGTCATTGACTCTCACTAACACCACTACTCTGATATCTATTGTCTTGAGACCTCGTATTCCAATTACTATTGTCCATTGAATGTTGACTCTGAGGCTGTCTTTGAATCCGTCCTGAACTGCTCGAGGTCTCAAAAAAACTACCCTCTCTTTTTTTATTTCTATTACTAGGGCCACTAACTGTCCACTCACGATTACTACGTTTTGGTCTTCGTGGCTCTCTCTTATCAAACTCTCCCAAATTACTCTTAGTTCTCATAGCTATCTCTGTCAATTTCCCAAACTCTAGGCAACAGTGTGAGGCCACCATTGTTCTGATCCTACCTCTGAGGCCCTCCTCAAATCTCCTACATTTTGCTCTCTCATCTCCAGCTATAAGTGGGGCAAAACGAGATAACTCAATAAACTTAATCAAATATTCCTCCACTGACATATTTCCTTGTGTTAGTCTGATAAACTCACTCTGCTTAGCGTCCTGATACACCATAGGAAAATAATGATCGAAGAACTCCTGATGGAAATTGGCCCAAGTAATTATTATCGGATCCCCATATCTAGGTTGTACTGATCTCCACCAATGACGAGCCCTACCTTTAAGTAGAAAGGTAACAGATCGTAGTTTTTGGTCATCGGTGCACTCCATCATCCCAAATACTTGCTCTAATTGATCCATCCAAGAGTCGGCATTTATGGGATCTCTCGTCCCCTCAAAGTCTGTTGCCCCTAATTTTCTTACTCTCTCTATAGTTTTTCCTTCTCCCTGACACCCAGGCATCCTATCCTGCACTACTCTAGTCATCAGCTATAGTCTGCTCCAGTTATCCCTATCACCTTGGAGCCCTGCATTTTGTTCACTCATTGGTCCTTCCCCAGCATTTTGATTATCGGCATCTGATTCTTCCTGGGGTCCCTGAGGTCCCGACCTGTGGGCACCCGACTCTTCTACTTTCTCTTCCCCAGGCTCACTCACCCTCCTAAGCACTTTAGGAACTAATAATTCTCTCATGGATTTCGTGCGATGCTGGCCACTTTGACTCATGCTGATATCTACAAAACATAAACAAATTGGTTTCTAAAAAAAAAAACTCATGGATGGAGATAAACTTCATTAACTGACTAATTGGCATGCGTGAAAATTTCAAAAAACAAATGCCCTTAAAAATCGAAAACCATGCTCTGATACCAAGTTGACACGACCCGTCCCGAAGTTCCTCATCCTATAGGATCCGGGCGCTCCCACAAGTCTCAAATACCCAAGAGGTGCCATGTAGAAAAACTGAGAAACCTGTTAGAAGACCTACTTTTCCTGAATAACATCATAGTATTTTTATTTCAGACATCTCAAAAAAAGACATGCATCATCTTTCGTTTTACAAAAGAAAAGAGTTAGGGAAAATTGTGGTATCAGGTTTTTCACTTATACTATACATTCCAAAACATGAAACAAAAGGAAATACATGATGGGAAATATGAGTTCTTGAAATGAAAGTCCAAAATACAATGCGACATAAATATAAAACCCACATAATAAGACTGCAAATACCGAATGCGTGGCACAGCCTTGAGCGGAGTCTCACTGCTCGGCACGATCTTGGAAGGTCGTGGGGGGGGGGGGGGGGGGGGGGGGGGGGGTGGGGGGACATTTAAAAAGGGTGAGCTAAAATACTCAGTGAGTGGGGAAAGGGAGGTTTAAAAAGTCTTAAAAAAAGAAATAATGAATAACAAACAATTTTCAAGCAAATCATGCGACAATTAATTTATGAATATGCAATGGAAACAACCATCTCATTCATGTATGCAATATGTGATTTATTTCTAACCATCCTGCACTCAGTAAACTGTACCTGACTTACTTCCTTTAGCTGTATCGGATTCTGTATAAAAACCTCAACATTTGGTATTAAAAACTCTCACCACAACTAGTACCCTGGGGAAAATCTGTCATACCTGGTGGGCGTCCCACACGCAAACAGAGCGAGGGATGTACCTGTCATACCCGGCGAGGTCTATCATCGCACGGGTAGAGCCTTAAAACTGTCATACCTAGCGGACCACTCAACGCCTAGGCAGAGCACTGATAACTGTCATACGCATGCACAGAGCCAAAATCTGAAAGTGTCATACCCGGTGGAATCCTGCATTGCTTTGGCAGAGCCAAAAATTTGTATCTCTGGGGGATAAGTACTTCGTAGGGTGGTTTTAGCACCACAACATACTCATGCATAATCTCAAGTAACATGTAAGTCAAGAGTATATTACGTATGTGCTTATAATTTATACATATATTACATGATATTCAAAATCACATATAGGGTTGAAACTAAAATTTTCTAAACATGTTTCAGAAACTGACGGTTTAACCTAGATTGAAAATTATTTCAACATCACATGATCTTAGTATATAACCAATACAAATCACAAGTAAATGTCACTTTTAAAAGTCAAAACTCATATAACACATTATAATGATAATTAAACCCAAGAGCAAAAACAACAACAATAATAATAATAACAATATTTCATATAAGGATAAATCATGCCAACATATGAGATTTCATGGGAAAAAAAGGGGGTAAAATGCAAGTTTTTAAAATATACTTTCAAAACTGATGAAAAGCACCCAGTTTTCACTTTTTACCGAGAATATTATTTACCACATCATATATATATAACCTCACATGCATAGCTCAACACACCATGGAAATCAATTTTCTCAAAGACAGTCCAATTGGAAGCATGCAAGTGTATTCAACCAACCAACTTTTAGTCTAAATACATAACTCAAGCACCTCTCAAAATGCAGTCCAGCCGAGTGCATGCAGCCAAAAATATGCAGCCACCATCACAATTTATTGAAACAACCAAATGCATGCAAGTTCAATTAGCAAGCAAGTTCATTTCATTTTAAAAACTCAAAACAGCCACTCTAGAATCTGTCCGAAAATATGCAAGGAAAAATAAACCAAGCAAGCTTCACATTTAGCTCAAACCTCATCAAAATACAAAAATGCCATACTAGAAATTAACATGCAAGCATAGATATGAAATTTTAAGGAAAGTTTTCATTAAAACCACGCACCCTTCTAATCCTATAATTGGCTGCCTATTACAGTGCTTGGATTTCGATCTCCACCATTTAGAATGTAGAGTTGTGTTTCATGAACAACATATCCAAAAATCAGAACGATCGGACGACAGACGAGCTCCAGATCACGATTTGATGATGCACTGTTCACAGACTCAAAAACTAATATATCTTCTTCCTTTCTCTTTGTTCTTCCTTTTTCTTCTCTTCCTCTCTCACTCTAACTCTCGGCCGAACCCACTCTTTCTTCTCTTCTTTTTTTTTTTTTCCCCTTTCATTTCTTTCCTCTCTTCTTTCTTTTTTCTGCTCTCGTTTTCCTCTTCTTCATTTGGGCGAACTGCCCAGTTTTCTTCTTCTTTTAAACAAAACATTTTTATGAAATTATAATATGCCCCCCAAAATTTCTAAATGTCATCTAACCCCACCACATAAGCTTTTCCTAGCAAAAATGTTCAAATTTTTCCCTCTTGATACATGCAAACCCATCAGGAATTATTTCTTCGTTTTCACCCCTTAAAACAACTTTAAAAGCTGATAGAAATACCCCTATCTTACCACAATACCAAAAATCAAATAATAAAGGAAAAAAGTATTAATTAACTAAATACAATTCATGATCTAACTAAATCAGGAATGGGGTTTTACATAACATCTTTCAATGTAGCTACTGATTCTTCAATTAATATAATTTTTCATTCCAAAGATATTACTTTATGGCACAGGAGATTAGGCCATGCTCCATTACTTGTTTTGCAGAAATTACATCATGCATTTAGCAATACACATAAATTTCATTGTAATGCCTGTCCTCTAGCAAAGCAAACTAGGCTACCATTTCCTTTAAGTGACACATCTACATCCCATGTTTTTGAACTATTACACTTAGATGTTTGGGGCCCTTACAAAATTGCAACTCAAGAAAATGCTAGGTTTTTCCTTACCTTGGAAGATGACTTCACTAGAACAACTTGGCTTTTTCTTATACAATTCAAATATGATGTTTTCCAAACTCTGAAATCTTTTTTGCATATGGCTAAAAATCAATATGACCAAACACCTAAGTACATTAGGACTGACAATGGGTTGGAATTTTTCAATCACCAATGTCATGATATGTTGTCTGACTTAGGGATTATACATCAAAGTATTTGTGTCTACACTCCACAGCAAAATGAAGTGGTAGAACGCAAGCATAGGCATATTCTTAACATAGCTAGGGCTTTTAAATTTCAATCCCATATTCCTGATTATTTGAGGGGATATGCAGTTAAGGCACCTGTATATATTATCAATAGATTGCCCACTAGAGTCCTAAATGGTCTATCACCTTTTGAAAAATTTTATGGTCATAAGCCCAAATTAGATCACCTGAAAGTGTTTGGCTGCTTGGCATATGCTGTAAATCTTCCTATGCAGGACAAGTTTGCTCCAAGATCTATTCCTTGTGTGTTTCTTGGTTACTCACCCACCAAGAAAGGTTACATTCTATATGACCTTCACTAAAAAACCATATGTGTTAATAGGGATGTTCAATTTTATGAATCTGCTTTTCCTTTTCTCCTACATTAGTCCAATAAACCACATTTTCCTATTGATACTTTCATGGAAGAAGATCTTTCAGCCTCATATGATTTCATCCCACATTCGGATTATTCTGTTATTGATCTTCAAGAGACATAACCAACTTTCCCTAGTTCTTCCACTCTTTCTTCACCAAATGCTGTCTCAATTCCAACACCTCACAATCCTACTAGGAAATCCAATAGAGCAACTAAACCTCCCATTTGGACTACTAACTTTGTATGTCCTACTTTACCCAAATCAAATCAAACATCTACTGTCAAATATCCCATCCACCACTACATTACACATTCCAAACTGTCCCCCACCTATAAAAACTGTTTATCCAGCATTTCTCACCTTACTGAACCTACCACATTTGCCCAAGCTTCCAAAGATTCTAAGTGGGTGGTAGCTATGCAACAAGAAATTCAGGCTTTGGAGAGAAATGGGACATGGTCTCTGGTTGTTCTACCTCCTGGTAAGGTTCCCATAGGATGTAAATGGGTTTATAAGTTGAACTATAATGCTGATTGGACTTTGGAAAGGCACAAGGCCAGATTAGTGGCCAAAAGATTTACACAGCAGGCTGGCATTGATTATGAGAAGACTTTTTCTCCTGTAGTAAAAATGGTCACAGTCAGGTTGGTTTTGGCAATTGCATCTATGAAAGGATGGTCACTTTTTCATTTGGATATTGATAATGCCTTCTTGCAAGGTGATCTGCAGGAGGACATCTATATGCATTTACCACAAGGCTTTTCCAATCAGCATGACCAGTCTTTCGTGTGCAAATTGCACAAGTCCTTGTATGGCTTAAAGCAGGCCTGCAGGGCTTGGAACACTAAACTAACCACTGCTTTATTGACAGGGGGTTTTGATCAACAGTCTCTATTAGATCACTCTTTTCTTTTTAGAAAACAAAATGGATAGATTGTCATTTTGCTTGTCTATGTTGATGATTTGGTCATCACTGGCAGCAGCAGCTCCATGATCTAGGCTACTAAGTATTGAGTAAAGTGAAGGTGCAGAAAAGACTTTCTAAGTTTTCCTATTAAATCTATAGTTTACAGTTTATGTTGTTGTATGAAAGTGTAATAATTACAAACTTACTACTGGGGATTTGTTTGTAATGTTTACAAACAATTGTAAAAGTTTGTAATATGCATAAAACGCTGCGCATTGTAAATAGGCTGTATAAATCAGTCACCTGCTCTGTTATTCGGCAGTTAGAGAAATTGAAACTGAAATTCCAGAACTCTTCCTCTCTTCTCTCTATTTTTCGTTTCTTGATTTTCTTTAATTTTTCTTTTCTTTGTGTGAAATTCTTCACTAAGGATCTTTTACATTCTCATTTCAGACTCAAGGACTTGGGAATCCTAAGATATATCTTGGGATTTGAAGTTGCCCGATCTTCCAAAGGCATTACCTTATGTCAAAGGAAATAGGCCTTAGAATTAATTGCAGAATCTAGTTTGGGTGCTGCTAAGCCAGCTTCAGTGCCACTTGATCCTCAACTGAAACTTACTACTTCGGAGTATGATTATGCCTTCCCTGGTCAGCAAGCAGATCCATTATTGGCTGATCCTTATGTATATCAAAAGTTAGTAGGTAAACTGCTGTATTTGTTCCTTACTAGACCAGATATTACTTTTACAGTTAATTTGCTTAGTTAGTTTATGCACAAGCCTAAACAATCACACCTGCAATCTGCTCTGAAAGCGTTGTTAGATATGTCAAAGGTTCTCCTAGTTTAGGTTTGTTCTTTCTAGCTCATGGCTCCATGCAAATTCAAGCTTTTTGTGACTCTGATTGGGCTTCCTGCCTTATGACTCGCAGATCCGTGACAGGTTTCTGCATTTTTCTTGGAAATTCCTTGTTGTCCTGGAAGTCTAAGAGGCAGATTACAGTTTCAAAATCCTCCTCAGAAGCTAAACATAGGGCTATGGCATCTACTGTTTGTGAGATCATTTGGCTCACTCAACTTTTACATGATCTTGGTTTTTCACCACTACTGCCCATTCCACTTGGATGTTACAATCAATCGACTATCCACATTGCTTTTAACCCTATGTTCCATGAATGTACCAAGCATATTGACATAGATTGCCACATTTTTCGAGCCAAGATTAAAGAAGGGTTAGTGCATCCTGTCTATGTTCCCACTCATGAGCAGAGTGCAGACTTATTTACCAAAGCAGTTCCTAATTCTCTGCATTGTCATTTGCTATCCAAGTTGGGGGTGCTTGACATTCATCACCCACCAACTTGAGGGGGGATCTTGGATTATTGCTGTTATTGTTGTAAATAGTTAGTTAGTCAGTTGGATGATTAGTTACTATTTAGATTAATTAACTGCAGTAAGATTAACCATGGTTGTTGATATAACTGTGGTTACTAATTCTTGTATATAAGTGTACTGTTGAGCTTTAAGAAACATGAATAAAACTTTCAACTTTACTCTCTCAGTAAGCTGAATTCGCACAGAATCTAATACTGTTAGTGGTAAAGTATTTCTAATGTTATGTTTTTTTATTTTGTGGTAATAAGGCAAATCAATGTTGAACAACTGATTTAAAACCGAATTCTGGTATAACTCGTCTCCCGGCTAAATTTTACATAACCAAAATATATTAAGAAAAATATGTTACATAATGAGTTTAAGAATACTTCGAATGTATTATTACTGAGTGTTAGTTGATGTTAAATATGTCTTTCTTGGCATTCGGTTCTTAACTCAGGACACTGTTTATGTTGACTATTTATTTCTTTTGCAGTTTAACAAGATTTCAGGAACTCTGCTCTGAGTAAGGTAACCATGACATTTCTCTGAGTATGACCTATTTAGGTACTCCAGCTCCAACATTGAGCTCCATCAGTTTCTTAAAGATTAAGAAGAAACAATAAAAATGGTATCTTGCCACCATAATTCAGAGACATCATTTTAATTGGTCAAACATGATGGAAATGTTTATCTAGGAAATTAGGACATACATCTGGAAGATCGCTCAAGGTCATTTAACTTGGCAACATTGCTGCTATATTTCACTGTTATTGATCACAGAATCTGAAACAGTGGATAGAGGTAAGTAATATACATCCTTTGTGATCTGCATATTATGGAGATTGTTCTTTCATCCTGGTAAAGACATGCATGAAGAGATCATTGAGCCCTTTATATTTTTCTTAGCTTCAATATGTGTCTGAAATTGGTTATATTGCTCTTCTTGTGCAGCATAGCCATAAAGGTGGTTAAAAAGTCGACGCATTCAGGAAGAATCCTTCTGAGGATTGCATGCACCTTATTTTGGGTGTAGGAGTATTCTTTCTGTTGTCGATAACAATATACAGACTTTGATAGGGAGCAACTCAACCGGGAAAAAGAGGCTTATTAATTGACGTTAAACTTTGTGGGGCCAGTTGAGGTTTTCCAGAAGTATAAGAGTAAACCAGATGTAAAAAATAGAAAGAGTAGGAGAAGATGCAGAAAAGGGAGAAGCATTTTGTGCTAGTTCATGGAGCTTGTCATGGTGCATGGTGCTGGTACAAGGTGTCAACTCTGCTGAAATCAGCAGGTCATAAAGTTACAATGCTGGACATGGCTGCGTCTGGCAAACACCCAAAGCAGGTTCATGAGCTTCGATCACTTTTGGATTACTTGGAGCCACTGGTTGAATTCATGGCTTCTCTCCCACCAGAAGAGAGGGTAATTCTGGTGGGTCACAGCATAGGTGGTCTTAGCATATCTGATGCCATGGAAAGGTTCCCTGAGAAAGTATCTGTTGCAGTTTTCTGTGCTGCTTTTATGCCCAACCCTGATCTCAGTTTAACAACTTTAGTTGAAGAGGTACAAGATCTCTCTCTCTCTCTCTCTCTGAAAAGCTCACACGCACACACTAGACCTTGTAACTTGGAATTACTCGAGTGGAGCATGCTTTGCTCCAGCTTGTCAGGATCCATGAACTGTGGCATCTTTATATAAACATAGTATCGTTGTGTATTTAAGTTTTTCTAATTCAATCTTTTGTTTGTCTCTAGTTTTAAACTTTTGTTAGATTTCATAATTAGTTGTTATGACATTTCATATTATATTTGTGAGGGTGGCATTACAAAAAACTATTAGTTCCAGGTCAGGGATAGAATGTTTTTGACATGGGGAAGTTTATCTTTAAGATAAGAACTGAGGCAAAAAGTGAGCCCCGTGAATTCTAACGAGCATCCAATGAAATGCGAACAAGTTGTCTAACTACTCACCTTACTTTCTGGCATGGACTCTGTTAGTGCAGACTGTAGAGGCTGATTTAATGGTGTTGAATTCATGAATTGTATTGTCTGTATGTCGGGTTCTTGACTAAAGACAAAAGACGAGCTGTGGTGTATAAATGCCGATGATGTCCATGACACCCAAGTTCATTTAACTTATGTGACTTTTTTGTTTTTTCAATGCTTTAGGTAGAATCGTTCTCAAAGCAGAAACAAACAAAGATAAAAATTTCTCACTAATTGGTTTAATTCGGTGTCCTTTATAATCTCTGATGCTTTCATGTAATCTTTAGTGTAATTTTTAGGTAAGCTTTTGGATGCTTTTACATGGACGTTTTATGCTATAAGATTCGGGGCATAGTGAATAATATTAAAAATACATTGTGACAGACTGTTATAGTGTTGTTCAACTTATAAGAGGGGCCTAAAATGCAGTTCCATTCCTTTTCCGGGTATCCTATAAAAAATCAATTATCCCCTATTAGTTTAAAAAATGACAAAAATACTTTAAAAATTTACAAATACACCCCTAACAAATTTTGATTATTCATTCATTTGTGTCCAATGTAACTCATAACCTGTAATCTCTAGACAACACTTAAATTCAATCAATTCATCACAATTCACATCAAATAACTTTACCAAAATAATTCAAACAAACAACAATATAGAAAGTTAGAAACTGTCACCAACAATTATAGTATGATCACTTAATTAGTTATAATGTTATAATTAATTAAGTGATCATACTATAATGTAATGTTATAAATACTTATAATTATTTAAGTAGTTATTTAACAATAATGTAATGTTATAAATACTTATAATTATTTAAGTAGTTATTTAACAATAATGTAATGTTATAATCAATTAAATTTCTAATAATTTAATTAATTACTTATGTTTAATGTTTATAATATAATGTCATAATTAATTAAGTAATCATTTAATATTGTGTAATGTTATAATTAATTAAGTGATCATACTACAATGCAAATTGTAATGTTATAATTAATTATAATATACTTTTAAATTATAATGTAATTTATAATTAATTAAATTGTTAATTATTTAATTAAGTATTGTAATATTGTTTATAGAAGTTATAATTAATAAGTAATCATACTATAAATTTATAATGTAATGGTTATAATAATAAAATTCTATAATTCAATTAAGTATTGTGTAAATTAGTAAATACTAATGTTTATAATATAATGTCATAACAATTAAGTAATCATTAGTATTTAATTATGCAATGTTATTTAATTATATGATCATACTATAAAGATAATATAATGTAAGATGTTAATGAATTAAATAATCATACTATAAATCTATAATTTAAATTAATTAATAAATTTCTATTTAATAATATACTAATGTTATAATGGAATGTTATAATTGATTAAGTAATCATATTATAATATATAAAGGTAATGTTATATTAATTAATTTAATCGTTTAATAAGTAATGTAATAAATAATAAATTACTAATGTTTATAATGTAATGTTATAAATTCATAATAATTATGTAATAATTAATATGTAATGCTATAGTGTAAGTAAGTGGTCATAAATAATGTAATATAATAATGGTATAATTAATAGTAATTATTACATAGTAATACTTAATTAATGTTTATAATGGAATGTTTAAAGGTAATGTTATAATTAATTAAATTCTAATCATTTAATTAAGATTTGTGCTAATGTTTATATAGTAAATTATTAATATATTAATGTTTATAATATAAATATCTAATCATAATCAATTAAATAATATTAATTAGTTACTGTTATAATTAATTATATGATTATACTATAATGTAATATTATAGTGAATTAAGAATCGATAGAGTATTAATGTAATATTATAATTAATTAAATTTTATCATTTAATTAAGTAATGTAATAAATAATAATGTAGTAAATTACTATGTTATAATGTAATGTATAAATTTATAACTAATAAGTAATATAACTATGTAAACTATATTAATAAGTGATTCATATAAGTGAATGTAATAATGTTAAATTTAATTAAGTAAATTTAAACTATAATGTAATAGTTAATTAATTAAATTTCTAATAAATAATTAAATAATCATTTGTTTATAAGGAATGTTAAACAATTAAATAATCATCTAAATATGTTAGTTATAATTAATTATGTAATCATTAATCATATATAAATGAAAAATGAATAAAGAATTAAGTAACTACTAAAATAAATCTTAATATAATATTATAATTAATTGGATAATAGAATATTAATTAAAAAATCATTAATTATAATGTAGTTACAATTAATACGTAATCGTACTATAATTTATAATGTATATTGTAATTAATTAAATTTCTAATCATTTAATTAAGTATTATGCTAAATTGCTAATGTTTATATAGTAAATTAGTAATACTAATATTATAATATAATGTATAATCAATTAAGTAACCATTTAATCATGTAATGCACTAATGCAGTAAGTTATTATTAATTATGTAATCATACTATAATGTAAGTTATAGTGAATTAAGTACATACATAATAATGTAATATATAATAATTAAATTTTAATCATGTAATTAAGTTTGTACTAATGTTATAATGAATGGATAATTGATAAGTATATACTTAAATCTATAATGTAATGCTATATTAATTAAATTTCTAATTATTTAAAAGTAATATCTAAAATGTTATAATATAAGTCAATTAATAAGGTAATCAAATAATGTAATGTTATAATTAATATACTATAAATCAATTAAGTAATGTTATAAAATTATAATTAATTAAATAATCATTTACATATAATATAATGTTATAACTTATAATGATTAAGTAGATATTTAACTGGTAATTAAATTTATCATATTAATTAATTAATTGCTAATTTGCTATAGATATACTTAGAATTAGATAATTGAAGTAAATAACTCATAATATATTAAAATCAATATACTATTTTATTCAAAAATAGTTCTTTTTAACATTAAAAATTTAAAACACTTTAATTGGATCAAATTCCAATTTCACTTAATAATGAAAACTTAATATTAATATATTTATGATATATTAAAGTTTTAATATGGTTGAATTTATATGTAATAAGTATAATTGTATTAGTATATTATTTAATTAGGTATTCTAAAAATTTAATTTTTCTTTTTTAAATATATATGTAAAAATAATAGAAACCCCAATTATTCACAAATATTCATTGCAGTCTAGGTTCCAAAACAGGTTCCAAAATCGGTTCCAAACTGGGTACCCGCTATAGGTTCAAACAGGGTACCCTTTTTAGGTTCTTTTTTCAGGTTCCGATTCAGTTTCCACACACAAGAACCGAAACTGGAACCGGACCTACCCGCACAGTGTCTGTTTGGTTTAGTTTACTACAGATTTCAATTCTACCCGTACCTATGCTCACCCCTAGGCTGACAGACTGGGATAGACTTCTCTCTGATTTTTAAGGTTGATGTTTTTGGAAAATTGTACAGTACAATCGAAGAATGGATTCATATATGGATTCAACATACACATTTGAAGATGGGCCCAACAACGAGCCTACCTCGATACTCTTTTGGGCCTAACTTCATGGCATCCAAGTGTGTACCAGCTCTCCCACCTGAGGTAAGATTTGTCCCTCAATTATATAAAATACATAGTGTAATTGAACCCTAATTATTTTAGTAAAACCCCTATGAGGGTTAAAAAAAAAAAAAAAAAAAAACCCACTAACCATAGCAATTTTCCTTCCCATCCAACACAACCCTATAAAAGAGGTTGCATTGGGTAATGATGAACAGTCTGTTCATAAATTTCCGCTCCTCCTTGCCCTTTGGATGGTTAATCCTCTAATAGATTTCAAAATTATAATGACTGTATATTCATAAATTTATTCTTTATCATTATTCTAAATTTTACTCTAGAAAGTGGGGGCTATTGATAAAATGAGCGTGTTCAAAAGTCATTTTTGAAAAAAATAAATTGATTTTCTCATCTTTAGGGTTTAGGGTTTATCGAGTTTATCATAGGTAGTGCTCAATTTCCGTTATAGATCGCTTGTATGGGCCAAATGAGATCCGAGTTTTATCTTCTCATTGAAGCCCAATAGTTAAGTCTGATAAAAATTGAGATAGATGGCTTGTCGACATATCTATGAGTATCATTTTGTATTATAAAAAGAGTGGAGTATATAAATCCCCACAGAAACTTTTTGTATTCCCTTTTTTAATATTTTGAAAAATTAAATTTGAACTATATTATATTTATTCTCAAGTAATCCTCTCGTAATCTACTAGATTTTTTTTTTAGCATCACTCTTGACTGATTTGTTTTCGGGTGACTAAATTGAAGACATATCTTCCCAATGTATCCCTTTTTCTATTTTCCAGGGTATAGACTATAGTAAATTTGGAGGCAAGGACATAAAGTTGCATAGTTAGACTATATTTTATAGAGCAAAAATTTAATTGGGAGTCATTTTAAAATAAATTCTACTGTGCTTAGAGAAATAATAACTTCTCCAGGATTTGGTCAGTGACTCAGCACAAGAATCCAGAAGACATGCAGGGCAGTTATAATGAGTATTTTCGTTTGTTTGTTATAAATTGAAGCAGATAACACTGGCAGTGTTTTTAGCGAGACCTCACCGATGTTCAAAGATGTAGCACTTCCGAATGAGAGTAGCAGTGAGCAAAGAGAGAACGGATCAATTGATAGAGTTTACATTGTGTGTGACCAAGACAATATAATGAAAGAGATCTGCAGAGGTGGAGATAGAAAAGTATCCAACTGATGAGGAGGAGATGGAATGTTTATCTAGGAAATTAGGACATACATTGGAAGATCGCTCAAGGCATTAACTTGGCAACATTGCTGCTGATATTTCACTGTTATTGATCACAGAATATGAACAGTGGATGAGGTAAGTAATAATACACCTTTGTGATCGCATATTATGGAGATTGTTCTTTCATCCTGGTAAAGACATGAGAGATCATTGAGCCCTTTATATTTTTCCTAGCTTCAATATTGTTCTTCTTGTGCAGCATAGCCATAAAGGTGGTTAAAAAGTCGACGCATTCAGGAAGAATCCTTCTGAGGATTGCATGCACCTTATTTTGGGTGTAGGAGATTCTTTCTGTTGTCGATAACAATATACAGACTTTGATAGGGAGCAACTCAACCGGGAAAAAGAGGCTTATTAATGTACTCTTCTCTCTGTGGCCAGCTGTTGATTCATTAAGCAAGATTTTTTGCTTCAGTCATGCCAAAGATGCCACTACTCTAACAGACAATCAAGTGTCTAATTGAATATCTGTATGTTAAGAACTTTAGGTTGTTCATTTGTAACATGAACGTTATTTGCTATGGAACCATACGTTCCTAATCTGAAGAACACTGAGCTTTATGAGGCCAAGATAGGCTTTCTGAAGTGTGAGAGTAAACGAAATGCAAGAGATAGAGAATAGAACAGAGCAGGATTTTTTATGCTTAACTTAAGATGCCAGTCTTCTGACAGTCAATCAAATGTTTTGTTGTATATGTTGTGATATGGCATTTTTAGGCATTTCAATATTTCTTTAGAAACAAAACACACAGGATGATATTGACGTTAAACTTGTGGGGCCAGTTGAGGTTCCAGAAGTATAAGAGTAAACCAGATGTTAAAAATAGAAAGAGTAGAGGAGGAGGAGAAAAGGGCGAAGATTTTGTGCTAGTTCATGGGCTGTCATGGTGCATGGTGCTGGTACAAGGTGTAACTCTGCTGAAATCAGCAGGTCATAAAGTTACAATGCTGGACATGGCTGCGTCTGGCAAACACCCAAACAGGTTCATGAGCTTCGATCACTTTTGGATTACTTGGAGCCATGGTTGAATTCATGGTTCTCTCCACCCGAAGAGAGGGTAATTCTGGTGGGTCACAGCATAGGTGGTTTTAGCATATCTGTTGCCATGGAAAGGTTCCCTGAGAAGTATCTGTTGCAGTTTCTGTGCTGCTTTTATGCCCAACCCTGATCTCAGTTTAACAACTTTAGTTGAAGAGGTACAAGTATCTCTCTCTCTCTCTCTCTGAAAGCTCACACGCACACACTAGACCTTGTAACTTGGAAGACTTAAGGTGGAGCATGCTTTGCTGCCCATGGTCAGGATCCATGAAAGTGGCATCTTTTATAAACATAGTATCGTTGTGTGATTTTAAGTTTTTCTAAATCAATCTTTTGTGTCTCTTAGTTTTAAGTTTTGTTAGATTTCATAATTAGTTGTTATGACATTTTCTATTTGTTTGTGAGGGTGGCTTACAAAAAACATTAGTTCAAGGTCAGGGATAGAATGTTTTGACATGGGGACGTTTATCTTTAAGATAAGAAAATGAGGCAACAAGTGCGCCCCATGAATTCTAACGAGCATCCAATGAAATGCGAACAAGTTGTCTAAATACTCACCTTACTTTCTGGCATGGACTCTGGTAGTGTAAACTGGGAGGCTTATTAATGGTGTTGAATTCATGAATTGTATTGTCTGTATGTCGGGTTGACTAAAGACAAAAGACGAGCTGTGGTGTACAAATGCCGATGATCCATGACACCCAAGTTCTTAACTTAGTGACTTTTTGTTTTTTTCAATGCTTTAGGTAGATCGTTTTCGAAGCAGAAACAAACAAAGATAAAAATTTTCTCAGTAATGGTTTAATTTGGTGTCCTTTATAATCTCTGATGCTTTCATGTAATCTTTGTGTAATTTTTAGGTAACCTTTTGGATGCTTTTACATGGACGTTTTATGCTATAAGATTCGGGCATAGTGAATAATATTAAAATACATTGTGACAGACTGTTATAGTGTTGTTCAACTTATAAGAGGGGCCTACTTTCGGGCTTTGGCCCGATTTCATCACACTCTCTCTGATTTTTAAGGTGTATACTTTTTGGAAAATTGTACAGTACAATCGAAGAGTGGATTCATATATGGATTCAACATACACATTGATGATGGGCCCAACAACCAGCCTACCTCGTACTCTTTGGGCCTAACTTCATGGCATCCAAGTTGTACCAGCTCTCCCCACCTGAGGTAAGATTTGTCCTTCAATTCATAAAAAATACTAGTGTACTTGAACCCTAATTATTTTAAGTACCCCATATAAGGTTAAAAAAAAAAAAAATCCACACTCCATAGCAAATTTTCCTTCCCCATCCAACACGACCCTTTGGATGGTTAATCCTCTGAATTCAGTCTAGATTTCAAAATTATAATGAATGGATATTCATAAATTTATTCTTTTTATCATTATTCTAAAATTTTACTCTAGAAAGTGGGGGCTATTGATAAAATGAGTGTGTCCAAAAATCATTTTCGAAAAAAAGAAAAAAGGATTTTCTCTTTTTAAGGGGTTAGGGTTTATGGATTTATCATAGGTGGTGCTCAAATGGGATCGAGTTTTATCTCTCACTCGAAGCCTAATAGTTAGGGCTGATATAAAATTGAGCTAGATTGACTTGTTGGACATATCTATGAGTATCCATTTGTTATTCATTATATTTTGTTGTATAAAAAGAGTGGAGTTACTTAAATCCCCACAGAAACTCTTTGTATTCCCTTTTTTAATATTTTGAAAAATTAAATTTTAACTATTATTATAATTTATTCTCAAGTAATCCTTCTCGTAATCCTATTAGAATTATTTTTTAACATCACTCTTAACTGATTTGTTTTCGGGTGACTAAATTGAAGACATATCTTCCCAAATAGTCATCCCTTTCTTTTATTTTCCAGGCTATAGACTATAGTTAAAATTTGGAGGCAATGGACATAAAGTTGCATAGTTAGACTATATATTTTATAGAGCAAAAATTTAATTGGGAGTCATTTTAAAATTAAATTCTACTGTGCTTAGAGAAAATTAATAACTTCTCTAGGATTTGGTCATCCAGAATGACACTTGCAGGGTAGTTATTAAGTTTGTTATAAATTGAAGCAGGATTTAACACTGGCAGTGTTGTTAGCGAGACCTCACCCGATGTTCAAAGATGTAGCACTTCCGAATGAAGTAGTAGCAGTGAGCAAAGAGAGATACGGATCAATTGATAGAGTTTACATTGTGTGTGACCAAGACAATATAATGAAAGAAGATCTGCAGAGGTGGATAATAGAAAAGTATCCAACTGATGAGGAGATGGTGATCTCTGGTTCTGATCATATGCCTATGGTTTCCAAACCCAAGGAGCTGTTCACTTGCCTCCAAGAGATTGCAGATAAATTTACCTAAATTTGTTCTTCATATAGCTGAAACTTGTTCTGCTTTTGCAAATGACCAGAGTCATGTTGGCAAATGTTGAAAATCAGATACATTATATGATTTCTTCCTAATTGGTTAAATGGTTGGTTTATTTGACATATTTGGTCTATATATATAATTTCGACTTATTTAAATGATTAAACATTATTGACCTAGAGGGATGGTTAGGGTAATTTTTATTTTTTCAATTCTTGTTAAAATAAATTATTTAAATTTTAAATATTATGGCTTTGATGGATTGCCGAAAATATATTGATGGGCATTAATCCAACTCAAAAAACAGAACAATAATAGTTCCTGAGAACAAAACTAAAGGAAACTTGAGCAAGGTAAAATCACCAATATACTCAAAACAGATCTCTAATATGCACTCATAAACTTAACAATTCAATGTTCAAGGCAGGGACACCCAAAAACCATGTAAGCTATCAACAAAAATATAAATTCCGAGAAGAAAATACACACAAAGGATGTAGATGCTAGAATTATCTCTGGGTGGTCGAGTAGTTCGATAGGGACTCTTGGGTGTATTACTCATGAGATCTTGATTTCGAGTACCTTTTTTATTGCTAATAGGGATAACCATTGGAGCTCTTACCCGATTAGTAGTTTCAGGATTACCTGATTAGTAGTTTCAGGGTGTCGGGGATTAGTTGAGAAGTATATAAGTTAACCTAAACACCCCCAGTTATCCCAAAAAAAAAAAAAGCTTGTACATTTGCTTAATTTGATTTTCTCAATCGAGTTTACAAGCTTCATATCTTTAGGCAAATGGAAAAGTAAGACAATGGCCTCTCTTTTTCTCGTTAGTCAATGAATATCATTCTTTACGCACAAGACGCCACAATTTCAGCGGCCAATCCAATATATGAACCAAATGCTTAAGGTTGAAAATGAGTGTGACAGATATGGCATCTTTTAGGTTTTCCCACACTTCTTGTTTGATATGTATAATAAGTATATAACATGACATTTGCAACGAACAACCTAAACTGGAAACACGCAACTTTGTAGGGCCAGTTAATGTTTTACTCAATTATAAAACTATGATCGATGCAAGGGACAGAAATTATGAGTTATGGGGAGCAAGGAGAAACATTTTGTGCTAGTTCATGGAGCTTGTCATGGAGCATGGTGTTGGTATAAGGTGTCAACTCTGCTCGAATCATCAGGTCATAAGGTTACGGTTCTGGACATGGCTGCGTCTGGAAAACATCCAAAACAGGTTGATGAGGTAGGATCACTTTGGGATTACTTTGAGCCTTTGATGGAATTCATGGCATCTCTCCCACAAGAGGAGAAGGTGATTCTGGTGGGACATAGCTTTGGCGGTCTTGGCATATCTGCTGCCATGGAAAGGTTCCCTGAGAAAGTCACTGTTGCAGTTTTCTGTACTGCTTTGATGCCCAGCCCTCATCTCAGTATAACAACTTTTTTTGAAGAGGTACGCCAATTCTCTTTTACTCTGTTCCTCACAACCTCACACGAATACACTAGATTATTGATTAAAGCCATTTTTGTGACGGGGCTCAATGTTATTTTTGATACAATAGGGGGATTAGAAAAAGTTTCCCCTTATATAATTACATATGTCAAAGTGTTTATAGGGAAAAAATAATTAACTGTAGGTTTTTAATTTATGTAAAGTGTTTAGGAAGTCTAAAAAAAGGATATATTTATGATTATAAGAAGTTAAATATATATCAGAGTAAATAGAAGCAGCGCTTTAGGTTATTTTTAAGCCTAGTTTCGATCCATTTCACTCTGATTTTGGAAGAGTGTATTGAACTTTGAATGATTTGATTGCGCTGACTGAGATAAAGAGGTTAGAACTGAATAGCATTTTTCTTCTGGTAAACTACTAGTCCTATCCTGTATTTGTCTGGTTTGTTAATTTGCTCCTTCTAACTCTTTATGATTTGAAGTTAATATGAGCAATTGGTGAGTGAGCTCTTTTGAAAAACGATGCAGTATGGTAGAAGAGTGAATTCGTATATGGACTCCCTCTTCACATTTAATGATGGACCCAACAACCAACCAACCTGCATTCTCTTTGGTCCTAACTTCATGGCATCCAACTTATATCACCTCTCTCCACCTCAGGTAACTTTTCTTTCTAATTCACACATTTTACAATTAGTCCTTGATGTAGGACAACATCCGTCTATTTCATCATTTTGATGGGGCTTATTGACATTCAAGTGAAGGTTAATAACATCTCGGTCCTTTGAGCTTATAAGGTGTTCAATGGATCATAGAGATTAGTTGAGATGCATGTAAGCTCGTCTAGACACCTGGTTTACCAGAAAAAAAAAAAATAATAACAACATCCCTCTCTTAGGTTGAACCCCATTTTTATATTGATTTGGGTGCACTGGGCCAGAGTTTTATTTTCTAATTTTTACATTGATTGGCTTGTTTGACATAGCTATGATATTTGCTGGTTCAACTGAATCCTAGTTTGAGTTTTGAGTATGAGTGGACAGTTAGGTAATGTATCTTTGTGTTTGTCTAATGAATTGAAGCAGGATTTAACACTAGCAGTGTTGTTGGCGAGACCTCACCCTATATTTAATGATGTATCATCGAGGAATGAAGCAGCAGCAGTGACCAAAGAGAAATATGGATCAGTCCATCGAGTTTACATTGTGTGCGACCAAGACAAGATATTGACACAAGATATGCAAAGTTGGACCATCGAAAAGTATCCAACGGATGAGGTGAAGGTGATCTCCGGTTCTGATCATATGCCCATGTTCTCCAAGCCCAAAGAATTGTTCTGTTGCCTCCTAGAGATTGCTGATAAATATGACTAAATTTATTTTTATAGTTGAAACTTGTTACGGTTTGCAAACGACCAAGAGTGACTTTTATAGATTTCAAAATTATAATGACTGTATATTCATAAATTTATTCTTTTTATCATTATTCTAAAATTTTACTCTAGAAAGTGGGGGCTATTGATAAAATGAGCGTGTTCAAAAGTCATTTTTGAAAAAAATAAATTGATTTTCTCATCTTTAGGGTTTAGGGTTTATCGGATTTATCATAGGTAGTGCTCAATTTCCGTTATAGATCTGCTTGTTATGGGCCAAATGAGATCCGAGTTTTATCTTCTCACTTGAAGCCCAATAGTTAAGTCTGATATAAAATTGAGATAGATTGGCTTGTTCGACATATCTATGAGTATCATTTTGTTATATAAAAAGAGTGGAGTTATATAAATCCCCACAGAAACTTTTTGTATTCCCTTTTTTTAATATTTTGAAAAATTAAATTTGAACTATATTATAATTTATTCTCAAGTAATCCTTCTCGTAATCTTACTAGAATTTTTTTTTTTAGCATCACTCTTGACTGATTTGTTTTCGGGTGACTAAATTGAAGACATATCTTCCCAAATAGTCATCCCTTTCTTCTATTTTCCAGGGTATAGACTATAGTTAAAATTTGGAGGCAATGGACATAAAGTTGCATAGTTAGACTATATTTTATAGAGCAAAAATTTAATTGGGAGTCATTTTAAAATTAAATTCTACTGTGCTTAGAGAAAATTAATAACTTCTCCAGGATTTGGTCAGTGACTCAGCACAAGAATCCAGAATGACACTTGCAGGGCAGTTACTAATGAGTATTTTCGTTTGTTTGTTATAAATTGAAGCAGGATTTAACACTGGCAGTGTTGTTAGCGAGACCTCACCCGATGTTCAAAGATGTAGCACTTCCGAATGAAGTAGTAGCAGTGAGCAAAGAGAGATACGGATCAATTGATAGAGTTTACATTGTGTGTGACCAAGACAATATAATGAAAGAAGATCTGCAGAGGTGGATGATAGAAAAGTATCCAACTGATGAGGAGATGGTGATCTCTGGTTCTGATCATATGCCTATGGTTTCCAAACCCAAGGAGCTGTTCACTTGCCTCCAAGAGATTGCAGATAAATTTACCTAAATTTGTTCTTCATATAGCTGAAACTTGTTCTCTTTTGCAAACGACCAGAGTCATGTTGGCAAATGTTGAAAAGCAGATACATTATATGATTTCTTCCTAGTTGGCTAAATGGTTGGTTTATTTGACATAAATTTCGACTTATTTAAATGATTAAACATTGTTGACCTAGAGGGATGGTTAGGGTAATTTTTATTTTTTCAATTCTTGTTAAAATAAATTATTTAAATTTTAACTATTATGGCTTTGATGGATTGCTGAAAATATATTGATGGGCATTAATCCAACTCAAAAAACAGAGCAATAATAGTTCCTGAGAAAAAAACTAAAGGAAACTTGAGCAAGGTAAAATCACCAATATACTCAAAACAGATCTCTAATGTGCACTTATAAACTTAACAATTCAATGTTCAAGGCAGGGACACCCAAAAACCATGTAAGCTATCAACAGAAATATAAATTCCGAGAAGAGAATACACGTGAAAGATGTAGATGCTAGAACTATCTCTGAGTGGTCAAGTAGTTCCCTATCACTTTGGTTACTGATAGGAATAACCACTAGAACTTTTACCCAATAAGTAGTTTTAGGGTCTTGGAGGATTAGTTGGGAAGTATATAAGTTAACCCAAACACCCCAGTTATTCCAAAAAAAAAAAAAAAAAAAAAAAAGCAGCTTGTACAATTGCTTAATTTGATTTTCTCAATCGAGTTCACAAGCTTCGTATCTTTAATTGGGCAAATGGAAAAGTAAGACAATGGCCTCTCTTTTTCGCGTTAGTAAATGAATATCATTCTTTACGCACACGACGCCACAATTTCAGCGGCCAATCCAATATATGAACCAAATGCTTAAGGTTGAAAATGAGTGTGAGAGATATGACATCCACGTCTTGTTTGATATGTATAACAAGTATATAACATGACATTTGCAACGTACAACCTAAACTGGAAACACGTAACTTTGTAGGGCCAGTTAATGTTTTACTCAATTATAAAACTATGATCGATGCAAGGGACAGAAATTATGAGTTATGGGGAACAAGGAGAAACATTTTGTGCTAGTTCATGGAGCTGGTCATGGAGCATGGTGTTGGTATAAGGTGTCAACTCTGCTCGAATCATCAGGTCATAAGGTTACGGTTCTGGACATGGCTGCGTCTGGAAAACATCCAAAACAGGTTGATGAAGTAGGATCACTTTGGAATTACTTTGAGCCTTTGATGGAATTCATGGCATCTCTCCCACAAGAGGAGAGGGTGATTCTGGTGGGACATAGCTTTGGCGGTCTTGGCATATCTGCTGCCACGGAAAGGTTCCCTGAGAAAGTCACTGTTGCAGTTTTCTGTACTGCTTTGATGCCCAGCCCTCATCTCAGTATAACAACTTTTTTTGAAGAGGTACGCCAATTCTCTCTTACTCTGTTCCTCGCAACCTCACACGAACACACTAGATTATTGATTAAAGCCATTTTTGTGACGGGGCTCAATGCTATTTTTGATGCAATAGGGGATTTAGATAAAATTTCCCCTTATATAATTACATGTGTCAAAGTGTTTATAAGGAAAAAATAATTAATTGTAGGTTTTTAATTTATGTAAAGTGTTTAGGAAGTCTAAAAAAAGGATATATTTATGATTATAAGAAGTTAAATATCTATCAGAGTAAATAGAAGCAGCGTTTTAGGTTATTTTTAAGCCTAGTTTCGATCCATTTTACTCTGATTTTGGAAGAGTGTATTGAACTTTGAATGATTTGATTGCGCTGACTGAGATAAAGAGGTTAGAACTGAATAGCATTTTTCTTCTGGTAAGCGACTAATCCTTTCCTGTATTTGTCTGATTTGTTAATTTGCTCCTTATAACTCTTTATGATTTGAAGTTAATATGAGCAATTGGTGAAGTTGATCTCCGGTTCTGACCATATGCCTATGTTCTCCAGGCCCAAAGAATTGTTCTGTTGCCTCCTAGAGATTGCTGATAAATATGACTAAATTTATTTTTATAGTTGAAACTTGTTACGGTTTGCAAACGACCAAGAGTGACTTTGGTGTAAACGTTAAATAATTGCTAGAAATGAAGAAAATCAAAAGTTGAAACATATTTAACTAGATTATTTAAATTGGTTTGTTGTTGGTGAAGTGGTTTGCTCGATTTTCTTAATCAAAGTGAGCGGCGTTTGACTATACTATTTTATTGAAAATGGGTGAGATATCACGTCTTAACACTAAATTAAACTTTGTGATGCCAATATAAAGATATTTCCCAAGTATAAGAGTAAACCAGATGGAAGAGATAGAAATAGTAGCAGAGATGGAGAAGAAAGAGAAGCATTTTGTGTTGGTTCATGGAGCTTGTCATGGAGCATGGTGTTGTTACAAGGTGGTAACTCTGCTCAAGTCATCAGGTCATAAAGTTACAACTTTAGACCTGGCTGCGTGTGGCACACATCCAAACCAATATCACCAGGTACCTTCAGCTGCTAATTATATTGAGCCTTTGATGGAATTCATGGCATCTCTCCCACCAGAAGAGAGGGTCGTTCTGGTGGGACACAGCTTGGGTGGTCTTAGTATATCTGTTGCCATGGAAAGGTTCCCTCAGAAAGTCTCCGTTGCAGTTTTTTGTACTGCTTTTATGCCAAGCCCTGATCTCAGTTTAACAACTTTGTTTGAAGAGGTAAACAATCTTTTTCTTTTTCTAACAAAATAACACGTACACAATAGACTTGGATGTGCTCAAGCTCAAGAACCATCAACTGTGGTTTTTTTTTTTTTTTTTTTTTCTTTGCTATTGCTCTCAGAAAAAAAACTTTGCACATTTTTCATTTAAAAGATTTTTTGCAGTTGACTTTTAATTATTATAAATTTGACTCTTTTTTTATTTCATATTATGGTTGTGAGAGTCAAGGATTAGTTCAATGTTAGGGGTAGAAGCTCTCATACATAGGGCTTTACATCTTTAAGAGAAGTAACTGTAGCAAAAGCGACCAACCATGAAATGGCCCATGAATTTTAAAGAGCAAATCCTTCCATCATTTTGTGATCTTTATAAATATGTAATTAGATTATTTTCTGTGTATGGTGTTTGTTGTCATAGGTTTTTACTGTAGAGGATCGTGCCGTATTATATGGTGGATCTTGTGAAGAACGACTATGATAAAAGTTCATTTAACTTATTTGACCATTTTCTTTTTGAATGGTTTTTAAAGAACAAAAAATCAAATATTTTACAATTCATTTAATTCGAGATCCATATAATTGGTGACTTTTTGTGATCTGTAATATAAACCAGTTTTAATTGTATCAGAGGCTCCATGAATGTACTTAAGTCCATATAATATTGATTGACTTGAACTTGGACTTGGACTTGGACTTGACTGTAACTCAGATTTTGAGATCAATTTTTAGTTGAAGGGAAAACTGTATGTACTACTTAAGAGTAAGGCTAGCAGGGTTAATGAGTACAGTTTAGCTGATAAGATAAAAAAATCAAATCATTTGTATCATAAATAGATTAGTTTGAGATGAGATAATTTTGTGGTATTCTGTGGCATTTTTATATTTTACACTGATTTAAACACTGTACTTCTAAAATCACACAGTACACTGGAAGAGTAGATTCCTATGTGGACTCGGTATACACGTTCGATGCTGGGACAGACAATCACCCTACCTCCATACTTTGTGGGCCTAACTTCATGGCATCCAAGTTGTATCAGCTCTCCCCACCTCAGGTAACATTTCAGAAACGATCAGACCAGGCTTAAAGGTTATTCCCAGCCCATTTTCCTGATAATTTGAAACTGAAATCCAACCCTGCCATTACTGGGATGCAGGTTAAATATAACTTTTGGCCATGCGGCTGCCCATGAGGGGTTTGGAATCTCAGACATTGTGGGAGCAAACCACAAGTTTGACCATCCAGTTAAAACCTCATGGGTGATCTGGATGCCCTTGTTTGACCTTTTTTTTTTTTTTTTTTTTAAATTATGAGAATCTCAAATTGTTTATTTCTACAATGTAAAATTGTGAAGTAGTGTAACTAATGTATTTCTGTGTTTGTGATAATTAAATTGAAGCAGGATTTAACACTTGCAGTGTCATTAGTGCGACCTCACCCCATGTTAACTGCTGTAGAATGGAATAAAGTGGCAGCAGTGACCAAAGAGAAATATGGATCAGTCGATAGTGTTTACATTGTGTGCGACCAAGACAATATTTTAAAACAAGATTTGCAAAGATGGATGATACAAAAGTATCCAACCAAGTAGGTGAAGCTCATCTCTGGTTCTGATCACATGCTCATGTTTTCAAAACCCAAGGAGTTGTGTTGTTGTCTCCAAGAGATTATAGATAAATACACCTAAATCTGTTCTTATGCCTGAAACTTGTTACCGCTTTTGCAGATATTACAAACTTATTGACCTACATTACTTGATTGCTTCATTGTTGGTTAAGTGGTTCCTTTGATACAGGGACAAACCTAAGAACTAATATAATATAAAGCAAAGGAAAAGCAAACGAAGGAGTCAAATCTAGAAACATTAATACAAATCCTAAGGGATTCAAGCAAAATATCAAACTAAATTAATGAAAAACAAATTTTGAGTGGGGTCACCAGTCCCCACTCATCATAACATGGTTATGTATCAACTTATGTAATTTATTTTATAACTTATTACACTTTTCGTTTATATAACAACATTTGAATCAAACAGAAAAAAACCAAAACAATATATATATATATATATATATTATATATATATATATATATATATATATATATATATATAAAGAATTAGAGTAATTATTAATGTAGAAAATGTTATGAAAATAAGAGAATGTCATGAAGATTTAGAGAATTTTTTTTAAGAAATCCTTTCTTAATTCCTGTTTGGTTCTCTTTTCTATATTCTAAATGGGTTTTTATAGTTGATTTTTTTTTTTTTTAAATGTTTTTATCTTCTTTATTAGTATATTAGATGCGGTTTTATTTCTTTTATTTTATGCAGCTCCTTCAATGTTTTACTCGAACTTATATAAATAAAACAGGAACGGGATGGAAGGTAAAAAAATAATAGTAGGAGATGGAGAAACAATTTGTTCTGGTTCATGGAGCCTGACATGGGGCATGGTGTTGGTACAAGGTTCTAACTCTGCAAAAATCATCAGGTCATAAAGTTAAAGCTTTAGACCTGGCAGCCAGTGGCACACACCCAAAGCAATTTCAGGAGCTTTGTTCTTTTTCAGATTACTTTGAGCCATTGATGGATTCATGACATCTCTAGCAGAAGAGGAAAGGGTGATTCTGGTAGGGCATAGCATGGGTATTGTTGATGCTTGATTTTGATACTAACGACTCACACGTGTAAAATGTTAAACGGGTTTGGAAGTTATACGTGATATGGAAATATGTAGCAAGAGAGGAAATAAAAGACGGTTTTTAAAGTGGTTCGGATGATCAAAAGCGATTCCTACGTCCACTGTAATTGTATTAATAGATGGTTACAGTCAGGTCGCATGTAATGAACTAAGTTACAATTTAGAGAGAAAATAGAGAGAGAGAGAGAGAGAGTATGTTGTTTAAGACTAAAAATAAGTCAATCCCGTAAATGAGAGAGGAACCCTCTATCTATAGTGGGATGATTCAAGGTAATAATTATGAGTCTGCAGTCCGGTAGGTGGGGTATAATTCCTAACCCGCTTCCCATTGATTGCATGTTTGCATGAGAGATATTCTTAAATTGCATAGGGCTTGGGTAGGTGAACGATTTCTAGCCACTCGCAAGCTTGACATTCACTTGCTGCATTGATGAGAATCATACCTCTTCCATCATTTTCGTCGTTGCATGATGTGATAACGTTTAGACGGCACAAAACCTTTGAATTATGATTGACTCTTACTGACAAGAGTCCATATCAGTCCTGACTTTTTAGACATGACAGGTATATTCAGCATAGCTGCTGCCATGGAAAGGTTCCCTCACAAAGTCTCTGTTTTATGCCTAACCTAAGTCTTACAACTCTAACTCAAGAGGTACTTCTACCTATTCATCTCTTTTATTATCACAACACCATCACACATCCTATCAAGCTTATTGTCCGTGAACACTATAGATTCCATTTCTTATATATTCAAACGTTAGCAGCTAAGTGTCTAATATAATACACTGTGCTGCAAAGTTTAATTATATAGACATACCTTAACTCACTATATCAATATTATATAATTTATCATTTATAGTATAAAAATAATTTACATTGAGATAATAATCATAATGAAGAAAAAATTCGAGGGGACTTGAAAATGTATATTATATTTAATAAATCTAAAGATTAGATGTTTTGTTCTTGTATTATTGGGAAGAAGAGTGCAGTCGCAGCTTGTGGGCTTGACAAACAGCCGGAATTTTTGTTTTTTAGGATAAGACAAACAGCCGACATCTTTCCTCTTTGGGCCTAACTTCATGTCATCGAAGTTCTACCAGCTGTCCCCAACTCGGGCAAGCCTCTTTTGTTCACTTCTTCAAATTCTGCCGTTGGAAAAAAATCATACTAACTGGGTCCACTCTGGTTAAGCTAAGCTTTGAATAGTTTTTTTTTTTTTTTTTTTTTTTTTTTTTAAACTTTTTATAATAATCAGGATATTTTGGTCGTTTACGCACAACTCATTAATCTCTGAGATTTATTGAATATTTTATAAGTATAAACCTAAAGAAACAGGTAACTACAATTTATTGTGATAGGTGACTCAAGATTTTAACTAAGAACTCAACGAATAGAACAAACCTTCTTAATCGTTAGACCAATCTCTTGGGTTTAAGATTTGATAGTTTATCCAATATGATAAGCGCCAATCTTTTGGAGTTAATTTTTGAATAGTTTGTCTAATATGATTAAGCTCTGCCAATTCTATAAATCAACCGAAATCATGAATGGATGTTGTGAGTAAAGTTAGAGGCCATTGTTTATAATATATAACCCTTTTTTAATATATTTTATCATATAAAAATTTATTTCGAAAACCTTCTTTTTAAGGTCCTACATTAAATTTCACATAACCCTATCAAAGCATTCTGTTTCCTTCAATCCCATCTCTTTTAATAAAAATCATTCACTTATTTGGCAAGAAGAATTGGTTTGTCTTATTGCCAGAAGACAATCTTACCGGTTAGCAGCAAATTTTGTAACTTGAAAACAGTGGAAGTACCTTTTCTACCTGTGACAACTTAATTTGTCGAGTCAAGCATAATTATGCAAAAGACTGCCGGCGCTGAGAACGAAGATTATTGTTGAATTTTAGATATTCGACATTATTGGTAGTTCTTCTACGTCTCATATAACGGTGGAGATATGAATTTGCAGGAGATTTGAAAAGGGTTTTATTGTAGTAAAAAAATTATGTGCATGCTCAACCACTGTATTAAGCGAATGGGCAGTCTCCAGCCGCCTACTTATCTGTTTTGTTTTAATCTACAAGTTAAAAAATTTATTAGAGACTTTGGTTTACTGCATAAATAGCATAATATCATCACACACTGAAACCCCTAGTTGAAACGATATTCCACCACAAATTCCCCAGCCATTGTCACCAGAGTCGGTAACCTTTACCACAATCATGGAGATGTTCCCGTGACCCATGTCAAGCATGTTTATTTCGCTATCTCTAAGAGACAGTGAGTGAGTTCTTGGGGTTGGAAAACATCGCCATATGATCTGCACCCTTAATCTCCATCACCTCTTTGACAGGATAGTTTTCGATCATCCAGTGCTGGAACTCCTTTAGGATCCCCATATCCTCCTCGCATACTATATATACTCGCGCAATTGATCCATACCCCTCGCTCGAGAAGTTTTTGGACTTTGCCAAGTCGTCTACAAATAGTGATCCTGGCCTAATTAACGTCTTCGCTAGCTCCAGATCCTTCAAAATATATTTTTAATTATATAATACAATTCAGGCATAATTTAATTGTCATCGATATTTTATTGTAAGGTTGAGGAGGGAGAGAGAGAGAGAGAGAGAGAGAGAGAGAGAGAGAGAGAGAGATGGCTAACCTCAACAGGGCTCAACTGATAGAGCTTGAATTTCAAGAACTCGCGGCCGAAGAACATTGACAGGAGAGATGGTTTTGTGTGAAAGGGGGAAAATTGAGTGTCCATCCAAGTTTCTGCTGGTGTTCTCTCGACAAACTTTTCAAAATATAAAAAGATAATAAGACTTCCGATCATAGATATGTACACAGAAATGAGATTTAGGAGCTAATCTTTTTAAAGCATAAACATGTGGAGCTAATTCATTGAAGTAGTTGAGAACGTACCTGGTCCAAGATATAAGATGGATTGTGGTTGGTGTCTGGCATGAAAGCTGTTAAGAAAACAGCGACAGAAATCTTTGCTGGGAATTTGTCCATTGCTAAAGCCAAATTCAAGCCTCCTAGGCTGTGACCAACAAGTATGATCTTTTCACCAGGTGGAAGAGAGGCCAAAATCTCCAACAAAGGCTCAGTGTAGTCATAAAATGAAAGAACTTCATGGATGGACTTCATGTTGATGCCAGAGGCAGCAAGGTCAAGCGCCGTGACCCGGTGACCAGCAGCCTCCAACCGTGGTTTGACTCTGTACCAGCTCCAAGCTCCGTGGTTTGCCCCATGCACTAGAACAAAATGTTTTTGTTTCACCGTCTCAGCCATTTTCTTTCTTTGCAGTGTTTCAGTAGTGTTCTGTGATTGATTTATAAAATTATGTGAGATGTTATATGGGCAACAAGATCAATTTACAGCTTGTGATAGGGTCCTACTCCTACCTCTAATAATGCAAGTAGAGTAAACGACATATTTCCACCCAAGGTTTGACGGAATTCTAAGTTGGTATCCCAAGTTTCATTTATTCCAGATTCCCACTCTTAAAATAACAATGTTAACAATTTTTAGGATAGTGAGAATGTAATTACCATAATACCCTTAACCCTAAATTAATAAATTATGTTTTAACCCCTAAATTACTAAAATTATAAATTAACCATCTTATTATGAAATTACTTCAATTACACCCTCAGTGACTGCGCACAGTCTCGGTTTTCACTGGATCTGGGCTGTTTTCGATGGCGGCGAACCCCCTGCTCACCTCCATCACCTTCTCCATCATCCGTTGTCCAAAACCCCTCTGGTTCCCAACTCATTGGGCCCTCCAATCGCCAGTGTCGTCAGGCTTTTGTCGTTCTTCGCTGGATTCCGATCGATTTCGGCCACGAAAATTCAATTGGACATTACTACTGCAATCAGCGTCTCCAAATCTACAAAACCCTAATGTCCCTAGCAACCGTTTAGTGGTCATTCGCCGGTGGAGACCGACGAAAACCAATCACATGTGGCAGTTGTCGTGGTTGGCGATCGGCGAGTGATGGGGGATTGTGAAGGGTAGGGTTTTATAGAGGGGAGGATGAGGGTTCGAATGGTGGTGACAAGGGTGATTTTGGGTGGAAGAAACGCTAGAAAAGGGTGAAAAATGGCGGCAGTGATGTTGGCTAACGTGCGTCGGAGCTTTGTTAGGGGCGGCGATCTGCTAATGTGCGTCTCCTCTGTAAAATGACCAATTTACCCCTGAACCGTTATATCTAACCATTTTCCGTTACTTTAAGGGTGGGAATATAAAATAAATGGAACTTGGGATACTAACTAGGATTTCGTCAAACCTTGGGTGGGAATATGCCGTTTACTCATCCAAGTAAAACAAACTTTTCTTTCTCATAGTGCACACGTTATATAACAAAAATGTATTTTGATTAAAATCGATGATAACTTTACAAATTGAAAATTCCATCTATGAAAGTCTAAGGTCATATTAGAAAAAGGTAATGGTGACAATTTAGAAGTCAAAACAAGTATGATGACGATGTAGATTAACGTCTTTTGCTTTTTGTTTTGTTCCTTCCGCCACTAAATGTCGTTACTTCTTTTAAGAATTTTTTTTTTTTTTTTAATAACATAATGCTTGATTGCTTTCAACGTTTTCCATTATATATTCCTTTTAAGTTATTTGAAATAGGTTTTGATTAATACTAATCAGAGTTTCGATAGGTTGTGTGGATGGGTGGACTGTTTTAGTCGCTTCAGGCACTATACCTGTGACATTATTGATGGAATTTGGGTTGGCCTGTGGTAAGTAACTTTATATGGAAAATAGTGAAACCTATAAACTCAGTCAATATTAATGTAGTAGGATTTCTACTAGAGTTTATCCACTGATTATTAAGTCCGGCTTGACTAATTCGTGGGTCCTACTTATTAGAGTGGCAGTATTTGTTATGCAGTTGGACACAAAGTATTCCACTTTCCCTCAATTTCGATGGTTGCATTATCATCTGGAGTCTGGAGAGAGCGGAGCACCTATATGAAGCTTGAGCCGTCGCTGGGGCATACCATCACGTCATTGTTTCAATAATTATATATAGGCTAACAGCTAACTAGTAAATGTGTATGTGATAGTGGAGGACATGAATTCAATTGATATGATATTTTATTCAAATAATTTATTCTTGTTCAATTCCATAAGCAATAATAGAAATGCCAGCTCAGTTCCATGCCTTTGTAACAACTTAATGCTTCAGTTTGTTGCACGTTTATATTTTATGTTACTATATATTGATACAGTATTTGATGCGGCGCCATATCCTTCCATAAATTAATAAGACAATGACATTTGGTGTGTTTGATTTATTATGTGGGGTACGCCTTTTTGTAAAAGTTGAGTTGAGTGGATATTACGAGATAGAATTTAAAAATTAACAAAAATATTTTCTAGGTTTGTTAATATAGTTAAACAGTCCTATAATAAAAAAATTTAAAAATTAACAAAAACACCTTCACCTACTCATTAAATGCCGGTAGCCAGCCACCACTGTTGGAGGGTGGCCGACAGTCGTTATACTGGCACATGATTGACTGGATTTGATCGATCATGTGTCGATATGACCTTTTTCGGCTAGATCTATTGTGAATCTGGTCACGTTTGGTCATCAATGATGATCATATCTTGGCAGTCGTTGACAACCATCCACAGCCAAAGATCTGGCCTTTTTCCGGTCAGACTCACAGTAGACTGGCTAGAAAAGGCTAAATCGACGCACTACCTACCAAATCCAACCGGTAGTGCGTCATTACACCAAATTTCGGCTACCTTCTGACAGTAGTGGCCAGAATCTGGCAAATGTGGGTGGGTGGGGGTGTTTTTATCAATTTTTAAACTTTTTTTGTTGGGAGTGTTTAGTTAAATTAACAAACATAGGGGGTTTAAAATAGTTGAATAAAATTGAATTGGATTTTCATAATAGAAAAACAAATATGTATTTTGAATAGGGTAAGATAGAAATAAAGAAACAAACATAAAAGATTTCGAAGCAATATTTGTTTACTATAAATTAATAAGGCAATAATATTATTATTCAAACATTTTATTTATATATTTTTTTTATAATACTACATTTACAAAGATTGTATGCAAAATTTTACATACAAAGTGACGTAATTGAATATAAAATATCAAGTAAATAAATACACATTAAATGATATTTAAGGAGACATCATTTTGTAGGCAAGACTTTGTATATATAGTGTTACTCTTTCTTTTTTATATTTTAACACTTATTTTGAGAGATTTATCTTTTAATCTAAAAAGCCTTTTTTGTCATTTTTGTTTAAAGTTATTTTAATTAAAATACCCTTATATGATTAATATTGTTTTAAATAAAATATTTGGAATATTGCTTAACTTTTTTGACATTTTTAATTATCACTTAATTTTATGTAGTTAGTATAAAAATGCACTAGGGTTGGTAACAATAATCCATTTTAGGTTTGGTGGAACAATAATGCAAAATCTCCGGAGGTCTAATTCTCCTAAATAGAAATTTAAGGTGATAAAATAAATCATGAATAAACCGAAAATATTCATTAAATCATAATGTCCAACTAATTTTAAGAGTTTTGTCTTATTTCTTAAATTTCAAGTGACTTTTTTATTTTATGTAATTAAACCTCAGAGTTGAATTATCTTCATTAAGAGATTATCCAGGGTAATAAATTTGTCCTTAACTGTTAGTGAACCAAAACTATAGATACGAATTTTTTTTTTTGATTATGTGAGGTTAATGGAAAACCCTATGCAACAACTTCAAAGATGTTAACTATCATTGGGTGGCTGAGTGGAGCAAAAGGGACCTTTGAGTGTATTATTCAAGAGATCTTGAGTTCGATTCTTCTTGGTTGCTATTATTGGAGGGTTTATCTAGTCATTAACTTTATAATTTTGGAAGATTAGTCGAAGAAAAAAAATCTTTTAAGAAGTTTATGTGAAAATATGCCATTTTGGAAACCGGTGTAAAATAATAATTTAAATTTAACATATTTCAAGTCCATGTAAAATTAATGAAAACTGATGTAGAGAATAGAGTCAAGAGACCTCAACATTGACATTGAAAAAATGAATACATAATATAGTACAAATTGTAGTTGATAGGATCTTGGTTTATCCTTTATGTAAATTTAGAGAATAAAATAATAGATTGCAAATCTTAGTCTTGACTCTTGACTATTATTAAAGTGAAATTTTACATATATAAACACTATCTCCTTTCCTAGTCCTTATGGCAGGCCCACCCACCATCCAACTACATTATTTTCACATGAAAGCTCTTTGAACATTGAACTTTCCCATTATAAAATCAAAATGTGAATTTGCTTTGGGGCCGTACCTCTGTTTTGGCTGTTTGGACAGAGCTTGTTGGCAACGAAGTTGGGGTCAAAAATAGCAGAAGTTCAAGTTGGTGGGTTTTCTAATGAGTAAACGACTTTTTCCCACCCAAGGTTTGCCTTAACAACACTTTTCCACCCAATGTTCATATTCTGTTAATATCGAAAATGCATTTCACTTTCTCAGCGGACGTTCGACGAGTTACCAAGAGCCAAGGTAAGAGGGTTTTTGTAGAGTGGAGGCCGATGAATCGAATGGTGGTGACCGATTGGATATTCATTGTTAGAATCAACTAAGAATAGGAAGTTTTAGCTTTGTGGTGGCTGACAATCGATGAGAAATTAGGAGCTAGAGTGAAAGGGGTTTTGTAGAAAGGAGATCGGAGATTCAAATGGTAGTGACGAAGAGAATTTTCGCTGCCAGAATCGGTCGAAATCGGTTTTAGGTAGTAACAAAATATTAACTTTGGGTGGAAAAATGGTATCATTAAGGCAAACATTGGGTGGGAAAAAGTCGTTTACTCTTTTCTAATCCATGATCAAATGAAAACTAAAAGTCTTAATAAGACTTCATCAGGGTCCATTTGAAGAATTAAGACATCCAAATCACGCCAAAAGACACTTGAAACATGTTTTTTTACACCAAAGATGATTCTCAAGATATTATTTACATAATTGAATTGCATATCCAAGACAGTTGGACCGCTTACTTATTGCGTATTGAATTAAATTAGAGAATTAATAGATGGTGAAATGGTAGGTTTACCTCTTTTACCAGAGTTGCAAGAGGGGCTACAACATTTGGCATGAAGGCTTTAATGTAGACAACTACCAAGATTTTGTATGGGAAGGTCTCTATGGCTAAAGAAATGCCCATACCACCATAACCATGACCAACTAAAATCACCTTCTCATCTGGGGCAGAGAGCCCATGAACTAACTCCATCAATGGTTGCAGATAATCGGATATGGAGACAACTTCATCCATCCGCTTGGGGTTGATCCCACTGGCACTGATAGGGACCCTATCAAATTAAAACAAAACTAGCAACAAACAATCCAAAAATTGCACTAGGAAAGACAAATCAAATCTGAAAATAACCAATACTGTATTTAATCAGATAATTGATAAAGAGAAATGGTTTCAACAGCCCAAAATAACTAAGGACAAATAATTCCCAATAGTTCGAGGAGCTGGGGACCTCCCTTAATTACCTTTGTAAAATTATCCTTAGCCTCTCTCTATACACACCTCCATTTATATACTAATCCACTCTGCTAAATATTCCTTCTATTAACAACTTGATTCCCTTAACACGTGAATGTTACCCAACCAACTCCCACTAGCACCCATGGACCTTACACACTCATCACCCTACTGCCCTTATCCCCTTTATGCCTTTTATATCGATAAACTTTACTAATGGGAGACCTATCAATACACACACTCTCTCTCTCCCTTCACCCCCCCCCCCCCCCCCCCCCCCCCCCCCCCCTCTTGAAGAGCCACCTTGTCCTCAAGGTGAAATTGAAAGAACTACAGGTTGATGACGTCGTACGCCTCCCAAGAAGCTTCAAAGGGAGCTAAGTCTTTCCATTTAATAAGGGCCTCCTTAGAGCCATCTAATAAAGTGTGGACTGCCAACACAGATTCTGGTTGCATAATGAGTTCCAGGTCTTCAGTCGTAAACGAGGGAAGTGGTTGCATAGGGACAAAAGTGTGCAGGCTACGCTTAAGCTGAGATACGTGAAAGGCGGGATGAATCTTAGCCGTCAGTAGTAACTCTAGTTTGTATGCAACCTGTCCAATCCTCTCTAAGATGTAAAAGGACATTAAAATCATGGACTCAACTTTTCGTTGAATTTTCTGGCCAAAGACTTAAACCGATATGGTTGGAGCTTTAAAAACACCTAATCTCCTGGTTGAAAAGAGACATCCTGACGGTGTAAGTCAACGTTTTCCTTCATGTGCCCTTGGGCTATAGTCAAGTTATGCTTCAGCTCATCCAATATGGAATTGCACTCAACCATTTGTTGATTTACCTCTTCAACCAATGATGGATAGTCTGTAAACCTGAGTAGAGTAGGTGGATCTCTACCATATAAAGCCTTAAAAGGTGTCATTTTGGTTGAGCAGTGGTAAGTAGTATTGTTCCAAAATTCTGCCCAGGCTAGCCATTGTGGCCACTGCTTGGGTTGAGTTCTACAAAAACATCTTCAGTAAGCTTCCAAACACCGATTGACTACCTCTATCTGACCATCAGTTTGAAGGTGATAAGCAGAGCTAAATTTTAATGTGGTGCCCACTGCCTTGAAGAGTTCTTGCCAAAAATGACTGAGAAACACCTTATCCCTATTCGATACAATCGACTTTGGAAAAGTATGAAGCTTAACAATGTCCAAAATAAACACAGTAGCCACCTCCCTAGCACTATAGGGGTGACACAAGGGCATGAAATGACTATATTTTGTGAGTCGATTCACCACCACCATAATAGTGTCCGACCCTTTGGCTTTGGGTAACTCTCCAATGAAATCCATACTAACATCCTCAAACACCTGTGTAGGAATGGGCAAAGGTTGGTGAAGACCTGCTGGTTTATGAGCAAAATGCTTGTTTAACTGACAAATGGAGCACTTCTGCACATACTCTTAAACAACCCTCTTAATTCCTTCCCAAAATACTATATTACTCACCCTTTTATAGGTCCTGAAAAAGCCTAAATGCCCTCCCGCTAGACTGAAGTGGAACTCCTTTAAAACTTAGGAATGAATTTAGAAGATTTTGATAATACTAACCGGTTTTTGTAGAGGAGGTAACCTCGACGAAGACAATAGTGCGTTCGACTTGTTGGATAAAAAAGGAGGTCTTGGATGATGGTTTGAACCTTGGGATCCTGTTGTGCTTCAGACCCCAGTTCATCAAAGTCTAAAAATTTCACCACAGAAATGGTAGCCATCTCAGTCCTTTCTTCTTTTCTAGATAAGGCGTCAGCAACCGGGTTAGAGTTGCCAAGTTGATAATGTATTTCAAATGAAAAACCTAGGACCTTGGCAATCCTCTTTTGTTGCTCTGGTGTCTTTACTCATTGATCTGTTAGAAACTATAGACTTTGCTGGTCTGTTTTAATAATGAATTTACACCCGATAAGGTAGTGGCTCCATTTGTGGACGACAAACATGATTGCCATAAGTTCCCTCTCATACGCTGATTTTTGCCTTGAGTGACAAGAGAAAGCTTTACTAAGGAGGGCAATTGAGCTTAGATTCTAGACCAAGAAATGAATACATATATATAGTACAAATTGTAGTTAGTAGGATCTGGGTTTCCTTTATGTAAATTTAGGATAAAATAATAGGTTGCGAATCTTAGTCTTGACTCTTGACTCTATCAAAGTGGAATTTTACAAACATTAACATTATCTCTTTCCTGTCCTTATGGCAGGCCCACCCACCATCAACTACATATTTTCACATGACAAGCCTCTTGAACATTGAACTTCCCATTATAAAATCAAAATGTGAATTTGTTGGGGCGCTGCCTCTGTTTTGGCTGTTTGGACAGAGCTGTTGGCAACGAAATTGGGGTCAAAAATAGCAGAAGTTCAAGTTGGTGGGTTTTCTAATGAGTAAACGACTTTTCCCACCCAAGGTTTGCCTTAATAACACTTTTCCACCAATGTTCATATTCTGTTAATATCCAAAATGCATTTACTTTCTCAGCCGATGTTTGACGAGTTATAAGAGCCAGGGTAAGAGGGTTTTGTAGAGTAGAGGCCGGTGAATCGAATGGTGGTAACCAATTGGATATTTGTTGTCAGATCAACTAAGAATAGGAAGTTTTAGCTTTGTGGTGGCTGACAATCGGTGAGAAATTAGGAGCTAAAGTGAAAGGGGTTTTGTAGAAAGGAGATCGGAGGTTCAAACGGTAGTGCGAAGAGAATTTTCGTGCCAGAATCGGTCGAAATAGGCTTTAGGCAGTAACAAAATATAACTTGTGGTGGAAAAATGGTATCATTAAGGCAAACATTGGGTGAGAAAAAGCCATACTCTTTCTAATCCATGATCAAATGAAAACTAATGTCTTATAAGATTTTTTTTTTTTTTTTAATAACATAATGCTTGATTGCTTTCAACGTTTTCCATTATATATTCCTTTTAAGTTATTTGAAATAGGTTTTGATTAATACTAATCAGAGTTTCGATAGGTTGTGTGGATGGGAGGACTGTTTTAGTCGCTTCAGGCACTATACCTGTGACATTATTGATGGAATTTGGATTGGCCTGTGGTAAGTAACTTTATATGGAAAATAGTGAAAGCTATAAACTCAGTCAATATTAATGTAGTAGGATTTCCACTAGAGTTTATCCACTGATTATTAAGTCTGGCTTGACTAATTCGTGGGTCCTATTTGTTAGAGTGGCAGTATTTGTTATGCAGTTGGACACAAAGTATTCCACTTTCCCTCAATTTCGATAATTGCATTATCATCTGGAGTCTGGAGAGAGCGGAGCACCTATATAAAGCTTGAGCCGTCGCTGGGGCATACCATCACTTCATTGTTTCAAGAATTATATATAGGCTACCAGCTAACTAGTAAATGTTTCAATTGATATGATATTTTATTCAAATAATTTATTCTTGTTCAATTCCATAAGCAATAATAGAAATGCCAGCTCAGTTCCATGCCTTTGTAACAACTTAATGCTTCAGTTTTTTGCACGTTTACATTTTATGTTACTATATATTGATACAGTATTTGATGCGACGCCATATCCTTTCATAAATTAATAAGACAATGACATTTGGTGTGTTTGTTCTATTATGTGGGGTACGACTTTTTGTAAAAGTTGAGTTGCGTTATATTACGAGAAAGATTTAAAAATTACCAAAAGCACGTTAGTTTGTTAATATAGCTAAACTGTCCTAGAATAATAAAATTTAAAAAT
This sequence comes from Pistacia vera, assembly GCF_008641045.1. NCBI lineage: Eukaryota > Viridiplantae > Streptophyta > Magnoliopsida > Sapindales > Anacardiaceae > Pistacia > Pistacia vera. The sequence continues at coordinate 482,955 of NW_022195500.1, forward strand.
TAATAAAAATATTCTCACACACCAATTAAATATTTGTAGCCAGTCATCATTGTTGAAAAGTGGCCAACAGTTGCTATAATGGCACATGATTGGCTAAATTTAGTTGATTATGTGTCGATATGACCTTTTCTGATTAGATCCACTGTAGATCTGGTTACGTTTGGTCATCAACGATGACCATTTCTTGACAATTGTTGACAACCATCCACAATCAAAGATTTGGTATTTTTTAGCCAGATTCAAGGAGGACTGGCTAAAAAAAGCTAGATCGATGTACTACCTACCAAATCTAACCGGTAGTGCGTCATTTCACCAAATTTTAGCTATCTTTCGACGGTAACGGCCAGAATCTGACAAATGTGGGTGGGTGGAGGTGTTTTTGTTAATTTCTAAACTTTTTTTTGTTGAGGATGTTTAGTTAAATTAACAAATATAGGAGGTTTAAAAATAGTTGAATAAAATAGAATTGGATTTTCATAATAGAAAAACAAATATGTATTTTGGATAGGATAAGATAGAAATAAAGAAACAAACATAAAAGATTTCGAAGCAATATTTGTTTACTATAAATTAATAAGGCAATAATAGTATTATTCAAATATTTTATTTATATTTTTTTTATAATACCATATTTACAAAGATTGTACGCAAAATTTTACATATAAAGTGACGTAATTGAATATAAAATATCAAGTTAATAAATGCACATTAAATGATATTTAATAAGACACCATTTTGTACGCAAGACTTTGTATATATAGTGTTACTCTTTCTTTTTTATATTTTAACCCTTATTTTGAGAGATTTATCTTTTAATCTAAAAAGCCTTTTTTGTCATTTTTGTTTAAAGTTATTTTAATTCAAATACCCTTATATGATTAATATTGTTTTAAATAAAATATTTGGAATATTGCTTAACTTTTTTGACATTTTTAATTATCACTTAACTTTATGTAGTTAGTATAAAAATGCACTAGGGTTGGTAACAATAATCCATTTTAGGTTTGGTGGAACAATAATGCAAAATCTCCGGAGGTCTAATTCTCCTAAATAGAAATTTAAGGTGATAAAATAAATCATGAATAAACCGTAAATATTCATTAAATCATAATGTCCAACTAATTTTAAGAGTTTTGTCTTATTTCTTAAATTTCAAGTGACTTTTTTATTTTATGTAATTAAACCTCAGAGTTGAATTATCTTCATTAAGAGATTATCCAGGGTAATAAATTTGTCCTTAACTGTTAGTGAACCAAAACTATAGATACGAATTTTTTTTTGATTATGTGAGGTTAATGGAAAACCCTATGCAACAATTTCAAAGATGTCAACTATTATTGAGTGGTCGAGTGGAGCAAAAGGGACATTTGAGTGTATTATTCAAGAGATATTGAATTCGATCCTTCTTGATTGTTATTATTAGAGGGTTTATCTAGTCATTAACTTCATAATTTTGGAAGATTAGTCGAAGAAAAAAAATCTTTTAAGAAGTTTATGTGAAAATATGCCATTTTGGAAACCGGTGTAAAATAATAATTTAAATTTAACATAGTTCAAGTGCATGTAAAATTAATGAAAACTGATGTAGAGGATAGAGTCAAGAGACCTCAACATTGACATTGAAAAAATGAATACATAATATAGTACAAATTGTAGTTAGTAGGATCTGGGTTTATCCTTTATGTAAATTTAGAGAATAAAATAATAGGTTGCGAATCTTAGTCTTGACTCTTGACTATCATCAAAGTGGAATTTTACACACATTAACATTATCTCCTTTCCTAGTCCTTATGGCAGGCCCACCCACCATCCAACTACATTATTTTCACATGACAAGCTCTTTGAACATTGAACTTTCCCATTATAAAATCAAAATGTGAATTTGCTTTGGGGCCGCCTGCCTCTGTTTTGGCTGTTTGGACAGAGCTTGTTGGCAACGAAATTGGGGTCAAAAATAGCAGAAGTTCAAGTTGGTGGGTTTTCTAATGAGTAAACGACTTTTTCCCACCCAAGGTTTGCCTTAATAACACTTTTCCACCCAATGTTCATATTCTGTTAATATCCAAAATGCATTTCACTTTCTCAGCCGATGTTTGACGAGTTATCAAGAGCCAGGGTAAGAGGGTTTTTGTAGAGTAGAGGCCGGTGAATCGAATGGTGGTAACCAATTGGATATTTGTTGTCAGAATCAACTAAGAATAGGAAGTTTTAGCTTTGTGGTGGCTGACAATCGGTGAGAAATTAGGAGCTAAAGTGAAAGGGGTTTTGTAGAAAGGAGATCGGAGGTTCAAACGGTAGTGACGAAGAGAATTTTCGTTGCCAGAATCGGTCGAAATAGGCTTTAGGCAGTAACAAAATATTAACTTTGGGTGGAAAAATGGTATCATTAAGGCAAACATTGGGTGAGAAAAAGCCATTTACTCTTTTCTAATCCATGATCAAATGAAAACTAAATGTCTTAATAAGACTTCATCAGGGTCCAGTTGAAGAATTGAGACATCCAAATCACGCCAAAAATAAAACAAAACTAGCAACAAACAATCCAAAATTGCAATAGGAAAGACAAATCAAATCTGAAAATAACCAATACTGTATTTAATTAGATAATTGATAAAGAGAAATGGTTTCAACAGCCCAAAATAACTAAGGACAGATAATTCCCAATAGTTCGAGAAGCTGGGGACCTCCCTTAATTACCTTTGTAAAATTATCCTTAGCCTCTCTCTAAACACACCTCCATTTATATACTAATCCACTCTGCTAAATATTCCTTCTATTAACAACTTGATTCCCTTAACACGTGAATGTTACCCAACCAACTCCCACTAGCACCCATGCACCTTACACACTCATCACCTTATTGCCCTTATCCCCTTTATGCCCTTTATATCGATAAACTTTACTAATGGGAGACCTATCAATACCCTATCTCTCTCTCTCTCTCTCTCTCTCATTTCGAAGAGCTACCTTGTCCTCAAGGTGGAATTGAAGGAACTGCAGGTTGATGATGTCGTACGCCTCCCAAGAAGCTTTAAAGGGAGCTAAGTCTTTCCACTTAATAAGGACTTCCTTAGAGCCATCTAATAAAGTGTGGACTGCCAACACAGATTCTGGTTGCATAATGAGTTCCAGGTCTTCAGTCGTAAACGAGGGAAATGGTTGGATAGGGACAAAAGTGTGCAGGCTACGCTTAAGTTGAGATACGTGAAAGGCGGGATGAATCTTAGCCGTCAGTAGTAACTCTAGTTTGTATGCAACCTGTCTAATCCTCTCTAAGATGGTAAAAGGACCATACAATCATGGACTCAACTTTTCGTTGAATTTTCTAGCCAAAGACTTAAACCGATATGGTTGGAGCTTTAAAAACACCTAATCTCCTGGTTAAAAAGAGACATCCTGACGGTGTAAGTCAACGTTTTCCTTCATGTGCCCCTGGGCTATAGTCAAGTTATGCTTCAGCTCATCCAATGTGGAATTGCACTCAGCCATTTGCTGATTTACCTCTTCAACCAATGATGGATAGTCTGTAAACCTAAGTAGAGTAGGTGGATCTCTACCATATAAAGCCTTAAAAGGTGTCATTTTGGTTGAGTAGTGGTACACAGTATTGTACCAAAATTCTGCCCAGGCCAGCCATTGTGGCCACTGCTTGGGTTGAGTTCTACAAAAACATCTTAAGTAAGCTTCCAAACACTGATTGACTACCTCCATCTGACCATTAGTTTGAAGGTGATAAGTAGAGCTAAATTTTAATGTGGTGCCTACTACCTTAAAGAGTTCTTGCCAAAAATGACTGAGAAACACCTTATCCCTATTCAATACAATCGACTTTGGAAAACCATGAAGCTTAACAATGTCTGAAATAAACACAACAGCCACCTCCCTAGCACTATAGAGGTGACACAAGGGCATGAAATGACTTTATTTTGTGAGTCGATTCACCACCACCATGATAGTGTCCGGCCCTTTGGCTTTGGGTAACCCTCCAAAGAAATCCATACCAACATCCTCAAACACCTGTGTAGGAATGGGCAAAGGTTGGTGAAGACCTGCTGGTTTATGAGCAAACTGCTTGTTTAATTGACAAATGGAGCACTTCTGCACATACTCTTAAACAACCCTCTTAATTCCTTCCCAAAATACTATATTACTCACCCTTTTATAGGTCCTGAAAAAGCCTAAATGCCCTCCCGCTAGACTGACGTGGAACTCCTTTAAAACTTAGGAATGAGTTTAGAAGATTTTGATAATACTAACCGGTTTTTGTAGAGGAGGTAACCTCGACAAAGACAATAGTGCGGTCGACTTGTTGGATAAAAAAAGAGGTATTGGATGATGGTTTGAACCTTGGGATCCTGCTGTGCTTCAGACCCCAGTTCATCAAAGTCTGAAAATTTCACCACAGAAATGGTAGCCATCTCAGTCCTTTCTTCTTTTCTAGATAGGGCGTCAGCAACCGGGTTAGAGTTGCCAAGTTGATAATGTATTTCAAATGAAAAACCTAGGACCTTGGTAATCCTCTTTTGTTGCTCTGGTGTCTTTACTCATTGATCTGTTAGAAACTGTAGACTTCACTGGTCTGTTTTAATAATGAATTTACACCCGATAAGGTAGTGACTCCATTTGTGGACAACAAACATGATTGCCATAAGTTCCCTCTCATACACTGATTTTTGCCTTGAGTGACAAGAGAAAGCTTTACTAAGGAGGGCAATTGAGCTTAGATTCTAGACCAAGACAACCCCCATGCCTAACCCCGATGCATTGATGTGAACTTCAAAAGGTAGGTTAAAATCCGAGACTGCTAGGATAGGTACCGATGTCATTGCTGTTTTAAGTGCCACAAAAGCTTGCTGTGCTTGGTCATTCGATTCAAAAGAATCCTTTCGAAGCAACTGTGTCAAGGGTTGAGCTATTAACCCGTAATTTTTCACAAAACCCCTTTAGTAGCCTGTTAGCCCAAAAATCCTCTTAACCCTTTTACGGTGCATGGAATTGGCCAGGATAACATAGAATCAATCTTCTAAGGATCATCCTCTACCCCATTAGAAGAAATTAAGTGGCCCAAGTACTCCAATTTCTGTCGGGCAAACAACATTTCTTGTAATTAACTACCAACTCATTTTCAGTAAGGATTTGGAAGGCTTGTCACATATGATGAAGGTGAAAATCTAAATCAAGGCTATAAATGAGGACATCATCCAAAAAAAAAACCTAGTATGAACTTTCTTAAGACTAGTTTGAATATGGTATTCATTAAAGCTTGGAAGGTGGAGGGGGCATTCGTCAATCCAAACGACATGACTAGGAACTCATAATGCCCCTCATGAGTCTAAAGGCTGTTTTGGGAACATCTTCCTCTCTCACTGTAATTTGGTGATAACCGAATTTCAAATCCAGCGTAGTAAAGATTGGTACCCTAGGTAGCTCATCTAGAAGTTCGTCTATTGAAGGAATATGAAACTTGTCTGGGATGGTAAGGTTGTTGAGTGTCTTGTATCGATACAAAAACACCAGCTGCCATCCTTCTTCTTGACTAGCAACACAGGACTGACAAAAGGGTTGGTACTTGGTTGAATAATCCCGACCACCATCATCTCTCCAACCAATCTCTCGATTTCATTTTTCTGGGAATAGGGGTATTTGTAGGGGCGTATGTTAAGGGGTTTGGCAGCATCCTGTAACACTATGGCATGGTCAGTGGGTCTTTTAGGGGGTAGTTTAGTAAGGTGTTAGAACAAATGGCTAAATTCACCTAATACAGCAACTCTCGGTTCAATGGGTTTCCCTGCTTCTCCCTTACTCTCTATGGAACACAACTCCACTACATTTTCAGCATCCTCACTTTGCAATGACTTTAACATAGCTTTAAGGGAGACTACTGTCTTGTCTAGAAAGGGATCCCCTTGTAAAATTATCTTCTTCCTGTCACTGACAAAAACAATTGTCAGATTTTTCCAGTTAAAGCACACATCCCCTAGGGTACTCAACCACGAAATACCTAACACCACATTTGTCCCTCCGAGATCAAAAGGAAAAAAATCATGTTTCAATTCACCTCCTGGATCCTCAAACTCACTCCCCTACAAGTGCCCTCTCCTCTGACCGTAAACCCATTACCAACCATAACCCCAAACGACCTCCCCTTCTCAACGTCCAATCCCAATTTTCTCACCAAATCATGCGAAATGAAGCTATGGGAAGCTCTGCTATCCACGAATCAATTTCTCACTTCCAATCACACATTTGAGCTTCAAAGTTTTGTTAGTAGTCATGCCCACAATTTGCGTTTCATTGATGAGGGGAGAGGATTACCTTCTTCAGAAGGTTCAACGATGGGTTCAAGACTGTTTGTTTCTTTTTCTGGATCGTCGTTGTCAGTCACCAATAGAATTTGGAGTGACTTACCTTTGCATCTATGGTTAGGGCCAAATTTTTTGTTGCACCTAAAACACAAACCTCTGTCTCTCTTGAACTATAGCTCAGCGTTAGTCATTCACCGAAAATTCTCTCCACAAAAACTAGGTGGAGCTGGCTCTACTAATCATTCTTGACAATCGTGAATTCAATTGGGAAAGAAATTTTGACCCAGCTCTGGATTTTGTAGAGAAATGACCCATGTATTTGGGCACACGGGTTTTGGGCTTTGTGTGACCAAAGTGTAATTATCCAGCTTGTTGTTTTGGGCCTTGAATAACTTGGGTCGATTCCTCTCTAAAACCCAATTCTTCTCTCCCAGCCGATGGGCCTGATTTATTATTACAAATAGTGAAGTGAGCTGTTTCAAACGCATCTTAACCCTTATCTCTTCTTTCAGCCCATTCGTGAAGATCCCCATTAGAAGGTCTTCTCCTACTTCGCATAAGGGTGCCGCATGAGCCTCAAAATTTTCTCTGTATTCTGTAATTGTACCCGTTTGTCGTAAAGCCACCAAAGCTTCATACGTTGACCTTTTGAAGGAAGGCCTGAATCTCTCAATCACAGTAGCTTCTAAGGCTTCCCACGAACTGATTGGTGCTCTCCACCCACTAATACCAGTTCAAGGCACGTCCCACCATACCAACGGCTGCGACTTCCACCTTCTCTTTAGCCTCATAACCGTTCACCACAAAGTATCAGTCAACCCTGAAGGTCCAGCCATATGGATCTTCCCCATTGAACACTGGTAGCTCTAGTTTCTTAATCCTCTTCTCATCCTTAGAATTTTTAGTTTCTTTGGTTCGATCAATCCCCACTATCGCCACTGTTTGAGTGCTCAACGTTGGATGTTTTTCCCTTATCACGACTCGTACTCGTCTCCCTTTCCTCCTTTAACCTCATCCATTTGCGAAGGTCAAGGAGGTATCCCTTGATGCTTCCCAGTTCTTCCTTCACATTCCCTATTTCTGTTTCCACTTTCCCCATCTCCTTCTCCAAACCATCTACCCTTTGTTCCATTTTTGTTTTAGTCATTACCTAAACAAGGCTTTGATACCAATTTGATGGGAACCCTGTCAGATTAAAACAAAACCAGCAACAAACAATCCAAAATTGCACTAGGATAGACAAATCAAATATGAAAATAACCAATATTGTATTTAATTAGATAATTGATAAGAGAAATGGTTTCAACATCCCAAAAAAACTAAGGATAGATAATTCCCAGCAGTTCGAGAAGCTATGGACCTCCCTTAATTACCTTTTTAAAATTATTCTTAACCTCTCTCTAAACCTCTTTTTATATACTAATCCACTCTACTAAATATTCCTTTTATTAACAAATTGATTCCCTTAACATATGAATGTTACCCAACCAACTCCCACTAGCACCCATGCACCTTACAACACCTATCACCCTACTGCCCTTATCCCCTTTATGCCCTTTATATTAATAAACTTTACTAATGGGAGGCCTATCAGGCACCCAGGTCATCCAAAGCTGTAACACGATGACCACTTGATTTAAGAAATGTTGCCACCTTATACCAGCACCATGCCCCAAGACAGAGACCATGAACTAGAACAAAGTGCTTCACCTTCTCCATTTCTTAACTCTAATTCTGAATTCTGATCGGGTTCTCATAGCTTTAGATATCTCCCTATGTTGAGCAAGACATAAAAAGTTAATTTTGTAATTAATTTAGATCATTTTCATCATTTTTTTTTTTAAATAGAGGCTTAAATTATTATAGATTAGTTTGTCTGGATAAAAAATTTACTAGATTTCTATACATGTATTTGAAAAATTAATGATCAGGGGTGTCTGGACCAATTTATGCGCATCTTAGCTAATTCCCTGGGACCTTAGAACTACCGGCTAGGTAAGAGTTCCAATGGCTACTCCTATTAGCAACCGAAGACGAACTCCAACTCAAAACTTCTTAAGTAATACACTCAAGAATCTTTTATCTAACCACTTGGTCACCTAAAGATAGTTTAACTTCAACAAATCAATATCTCATTTTCATCGTATCGTTGACATTAGGATAGAAAAAACAATAGATGAATGGTATATAATTGGGTCCGATAGATAAGACACGGCATAACCCAGCGTGTATTGGGCTTAATGTGGCCCAATAGTCTTGTTTGTGTTTGATGTTGGATTCCACCTCCAGTGTAATGGGGTCCATTGAAAATTGTGTTCAATTGAACCAGTGGCCTCCTCCGTCCCTCTTGCCACTCTTTGCCCATAAAAGAAGAGGACTACAGTTGTGCTATCACATTTGGCTATTGGCAAGTTAATTAAATGAGCATGGTGCCCTTGCTTTTTCCTGTTATTTACAATTTCCTCGCCATTGAAGCCTTTGCCTACCAGTTCATAATAATAATTAAAAAAAAATCAATAATGATAAATATGCCAGCTCAATTTATCTGCCTTTGCAACAATAAAAATTAAAATACTTAAGTTAGATTTGTTGCAAGTACTTTAATAATTTACTAGAATAACTTGTATTAAAGCGTGAAATGAAGCATGATACGTCGAGTTGATAACTATTTTGACATAAATTCTATGGTGTATATATATATATGAATAATATTTCTTTTTATGACCGGGAGTGTCCAAGCCAGTTTATGCACATCTCAACTAATCTCTCAGGGCCTTAAAACTACTACTCTGATAAGAGCTCCCGTGGTTACCTCTATTAGCAACCGAAGAGGGACTTAAACTCATAATCTCTTAAGTAAGTAAGTAACACATCCAAGAGTCTTTATCGAACCACTCGACCATATAGAGGTAGTTTATATGAATAATATTATTATCATGAAAATTTTCAAATGATATAAACATCTTCGGCTCCATTATTGCTGAATGTTAGGGGATCAAAACATAACAAATAATCATCCAGAAACTAAAAGGAAATTAACTTCACAAACTTGAGAAATAGTCTCGGGAAACTTGGTTATTGGCTGCTTGTGAAATTCACTAATATTTTTGGACAATCTCGTGGAGACATTGACAAAGTTCTTGGGGCTTTGACAGCATGACCATATGGTCAGCTTTATTAATGACTATCACTTCTTTTGGTGGGCTATTCTCGATCACCCATCTTTGAAATCCCTCCTTCATCACACCATCATCATGGCATACTACAAAAATTCGGTTTATGGATCCATATTTTGCCTCTGTTATTGGGCATTCTTTTGCCAAGTCTATGAAGAATGTCCCACATGGTCTAACTAGCATTTTGGCTAATTCAATCTCCTGCATATGCAACAATCCATAAACAGAAGTTATAAACAGTCACACTGTTTTGCAAATGTATCTATGAAAACACATTTTCAAACATCAAAATAAAAAATTTTAATTTAATTTTATGAAGGAATTATAGTTCCCAACGAGATATTTGTGAGGTTGCTATACTTGCCTCAGGCTGGCAGTTTTGATACACCCTTTTTTCCAAGTAAATTGGACCAAAAGAGCCTGAAGTTGGGGGATTTTCAGGGCCTCTACCAAATGTAAATGTGCAATCCATAAGCGAGTCCATGGGTGTCCATTTGAAGAACTGGATGATAAATCAAAACAAAAAAGAACAGAATAAAAAAAAAAATCACATGACACTTTCGTAACACGTTCAAATTTAAAGAAAAGGTACTTAATAAATCTAGGCATTATCAAGATATTTTACTTCTTGCTGTAGGGTAATTAACGGGACACTGCAATTGGGCATATAGGCTGCTACAAAAACTGCTGCCAAGACTTTCTCAGGGAAGTTTTCCATGGCCAGAGAAATACCAATGCCACCAAAACTATGGCCAACTAAAATTACTTTCTCATCTTGTGGAAGAGAGCTCATGAAATCCATCAATGGCTGCAAATAATCAGAAATGGACGTGATATCATCAATCTGTTTAGGATTGATCCCACTGGCACCAAGGTCCACAGTAGTGACTTGATGACCAGCCAATTTGAGCAACGGCACAAGCTTGTACCAGCACCAAGCCCCGTGTGATGCTCCATGAACTAAAACAATGTGTTTTTTGGTCTCCATTTCCTTTTCATGCATGCTCTCTAGACGCTATGCATCCTTGTTTATATAAGGATTCAATTAAATGTTAAGTGCTTAGGATGCAGAACCTAGTCATTGCTGCCGACTCCCCACAAATAACTGTTGAATCCCGAATTTGTCTTGTCCAGATATCTTTTTGCTCGAATTTACCGTTTGATTGATTCGGTTAATAATATTTAGTAATCCAGCGTATGTTGTCCACAGTCCATATGATGCCTTTATCGTTTAGTGCGAGAATATGCTAACATATATTCAGCAACTGATACCTTTGAACATAACAATATGAACAATGAATATAATATGAACAGTCCTTTTTCTATAATAATTGGTTGTTTTATTTTTTAACCGCGATTGGATTAGTATATTCCTCTTTGTATGCTGTTTTTATTCCTTAAATTGTTTTGAGATATTCGGACTGACAGAACTATTAATAGTTATTTTATACGCTTTGAAAATAGGAATCAACGAAGAGGAAAAGAAACTCTTAACAAGTAGTTTGCAAACCTTTTGATAGGGACTATTAAATGTATTATTACTCAAGAGGTTTTAAGTTTGAGTTTTTTTTCGGATGCTAATAGAGGTAACTACTAGAGTTCTTATCTGGTCAATAACTCCGGAGTTTTGGAGGATTAATTAAAGTGTGCTTAAACTAACCCAGACACCCCGATCATTAAAAAAAAAAAAAAAAAAAAAGTTTTGCAAACCTATATTTAATTGTTTGAAAATTATACGTGGATTGTTATTAAACTGCTAAAGTTTTACCTGCTTATGCTACAATCAGTTTCTATATATGTTTTTACTCTTAAATAAAAAAAAAAAATATCATCATATTTTTAAAAATTTTATAATTTCCCGTAGAGAATGCATAGAGCTTCGCATTAAATTTCTCTAATATATGTATTTATATGATCAATTTCACTTAATTAGGCGGTCCTTGTAATGTGTTGTGTAGTGTCCATCATCCACCGCTTTCACTTCCCCTCGATTGTTTTTGTTGCGTTATGGCTTTATTGTTTGTTTTGTTTATCGCATTTACAATGTATGATCAAATTTTGTTTAAAGTAATGAATAGGCTAAAACTCATGTATAGATAATTTTGTTAAAGTTATAGTAATGATATGGGTCAGAACTAGGGGTGTATCGAGCCGAGCCGAGTCGAACCCCTTGGTGTTCGAAGCTTGGTTTGTGAATTTGGAGCGATCTTGATCTCGAGCCTTGCGAGCATTGAAAATCAGGCTTGAGGTCGAGTTTGTTCGAGTTTGATAAGATTGTGAGCGGCTCGAACTCGGCTCGAATACCTGGTGAGCTGGAGTTCGAGCTCAAGTAACAAACGCGAGCTCGAGATTGAACAGTAACATGATATGCCAAATCAGAAAATCAGTTTCAAAACTGTTTTATGTATGTTATGCCAAATTCACAACAAAATCTAATATAAATGTCAAATGCAGATATCAAATTGAAAAATTCCTACAATCAAATTTGAGATCAACCATCCCAGCCACAGCCCACAACAATCCTGCACAACAAAGAAGAACTTGCACAAAAAACCAACAACCCAACCAACAAACCATCCCAAACAGCCATCAACACACAAAAGACCACAAACAACAATCAAAATCAGTTTTCCTTAACAATGTCAATGAAAATCATTACAATGATTATCCAACAAGCATCCAAAACATCCATTACATATTTACATCCAACCAAAATACATTGAGAACATCATTAATATCAAGGAAGAACTCATATCCTTCATCACCAAAAAGGCAAAAACTGGAAGCATCCATTAAATTGAAAACATCATTAATATGAAGGAAGAACTGATATCTTTCATCACCAAAAACTGGAAGCATCCATTAGCAGCTTCCCTCAACTGAAAAAGAAAAAAAAATCTACATTTCAAACCACTTCAACATGCAAATAATCAATGAAAATGACTAATATATACCTATGGGATTCATTTGATGGGAAGCTGAATCTCCTCATGTTTTTGCTGTATCTAAACTATAACAATCATAAAAATTAGTTTAAGTTATAAATTAAAAGTAAATATTAAATGAAAATGCCAAAATATTTATATAACTTTAATAATTGAAACTTACTTTGTTCTTTCTCTTAAGTCCTCCTAGATTGCGACACCAATCACCTCCACAGAGTAGCACTTATATTATTTCCGGAGACAAAGAAGCTCGGTAAGTTCCAATAACTCTACTACCAACACTAAAAGTGGCCTCCGAAGCTACCGTGATGATAGGAATAACTAGTATATCACGAGCCATCCTAGATAACAAACGATACTTCAACGTATTCACTTTCCACCACTGTAGTGGATCAAATGTAGTTGGATCACCCCCATCATCAGAAATGTAACATCCTTCTTCTAGATAACCATTTAACTCTGATTTTTCCGGTGGGACACTTTGAACCACTTTCATATGCTGTGTAAATAATGCAAAACCAGACGAACTACTTGGGTTTTGTACATTAACCCGAGGAACCACTCTGTTTTTAGCTCTTTGTTCATTGTTGAAGGATTGGGATTCATCCACATATTCTTGATAAATTTCATACAAGGCATCTTTAACTTTTAACATATTCGCTTGTGCTTCAATCTCTTCATACATTCTAGGGAAACAATACTCAAGCATCGCCTTTTTGCACCTAGGATCTACCACAAAAGCTACACACATTAACAAATTACACTCTCCCTAATATTTGTCAAACTTCTTTTTCATTTTCTTCACCATATCTTGAATAAAATCATTTTTATCCATTGCCTTTGCATCTAGCATAACCTTAACGAGAAACTTCACTTAGAAATAGATTTGCAGTCAGGTAATCACTCGTAGAGATGATATTAGTAATGGTATTGAACACTTCCAAAACTTCACAAACTTTTTCGACTCTCACCCAATCCTCTGGATTTGGACAACAATCAAAATGCAAGTCTTTGTCACGATATCTTAAAAAGACATTTTTGAACTTAAGTGTTGTAATCAACATCTGTGGAATTCCACCTTGTTTTACAGTCAAGAATGAGCTTTTGATGAGGCAAATGTAACAACTGCACGACTTGTGAAAACATGATAAACCTACTCTTCGATTATTTAATATATGCCACACTGTGTCATTGGCATCCTCAACAATGTACCTTATTTCAGTCAAACCATCTTGAACCATAAGATTCAAGATATGTGCGCAACACTGAACATGGAACAATTTCCCCCCACATACAAGGCTTTTGTTTATTGAAAAATTGTCTTTTAAGATCTTGATTGTCGTATCATTATTTGTGGCATTATCGACATAAATTGTGAACACCTAGTTTTCTATACCCCATTCTTTCGCACACTTATAAATCAAATCTGCAATCAGAATACCAGTGCGAGGAGGAGGTATATACACGAAGCTGAGAACACTTTTTTGTAGCCTCCAATTACTATATGTAAAGTGCCCCGTTAGAACCATGTATTCTATCTTCTGATTACTTGACTTCCATAAATCAGTCGTCAAGCTTTTTTTGTCAACAGTTTTTAACAAATTCTTCAGCTTCGTTTTCTCCCTCTCATACATAGTAACACAATCATTCTTACACATGTTGTGGTTTATCCTTTTCCATTGAGGGATCGCATATCTCTGCATATCATTAAATCCCTCCTCCTCAACAACAGTAAATGGATGCTCATGCATAAGCACCCAATTGGCAACTAGTTCCCTCATCTTCGCCATTTCAAATTTCCCACTGGTAAGAACAGGGACGAGATTATCAATTGCACCACTTGTTCCCATATCTCCTGCTTCTGCCTAGAAAAACCGTTGTGGTTGCTTTCGGAAAAGAATTCGCCTTACACAACTATTCAAATGTCTTGAAAGGTGAGTTGCTCCCAGTAACCGTTATTGCAAGTTTTTCCTTGCAATGGATGCACTCAGCCTTTTTGGTATTGTCAGGTAGATTTACCTCCTTAAAATCGTTCTAAACCGTAGATGTTTTTGCTTTTTTTTTTTTTTTTTTTTTCTTGCAAATGAGTTAACATCAACCTCTTTATTAACATTAGTTGTGGTTGTTTCAATGGTAGGTCTGCTTTCATTTGGAGTGCTACTTGTGTCTTCTGTACATTGTAATGCTGAAGATGAGATCTCTGCTGGAGTGGTAGTAGGGTCGGGAATCCCGGGAGTAGAAGTGGATGCCATATCTAATCAAATACATAAAAGTATAAAACATATTTCAGTCAAAAAGTTCTTAAAATATAAGTATACATATAAACAAATGTAAATGGCACATGGTGTTGGCAGAAAAAAGTGATCCTTGGTCACACAATTTGAGGCTGACAATAAGGGGCCTCACGGGTTATTTTTTATTCATCTACACTTTATGCTTATCACATGGTGTTTCAGTCTGTTGACCATGTCAAGATTTTGTCCTTAACATGAGCTGATCACATTCACATGAAGCACATGTAGACAAATAACATATCATTCACATGAAGCACGTGTAGACAAAAACAAATGGGCAAAGGAACTATAATATAAATGGCCAAAGGAATGCCCAGAACACCAAAAACAAAAATGATAAACAAAAGACTAAAAGAGAAACTCACGAGTTTGTGGACTATAGAGTTCATGGAGAGTCTAGAAACACACTCACGAGTTTGGGTTTCTAGCTAGCAAACAAAATTCGACAAGGGCGCAAGGCTGTGGTCGTGGCACTGTGGAGCTGGATAGGGTGTTTGGGTTTGGACTTTGGAGTCTTTATGGGTTTAGATGGTGAATAGGTGTTATGGGTTTGGGTTACCACGACGTGGTCGTGGTGCGGCGAAGCATGGTTTTGGTGTTTGCGTTTGGAGTCTTTATGAGTTTGGAGTCTTTAGACAGCGAATGGGTGTTATGGGTTTAGTTTAACATGGCGAGGTCGTGGTCGTGGCACGGCGAAGCACGATTTCTAGTCAGAAAAATGGAGAGTGTGAATGGTGGCTGTTTTTGTTGTGGAGTGTGAACTGTGAATGAAGATGGAAAGTGACAGCTGTTTTGGTTTTGGAAGTGACAAGGGGTTAACAGGTTATGTAAAAAATAAACTATGGTTTAAATGTGGGTTTTAAATTTCGCATGCTTTTAAAGGCTTGCAAGCCCAAACAATCTCAAAAAGCTCGTTTGGGCTCGTGATCTTCAAAAAGCTCGCTAATTTTCGAGCCGAGTACCCCTAGGCTTGGTACTCGGCTCGTATAATATACGAGATGCTCGGGCTCTAGATTGGCTCAAATTTTTTGAGCCAAGCCGCGACTTGTGTCGAGCCGAGCTTGAGTAGCTCTCGAGTTGCTCGGCTTGGGTACACCCTTAGTCAGAACAAGCTTTTCCTTGTTCATGTTTAAAAGAAAAATCTGGATAGAAAATGAGGCAAGCGATTGACAATTCATTAGTTAGAGATGAAAAATTCTTTATCCGCAATCAGAAATCAGAATGAATTTTCACATTTTAATTAATTTTGAAATGTCGCCTCCATATTTGATTAATGATATTGAGTGATGTAGGCTAATTTTGACATTCATTATAAATTCTGTATTCAGACTCTCTTTGTCAAATATTAAATTGATAAATAGTTGTTATAAGTTAGTTGTTTTAAGCTACTGTTAGCTTAGCTACTGCATCAGTTTAGTTAGTTAGCTTAGTTACTGT
Source organism: Pistacia vera (assembly GCF_008641045.1). Classification (NCBI taxonomy): domain Eukaryota; kingdom Viridiplantae; phylum Streptophyta; class Magnoliopsida; order Sapindales; family Anacardiaceae; genus Pistacia; species Pistacia vera. Next base: position 499,112 of record NW_022195500.1, read on the forward strand.
ATCAGTTCAGTTAGTTAGTTACTTAAGTCAGTTAGTTAACTTGAGTTAGTTAACTAGTTTAATTTATTATAATGTAATATAAAGCATTGTACAGTACTGATGTGAGAAGTATCAATAAAAAAAAGGAAAAGTTTTTTCCCCAAATTTCCCTCTGTTCACCGACACTTAATCTCTTCAACATGGTATCAGAGCAACAATTTTCCACAATCTAACTTGAAAATCAACTGAATCAAGCTTCTAATTTGATATTTACTAAGCCCAACAGAGCTTAAAATCTCCCAGTTTCTTCATTCTAGCTCGATTTGCTAAGAATTCAACATCATCGACAATGACATCCTCCACTGAAGAATCAGTTGTTCCTTCAATCAATTCAAATTCTCCTCTCTATGTTCATCCTTTTGATACGCTAGGTACTGTTCTTGTTTTTGAACAACTTGTAGGAACAGAAAACTATGGATTATGGAGTAGAGCTATGACTGTTTCTCAATGTGCAAAGAACAAACTAGGTTTTGTTAATGGAACATGCACAAAATCATCAGTTCATACTCAGTTAGTGCCACAATGGGAAAGATACAATTCCTTAGTGTTGTCCTGGATCTTTAATTTAGTATCAAAAGAAATTTTTAACGGAATTGTATATTCTACTAAGGCTTACCAAGTTTGGCAAGATTTAAAGGAACAATTCCATAAAGTCAATGGGACTATGATTTTTGGTATCCATAGAGAAATTGCTAATCTTACACGAGGAACAAACATTGTAGCAGTGTATAACAACAAACTCAAGTCTTTGTGGGATGAGTTAGATTCGTTAGTAAGTATACCTACTCCAGATAATTTATTAGCAAAGGCATTCCTTGAACACCTGAATTAACAGAAATTGTTACAATTTCTAATGGGATTGAATGACTCATACGCTATGGTTAAGAGTCAAATCCTGTTGATGAACCCATTGCCAAGTGTTAAACAAGCCTATCCTGTAGTACATCAAGATGAAAGCCAGAGAATTCTTGCTGGCATGAATGTTAATTCAAAGGTCGCAACTGCACTTTATGCTCAAAACAACAGTAAGCATCAGAATCCAGGCCAAAAATAGAAGGGTAAAAGACCATATATTAAGTGTGAGTATTGCCATTTACTTGGTCACAAACGAGAGAGTTGCTACAAACTAAATGGGTATCCTCTTAACTATCAGTTCACAAAAGGCAGAACAAATTCTAAGGGCAAGGTTTCTGCTAATCAAGCTCAAATGCAGAATGTAGTTTCAAAGTCATCAGATACTGGAACTGCAAATGTTTATGGAAATGCAAATGCTCCAATTGGTCCTGTTTTAACAAGTGACCAACATAATTAGATCCTTAAGCTCTTGGGAAATGAGAATGTCAATCCTTTAGCTGCCAATCTTGCAGGTACCCTCACTGATTTTGCTACTCCTTTTTTTTCTTGCTTGAATAATGCCATCTAGATCATAGATATAGGAGCTACATATCACATAACTAGCAATTATTCAATTTTACAATCACCTATAGCTATAGAACCTACCACACAATCCCTTGTAGAATTACCAAATGGAACCAAAACACATATTAGACATGTAGGTTCTGTAGACTTGGATAATGGTTCTCATCTTTCAAAAGTTCTGCACATCCCAAACTTTAAAAACAATTTGCTATCAGGCTCTAAATTTACTATTTCCAATAACTGTGCCATTACATTTTATCCTGATTTTTGCCTCATTTAGGATCTTTGCAGTGGCAAGTTGAGGGGGATTGGTAAGCATGACAAAGGCTTATATCTTCTTGATCCAATGTCCAAACATTTGCCAACTTTGCCAGATTTAAAGATTTCAAATAAGATTGCTTCAAATATTTTGTATTCAAAAGATATTGTTTCCAATGTTTTTCATTTGAATAATCATGTACCATTAACTTTACCATTGAATAAGGATGTTAATTCATATGTGTCTCTTTTATCTACAACTTTGCCTACTGCACTTGAGTTATGGCATCAAAGGCTAGGACATATCCCCTACAAGACTTTACAGCTTATGCAACATAAGCTGAAAATAATTTTTTCTACACCTTTTCACTGTGATGTTTGTCCATTAGCTAAACAAACTAGAATTCCTTTTCATCATAGTGCTTCATATTCCAGCTATATTTTTGACTTGTTACACATGGATGTTTGGGGTCCATATAAGACGCTAACTCATGGTAATGCAAGGAACTTTCTCACTGTTGTAGATGATTACTCTAGAGTTACATGGATATTCCTTACGAAATTCAAATATGAGACTTTTCTTACAATCAAATATTTTCTTCAAATGGTCCAAAATCAGTATCATTTTACTCCTAAATGCATTAGAACCAATAATGGCCTTGAGTTTTTTTAATAAAGATTGTCATGACCTGTTTCTTCAAAAGAGTATTATGCATCAAAGCTCATGTGCATATTCCCCTCAACAAAATGGAGTTGTTGAGAGGAAACATAGGCATATTCTTCAGGTCACTGGGGCACTGAAATTTCAGGCACATATACCAAACCATCTTTGGGGATATTGTGTCCAAATTGCAGTGTATTTGATCAATAGGTTTCCGACATTTATTCTTCATGGTTTATCTCATTTTGAGAAATTTTTTGGCAAGCCTTCCTTATTGGATCATATCAAGGTATTTGGCTTTTTGGCTTATGCTAAAATTCTTACTCAGAAAGACAAATTATCCCCTAGATCAACCCCCTGTGTTTTCTTAGGTTATTCATTAACTCAGAAAGGTTATTTGCTCTATAACCTTTCCTCTTATTCAGTTTTAGTTTCAAGGGATGTCACTTTCTATGAACATATCTTCCCTTTTTCTTGGTCCATTTCTTCACAAAATCCATTTCCTCTTACATATGATTTTCTTGAAATAGAGTCAGCACCTTCCACTGTCACTTCCCGATGAGATACTGCAATGCCATATGTCCAGTCTACAAAACCATCTTCTCCTTCCACTACTTTGCCGCCTGACCAGCACATTGTTTCTCTTGCTATTCCTTTACCTCCACAGCCTATTATTCCTCCTCTTAGGAAATCCAATAGGACTACCGGACCTCCTATTTGGACTTCAGATTTTGTTTGTTTCTACACTTACACCTTCTTCCTTGGCCAATGCTACTCCTTACCCTATTTCCAATTTTGTAACATATAACCATATTTCTCCTTCCTACAAGGCTTTTCTATCCAATCTTCATTTGGTTGAACCTACCTCTTTCTCTTTAGCTTATAAAGATCCAATTGGGTGGTTGCAATGCAGAAAGAAATACAAGCCTTAGAGCATAATAAGACTTGGACTTTAGTCCCTTTACCCCCTGATCAAGTTCTTATTAGGTGTAAATGGGTATATAAGTTGAAATATAGGGCTGATGGTTCTTTAGAAAGGTATAAGGCCAAGTTGGTTGCTAAGGGATATACTCAACAAGCTGGGGTGGATTATGCAAAACCATTTTCTCCTGTAGTGAAAATGGTTACTGTCTGAACCATTTTGTCTTTGGCTGCCATGTATGGTTGGCCTCTTTATCAATTGGATGTGGATAATGCTTTTCTGTAGGGTGATTTGCAAGAAGAGATATACATGACCTTGCCTTAGGGTTTTGTTAAGCAGGTTGGGGGGGGGTGGGGGGGTGGAGGGTGGGGGGGGGGGGGGGGGGGGGTGGGGGTGGGGGGGGGGAGGATATGGTTTGTAGGCTTCACAAATCCCTTTATGGATTAAAACAGGTTTCTAAGGCCTAGAACTATAAACTTACACAAGCCTTAATCACTGGTGGTTTCTGTCAATCTAAATTAGATTACTCTCTTTTTATCAAAAGGCTTGGTTCACACGTTGTTATGCTTTTGGTGTATCTGGATGATGTAGTGATTACAGGAAGTAATACTAAAATGATTCAGCAAACCAAACAACTCTTACATTCTAATTTCAAGCTTAAGGACTTGGGATTACTAAGATACTTCTTAAATTTTGAAGTAGTTAGATCATCTAAAGGGATCATTTTGTGTCAAATGAAGTATGCCTTGGAATTAATTTCAGAATCTGGGTTATCTTGTTCCAAACCTTCCACAATTCCAATGGATTCCACTTTGAAATTGACATTTGTTGCATATGATGAAATGTTTCCTTCAGCCAATGATCCATTGCTTCCTGACCCAAGTGCTTATCAAAGGTTAGTAGGCAAGCTGCTGTATTTGTGTATGACTCGGCCATACTTGAGTTTTTTCAGTCAATTTATTAAGTCAATTCATGCACGAACCTAAGGAATCACATCTGAAGGCAGCTCTCAAGATAGTTAAGTATGTCAAGACGTCACCAGGATTGGGCCTTTTTTTTCTAGCAGAAAACAATATGACTTTGTCAGCCTATTGTGACTCAGACTGAGCATCTTGTCTTATGACAAGAAAATCTGTGATAAGCTACTGTGTTTTTGTAATAGCCACTACTACTCAAATTCTCATAATAAAATACATATAAAATAATATAAAGAAATTGGGCCCAAAATTTTCTTTTATTAAACATATATACATATTCTTTACAAACATATACATTTTTACACAAAATGTAAAACATATACAAAAGTCATCAAAAACATAAGGGACAGTATAACCACTCCTTCTCGAACGCCGACATCCATCCGATAGTGTCCTCACCTAGGTCCTGTAAAACATAGGAAAACAACGGGGTGAGCACTAAAATAATGCTCAGTAAGTAAATCCTCTACTCATGCTAGCCCTGTAACTCTCTCTCTCTAATTCTTTCCTTACAACTTCTCATTCAATTTCTCTTTGGGTACTTCTCTCTTTTTCTCTTTCTCTTTCTCTTAGAACTCTTTTCTATTACCTCTTTAGTAAGTCACGACCCCATCTTACCGGGGGCACGGCTGGGACTCGCTCCCACTCTACATGACCTCTACTCATTCTAGCCGATCGGACTCGGTTATGCATGGATTCGGAACCCTTGGCCATGTGAGTATATAATCTCTCTCTCGGGTACTCGGGTATAGCCCTCATCCGCATGCACTCTCACGGGCTACACCACTTCTCTATCTGATACTCATGCCGCTCTCTCAATGCGGCGTACATGCGGGAATACTCTACCCATTACTCACGGGTTCCCCATCGCACAACCTACTCTATTCTCTTTCTCTTAACTCTTAAAGTAGCTTATAGCTTCACATTCTCCATATATCTCAAGCTTTTCTTACTACTTAAGTGCATAAACAATTGTGTAGCTAGCTCATGCTCACTAATGCACTAAGAAATGCCAAATACAAGATTTCCTCAAACAGCCATTCTGCACCAGTCCACATAAAAGGCCATAACTTGCGTTATACACCGCGATTGCTACGGTTCTGGCCTCGTTTTAAAGCTTAGAACAGGGCTACATTCTATGTTTTGGTCTCAGCTCAGTTCAAACCGTAAGATACCCAAAAATTACTTAGAGTTACGGCAGTGACAGGGCAGATTTCACTTAGCATTTCATCAAACAACTCATGTGCATATAAACACTCTACTAAAATTACTACTATATTTCATTCTCTAGCCATCCAAAATGGGGAAAAACTCCCTCAAATACTCATAACCCGGTCAGAAAGCACTCTCAAAAGCTTCACACACATCTCTCAAACTCATCTCAAATTCCATTCTCAATACACATTAAAACACTTCTCATACATGGATCTATCCAACAACTACAAAATAGCTACTCATCTCAACTCATTTTTCTCACATCATACTACATACTGATCATGCATACATCTCTACACAAAAAGCTTGTTTAAAACTCAAGTTGCTTGGATTTACTTACCTTGTGCAAAATGACTTCTTTGCACCTTTCCTTCCCTTTGTGGTCTTGCTCTTCTCTACAACTCAAAACAACCACAGGACACAACAACCCAATAAGACTTCACATAATATAAAAACTCACATCTAAAGCATGAGTTCTTACCTTAGAAAGCTTTAGATGAAATCTCTACTCAAACCCCTCTAAATCCCTTAGAAATCTTGGAAATTGGATGGAGAAATTGAGAGAAAGTGGGCAAATGGAAGAGGCGTGGAATGAAGAATAAAGGGTTTCTCTACACTAACCCTTTTTAGCATCCTTTCCCATTTTGCCCTTGCTCTTCCTTAGAAATTCCATCTATAGATTCTTTACACACTCCCCCCCATCCAAACACAATCTCTACTAAATTTCCTTTCATTTTACTCCCCACTTTTCCTACTAATTAGGGGTAGAATGGTCATTGTGCCCCAAAAGAAGAATTCTCTAGAAAACTCAAGAAACTTTGTCTTAGGCTCGTCGCCGCGGCGAAGCATTTTTCGTCGCCTCGGCGAAATAGGGCAGAACCTACCCGTGGGTGCACTCTCCTCCCTCGCCGCGGCGAAGCTTCTCCTTCGCCCCGGCGAAGATTGGATTTCCAACTTCACCAAAACTCAACCAATTTCAAGGCAACAATTCAACCAACTCAACATACAAACTCAATTAAAGTTGAAACAATAAACTTTTAACTAATACAGCAAATCTTAAACAAGTACCTCAAGTGGGATATTACAGTTTTCCTTGGTAAATCTCTAATATCCTAGAAATCAAAGAGGCAAGCAACCATTTCCAAATCCTCATTTGAGGCAAAATACAGAGCAATGTCTGCTACTGTGTGCGAGCTTCTTTGGTTGGTACAACTCTTTATAGAACTTGGTGTTTCAAAGTCTCAACTATTGCCTATTCCCCTACATTGTGATAATCAAGTTGCAAACCATATAGCTTCTAATCCCATGTTTCATGAGAGAACAAAACACATTGATCTTGACTGCCATATGGTCAGAGATCAGCTCAAACTTGGTCACATACAGACTGCCTATATTCCTACTGCAAAGCAACCAGCTGACTTGTTGACTAAAGCACTCGGAAGTCAAATTCATTCCAAGCTATTACACAAGTTGGGAGTTCTTGATCTCTAACACCCTCCAACTTGAGGGGGGGTGTTAAATAGTTGTTATAAGTCAATTGTTTTAAGCTACTGTTAGCTTAGCTACTGTATCAGTTTAGTTAGTTAGTTAGTTAGTTACTTAAGTCAGTTAATTAACTTGAATTAGTTACAACTTGAGTTAGTTACAACTTGAGTTAGTTAACTAGTTAGTTGAGTTAATTTATTTTAATGTAATATAAAGCATTGTACAATAATGACGTGAGAAGTATCAATAAAAAAAGGAAAAGTTTTTTCCCCAAATTTCCGCTTGTTCACCGAGACTCCATCTCTTCAACATAAATCAAATAAATAAGTGTTTTACGTTCATTATAGAAGTTTTTCGTTTTAATTAAGACAAATTAAAGATGTGGACTTTACTCTGTAGCTAGATTCTTTAAACAAGTTCAATGCGACAAATGCGTGGTGCAGTAATTATGAAAACCAAGACCCTTTAATGCTGCTTCCTTCCCAAGCCTCTCTCTGATAACCGCAATTTGAGTTTTGCGTAACTATCTAAGAAAATACTAAGCTGGATTGATTTAATTAGTTCTATGTATTTTGTAACTTTTTTATTTATCAACTATTAATATAATTGATGGTTTTTGTTGTGCGGTAAAAGCATGCAGCATGTATTCACGTTATGTCACTTTAGCATTACATGGATTAACGTCATGTGTCATTCCGCTTCATATGCAAATCTCTCAAGGATAAGTTTCGCCTATGACACGTTCAACTCCACTTGAGTTTACTTAATAAGTTTTCGGAAATGATACAGCCACCGAAGGTTATACACTGAATTTATGCACCGAATGACGTGGTAAAATCCTGACCGTCGATTAATATTAAGTTAAATTAATCAACGGTCCGGATGTTGCTACGTCATTCGGTGCATGAATTCGGTGTACTACTTTGGTAACTATAGTATTACTCATAAGTTTTACCCCAAGCCAGGTGGTGTCGCGTGTCATCACGCAGGGGAGTATACTTTAGCCTTCGGCTGTTCATTTCTGATTTCCCACAATATAATAGAAAAGTCTATATTTACGTACTACAAACTGCAAAGACAATAAGAATCATAATTAATAGTGCATGTAGGATTTGTTACTGACATCCGAACCACTTTAAAAGCTTTTTATCCTTTGTATTTTTTTTTCTGTCAAGTTCTTCTTAATTCTTCATCAAATTGTCGGTTTATTACTAACCCTTGTATAGGTTTCAACAAGAAATTTACGTACTTTTAGTTGGTGCAAGAAACTGCATCAATTGATTAAAAATTAATTTTCTATATTAATTTGATGTAATTAATAAATTTGAAAGGTAGTCCACAGTTATTTGAATCATAACTAGATAATTTTTAAACTAGTAATAAACTTATGTTTTGAAGATAATATCTAAGAAAGGAATAATTCATGTGGCAAAACACTTGCTTATTTTATTTCCATAATATTTCAAAGTACCAAAGATGTGTAACTCTTCAATGATCATTTATAATTGACAGCAATATCTAGTATAGTTTGAGAAAACTCTCTAGGCCTAGAAAGCATGACCATGTGGCCAGCTTCACTGATCTTCTTCACTTCTTTAGGTTGGTAGTTCTGGATCATCATCCGTTGAAGGTCCTCCTTCATCACTTCATCTTCTTCACACATGATAAAAACCCGATCAACTGACCCATATTTCTCTTTTGTTAACAAAGACTCCTTGGACAAATCTTCCAAGAACAACCCAGTTGGTCTAACCAATGTTTTTCCCAATTCTAAATCCTGCATACCGCAAATGTATGATCAATTAATTGCTGCAAATCACCTATTAAGTAACTAAGAGAAATGAAATGAGACTTGCCTCTAACTGGCAGTGTTTATACGCTGTAGTCTTCATGTATTCAGGACCAAAGATAGCTGAAGTTGGAGGATTTTCCAGGCCTTGGTTGAATGTTAACTGGCAATCCAATAAGGATTCCACTGGTGTACTGTTAAAATACTGATTATATAAAGCCAAACACCAAAAGAAATCAGCTTAGTCTCAAAATTAATTACAACTTGTTGAATGGCAATTAAAAGTAAATATATAGAAAAAAAAATTATTTACTTCTAGTATTAGAGTTCCCGGAGGAGATTTGTATGGAGGCATATAAGCAGACACAAACACTGCAACTAAAATTTTCTCAGGGAATTTCTCCATTGCAAGAGATATAGAGATACCACCATAGCTGTGACCAACCAAAATCACCTTCTCTTCTTGATTAAGAGAGTCAATGAACTCCATCAAAGGCTGCACGTAATCTGAAATAGAAACAATCTCATCTAGCCGCTTGGGATTGATCCCTGAAGCGCCCAAATCTATAGCACTCACACGATGACCACGTAATTTGAGAAGACTCACAACCTTGTACCAGCACCAGGCTCCATGGCAAGCTCCGTGAACTAAAACAAAGTGTTGTACAGCCTCCATCGCTATCTTTTCTCACTTATGCGTAGCGTTCTCATTTAAATAGAGAATTCAGCTCCAGAAAAATAGTTGAAACTGTAAAAATCATTTTTTTATTATGTAATGAATATTTGTAATTAAGGAAAGTCTTAAGTAGGATACATTAAATAAAGGTTTTATTTTATTTTACCAGTTCAAACAAAGTATTTGGTACTTTGCTGTTGTAATGTCTTTTCATGCGAACTTTGATTTGATTTGTGAAGATGGTTGGTTGTCTTTCCTAATTCCATTGAACGTATTACAATTGGTAATGGTATCCTCATTTATATTGGAAGATGAGGGCCTATTTCCACTGTATCAAGCATTGTTTTATACTTTTATTTGCATAAGCATTGTTTTATACTTTTATTTGCATAAGTATTGTAAAGATAAGCATTGGGTCCATTTTTATTTAAGGATATTTGATTTGCAATTCCACCTCATTTCTCCAGTTATTTATTCTTCTATAACATCAATTATTGCATCCATTATAAAGTCTTCAAAAACATTAGTATTCTAGCTCCACACAAAGTCAAAATTAAGCAATTAATTTTTACGATTCACTCGGTTCTAGATGATCAACATGAATTAATTAATAAATACGTACATGTGAAACGTCCCAAATAATGCAAGAAATAATTGTACCAGTGTGGAGAAAATTCAGGTAAAAAAAGAAAAAAAAACAAGTAAATTCCTCTTACAATATATATATATATATATAGATATATAATTATATATATATATATAATATTATATATAATATATATCGTGTGTGGTGTGTGTGTGTTAGGGCCAAAAAATGTCCTCGCCCAAATAGAGAAACACCTCTAATAGAGATGAAGCCTAGGCCCAATCCGAATGGGGCCCATCAGAATTCCACAAATGAGGCCCATTCGGTATGAAGGTAGTCGATTTTACCATCTGGACCCAGGCCTCCTGATCCTAGAACACCTTCTAGGCTTATGTCAATTCGGACCCACAGTCCCTACGGCTTACACTCCTACTAGAACTCTGATAAGGAAGTCAACTACTATCCTAATTCCTCAAGGTCGTGTATCCAGTCACACTCGAACTCCCTTTCCTGTCGAGATAAGGGAGCCAAAGGTTACACCCTTTGGGAGAACTACCACTACGAGGACTCCTAGTCCTACTAGAATTGGAAGGTCATACAATCACTATTTAAATAGAGGTCACCCTCTCACAAAGGATAGAAAACATTACACCTTCAGACCCTCGAGTTCCCACTTGAGAACTTCGCATTACAACCGTAGTCGCAGTCCCCGACTAGACTTCCAGTAACTCTCCCTTTGCCTAACCCTCACTAAACTAGCCTCATTCAGCTTACTGACTTGAGCGTCAGAGTGCCTATACAAACACCACCCGAATGTTTTCCATCTGCTTCACACTTGTTTCTCATGTGTGCAGTGTGCAATGATCGCTAGTGGCCTCAACCTCACGGGATCAGTCCCTCTTTCGTAACGGTAGATTTTTGCATCTACAGTTTGGCGCCCACCGTGGGCCTTTGGCAATCATTCGTCTCAACAAAACCTGCTATGTGAAGAAACTCTCCATGGCTGACAATTCTGATAACACTAATCCTAGCCTTGAGGCCAAACTGGAGGCTTTGACTGCCCTCATGTAATAACTCAACAAGGTGGCAGCATTGGAGTTGAGAACACTGCCATCCGAACCAAAAACGCCTCCATCGGGCCAAGAACCAATCTCTAAAAGAGAAGGTAAGTCAGTTTTATGATCTTGAGCTTCTGCCTTGTCAAGTACCACCCAATCGGTTTTGCGCCTCGGTTCCATCTATGCACCCTCTCTACAGACTCCGGCACATACCCACAATCTCGATACGAGGTCGCCCAGCTATGTTCATTGTTAGTTGACAATTTAAGCCCTGACTGGTAGGGAATGAGGGCCATCGATAGAGCCACTCTCGATCAATCCGTTCAGGCACAGATCAGGAGTCCAAGCGACAAGAGCCCACCACAACAAGAACCATCCATCCTTGCCATCCATCCCATCCCCCTTTAGTCCGTCATCCCTACCCAAACACCAATTGGCTCGGCTCATCCTCGCAGGTCGAGCGGTCCCCCACTCCTTCAAACTACCCCGCTCAAGGCCATTCATCCCAATAGGCCGAACGAATCCCAAAAAACACCTCTTACAATCATGTGGGCGAAACACCTAATCAGTCAGAGAGAGTCATCCAACCAGAGAAATGATAGGGATCAAAGCTACCTAGCGGGGAATAACAGAGTGATCTGTCAAACTACACCACGCAGATTTACCCACCGAAACGCATCAGTGCGAATCGCATGGCCAACCAAGTTAACCAAGATGACCTAGTGGTATCCTTATCTCCTATGGACATATATTGGCCAAGAGACTAGCTGACATAGAGGCGGTGATGAGGCACATACCTGAAATGTCAATCCCAACAAAAAAGAGCCAACCTCACTGTTATGTCTATCACCTTTTGTAGACGCAATCGCGCTTACTGAGATACCACACAAGTTTATCATTCCCAACATGAGCCCTATGACGGACAACCGACCCAGACGACCACATACCTCCTACAAGTAGCGATGTTCGCTGTATCGATAACCCAAGCACTAAGGGAAACCTGCATGTGCAAAAGCTTCGGTTCAAGCCTCTCCAGCCCAGCCCTTCAGTGGTATACCAAGTCCCAAACGGTTCAATCAACTCCTTTGCCTAGCTCACCGACACATTCGTTGAACAATTCGCCAGCAGTAAGAACTCAAGAAACTACAACCGATTTGTACAGAGTCTATCAGGAGAGGGGGAACCGCTGAGAGAATACATCAGCAGGTTTAACAAGAAAAAATCTCCATCCCTTCCTGTAACCCAGAGAACAGTAGACGCCTTCAGAAAGGGTCTCCTTCCAAACGGAGAACTATACAAAGACTGGCGAAGCTTGGTTGCACCACGATGAGACGCCTTAGCTAGAGCTGTAATTCAAATAAGGTGAGAGGAAGATGAAATAAGCTGGATGAGGCATGCCAATTACGACGACCGTCCCCAAAGGCGAAACGATAGAAGTTAGAGTCCAGATCATTTGAGGCACTTATCAACCCCCCCATGTAACCTGAACAAATAAAGAGACCTATGACCACCTGCAATTAAACTGACATAGACTATCTGGGTCGAGCAATACAAAATTCCGAGTACAACCTCAATGTCAAACCAGCCCAGGTCATGGCAATTATAAAGGCATAGGACCTACCGTTAAGTGGCCGAACAGCTCATCTTTGAAGCAACGAGGGACACGACCAAGTGGGTCAATTCCCACAGCGACCATGGTCATAACACTGCGAACTGCATCGCCCCACGGTTGGAATCGTCGCGCTACTGAGATAGGGACATCTCCAAGTCTGTTGATGGATAAAGGGAAGAATAACAATCAGCCAAAAAGCTCGAAGGAAGCATCTCCCCCCCCCCCCCCCCCCAACGAGAACCTACACCAAAAGGTTTCTGTTCCATTTCTCTGTGGGTCGGAGATCAGTGAGGTAAGCTACTGTTGGATTCATGCATTTTGGACATAGAAAGTGTGTAACATGAATGAACAGATGATGGATGCAGGGTAGAACACAAGCATAACACAATGCCCAAAAAATTTCAAGGTAAGGATGGAATATTACCTACTCCTTTGCTATTCAACACTTGAATCTTCTTTCTTGGAATCTTAGTTCTTCAAGTGAACTTGAAGAACCTCAAAATGTGATCACACAAGTCAAGGAAGAGAGAGCCGAGAGAGTGAGAGAGAAAATGAGAGAGTGATTTTGCTTTAACTGATTCATTCATTAAAATGGTATAAAACTTAATTTATATACCATGGGAACAAAGTGTAATTTTAAATTGTTTTGGAAGGCCTCAAACAATTTAAATTAACTTGAGAATAAACTTTATGTCAAGTCCTTGGTTTTATGGTTAATTCATAATTAGACCAAATTTTAATTCCATTAAAATTCTAACCCTTTAGAATAAAACCAATGCACTTTGCCCCCATCATTGAATCCAATTCAATAATAATATTTAATAAATCCTTATTACCCTTAGTTAGTGCTAGCTATTTGATAGTTGCATAATTTGAGTGTTTTTAGGGTTGTTTTGATGTTAGTTTAGTTAACTTCTCATTTGTTTCCTTTGTTTTTTATGTTTGTTTTTGTTAAGTTTGCGATATGAATGGTTACTTCTTGATTTGGATAACTTTTAGGTTTTTTTTTTAGGCTTTGATTGAGTAGATTGCAGTACGGAATGAATTGGGACTTAAAGCTTGAGAAGTTGAGATTGCCCTTCAGTCTTGAAGGCCACGACCATCGCCTTGGTAGTTCACCATGGCCATGGTGATGGAACAAAAGAAACAAAGAGACCAGGAGCACCACGGCCTAGGTTGTGGTACCTTAATTTGGCCACGGCCAGGGTTGTGGCGGAACCTTATAGCGCGTTTTTATCAGTTTTTCTTTCCTTTTTCACTTAGGACTCTTTTGGGTATTTAAGTATAATTGAGATCAATTGTTAAGGGACGAATTTTGCATATTTTTGAGAGGAGAGATGCATTCTTGGGCTTGAAGACTGAAGATCAGATTTAAGAGTTTGATTTTTATTTATTTCAAGTCTGATTATGTTTTCCTTCTTCTCTACTTATTCCTTTGTTCTTAGGATGGTAAATCCCTTTTGTTAGGGGAGGATGGAACCCTAATTATGTTTTGAACAAATTTTATTCTTATACCAAATTTATGTTTATGAATTTGTGCAAGAGTTTAGTTTAATGCTTTATGAATGTTGGATTTATTTAATTACCTTGATGATGTTTCAAATAGAAAGTTAGGGTTTATTGCTTAATTCATATTCATAATTTTTCTATGGGAATAACATTGCACAACATATTAAAACCAGAATTAATCGAATAGAGATTCTAGGATTATTTATGGTCCATCTAATTCATAACCGATAGGGTGAATTAGTCGTAGGGATTGATGAATTTATGCTTCTTAATTTCAGAGTAACCGAATAGGGATTTGTATTAAGTTGAATATTAGGCCTAAATAAGGATAATTGGCCTTAGAAGAATCCTACCAATTCATAGCATAAACAGGTTATTAAGAGTAGTTGTCAAGCATAATTAGGGGAAATCCATACCCTAACTTCATTAATATTGCAAAGTTCATCACATTATTTATTTGTTTAATTTAGTTTTTTTAATCTGTATTTTTTACACTCTAAGATTTTGTTTTCTCAAATAACGTGTAAGTAGTTTTAGGTAATTACAAATATTCGCTTTGATCTCTGTGGGACGATACTCAAACTCATCACTTTATTACTTGAACACGACTAGTGCACTTGCTAAGGTTGATTTAGTCGCATCAAGTTTTTGGCGCCGTTGCTGGGGATTCATAAGTTCACACCCTCGATCGACTGAGACCGATTCATAAGGTTACACCTTTGATCGGCCAAGACTGATTCATATAGTTACATCCCCAACCCACTAGAGTGTCCACACGACTCAGCCACTTTGCTGCGTCAAAATCGCAACACAAGCATGCGGTTCAACCCCTAGTGCATCTACAAACAAACAAGTAATCAAATCATTCATCCACAAGGAAAACACCAAAACAGAATCACAAGTATGATATAAAATAAGCCTCAAGCAGCTAAGTTCCAAGTACAAAGTAAGGCATACATGCCAAGGAAGGGCATCGTAGGCCCCAAAAATACATGAGCAAAAACAAAACAAAAAAGCTAAGTATCATTGGTATGAGTCGTCTCACCCATCTCTGACTCGATCACCTTATCACCAGCCCTAGCACTCGCCCTTGCAGCCTAGTCGCTCACATCCTCAGTAATCGATGGCCCTAGCTGGCTAGCAAAATTGAGCACTTGCTCATCAATCTACTCCTCTGTATGCCCAGTGGCCTCCTCCTTCTCCAGCATCTCCTGTATGAGCTGAATGTCCTTATCCGGGTTCTAGTGTGAGGTGTTCCTGGCCTTGTACTCAAGCATGAGCTCTCCCTTGGCCCTAATGATGGCATCATCAATAATGCTCAGGCACTGCTCCCTCAAGGACTCGACCTCTGCGATCCTCTCAGCCAACTCTCTCCTCAGCCTCTCCAACTCGCTCTTGGCCTCCTTCAGACGCTGATGGCTCTCCCGCTCAACTCTTTGACTTGCTGCTTCTCGCTGTCGCAGATTGGAATTAGATTTTGATACATCATGTGTCCTCTTCTCTTACGACACGATGGATTTCCTCAGGTGTAGGCTGCTGGTGAATGCTTACATAACAAAACAACTTGATCAGTATACGTTAACAATAAACACAGTAAAGTAAAACTCCAGCTCATACCTGGAAAGCACAGGAAACCCCCCAGTCAGCGACCACGACTGCGACCGTACCCATCTGGTTCAAACGGGTCTCGTCAGCTGGGAATAGGAATGAGTAGGCCAACTGACTCATGGAAGCCGTGTCCGAGTAGGTCGACGCAGAAGCTGGGATGCTGAAGGTGATCCTCTCAATCTCCTCATCCAAGACTACGATCTTGGATGACCCAGCCCCGGCCACAGGCTGATGACTTGGTAGAGTTGCCACCACATCCTCTGCTCTTTTCTCCTCTCCTCTCTAGCCGAAGACTCCCTTTTCTGTTTCTCCCGACGCCTAGCAATAGACTCACTCGCACTTGGGACGGTCAGCTTCTTCATCAGCTTTTCTGCAATCGCAAACTCTCCAACAGTTAGTGGATTCAGCCTCAACTTACCATACAAGGTATGATTGCAGTAGCGATCAACAACACATTCTAGGTTTGCTTCAGCGAAGGGAAGGGGATACCTCGCTGGATGGCTTCTACTCCGGCCTAGAGATGACTCGTCTTGAGGTTAGCTTCCTCCAACACCACCCGCCAATCCCTCTGTGGTTTTGGAATAGCTAGAACCTTCTAGGTCTGCACGTCCAAGCCGTCCCCACTCTGGCCCACTCAGTTGAATTCAAGCTTTGCAAAGAAAAAACACAATAAGATTTTAGTAACCAAAATTCGAGATAAAGACAAAGTTTCTCACCAGTAGCTTCCCAAGTGAACAAAATGTTGCCCTGGCCTCTTTCCTCGAAGACTGCATCACCCCGCATAAAAAAGTATCGATCCTTCCATTTCTTATCACTCGACCGGAGGTCGGTCATGGGTGATCTTGCTCGTGCCTAAGGTTCAGCAGCTATTGACCTTTGTCCTTATCATTCTCTTTTAGGAAGTACGAATAAAGCAGCTCGTGCAGCCTAAACATCACTTGATGCCTCACATAAAAGTCTTTTAAAGCCATCAGCAGCCTCCACCCATTCGGCATAAGTTGTGACGGAGCAATCTTGAAATCGTCCAAGACCTCCCATACAAGGCGAGGGATGGGAAGCCTGAGCCCATCATGGAACCACTTTTCATAGGTGCTCACCCATCCTTAATTTCGCTTCCTAGTCAACCTGCTCATACGACCGAGCTGCCCTAATCTCAACGGATTCTGGAATATGATACATTGTCGAGATTTGCCACATATCATTGTCCTTCAATAAGGGCAGATAATCTCGGCTTAGTATCCCACCACTTGGCCGATTCGGCTCATCCTTAGAGCCACTATGGGTAAAGGATGAACTACCAAAATCACCAACTCCTTCGGAATCTTTCCCACTCTCCCTTTGCCTATCAGGATCACTCGGATTAGCTCCACTCGTCCCAATGGCAGTTATGTTCACACCGGTCGGTATACCGACCGAAACGCCCCCATCTTTGGGCATCATCACCATGGTCAGGGCATTCTCATACTCATTCCCGACCTCTGCCTCAGCCCTACTCGAACTACTGAACTTTGACCCAAACATTGCTTAACATATTCACTCTCCCCAACCAACCGACCGACCCACTCCCTTCAAAACTTATTCACTTGATCACCCCTCGTCCCTCACCACCGACCGAACAACTTCTTTCAAAACCTTTTCTACTTAATCACCCTTCGTCCCTCACCGTCGACCGACCTAGTCTCCTCAAAATCAACTACTACTTGATCACCACTCGCCTCGCACCACTGATCGACCGACTCCAAAAATCTAATCCTACTCCAATGCCCCACTCGCCCTGCACCACTGATTGGCTCACTCCAAAAATCTAACCCAGCTTCAGTGCCTCACTCGCCCTAAGGCACCGACCGACTGATCAAACACCAAACTCTTCCAACTCCTATTCGACCTTTGACTCGACCTAGATGACAACCACCAACCACTCAGTCTGAGAGACCGGTCGACCCAGAAAGACTACCAAACTTAAAAAACGTAGCTAAACGTCATACTCGACTTAATCAAGCAGACCAAGACGAGTCGAACAAGAAACCAATATAAATTGACTCCATCTTCTAAAAACCCAGAAAAGCCACCAAAAACCCAGAATCCTTGGTCGCCGAAAAAAATCCTTTACCTTCTCCGTTTAGCTCAAAATTTGAACCTTCTCCCAAAAACTTTTTCAAATCCTTACAATAACTTACCCAAATGCAAACACAAAACCAATTTCATCGCAAATGAGAAAAACCAGAAAAATTTTCTTTAGATTCCCTCCTCTACATACTCGAAATCACCTTGAAAAACAACACAAGACTACCCTAGAAACAAACCAAAGGCAATAAATCAGAAAGAGAGGACCAGAAGAAGCGATTATCGTGAAAAGGTGTCGGAAAAATCCCAAAGTCGTGAAAATATTCCTTTACGAAAGAAGAACTCCTCTCCAGTTTTCTATTTGGAAAGACGAATCGCACCCAAAAATGTTCAGACACTGCATTTAATAACCATCACATCGATGGTCCACGTGGCAAAACATGCTTTGCCCTAGGAGAATTGTCTTTTCAAATTCTGGCCCAAACAAAGGAAGAATCTCCACCACACACGTGGAATGAATCCGCGCACGCTAGGAAATTACGATTACGCGCAAGTACCATGCTGGATCGCACGGCCTACCCAACCAAGCTGGCATATTTAAGCATACCAATTATTCGCGGAAAAGCCAACGCATAGGCACCGAGTGTGTTCATGACCACATGTCGCCTCCATCCGTCCGGTCAGGCGTATCGAAGAACTCACGAACTACGTGCACGATCATGTGATCAATCGGTCAACCATGAAGGCTGACCAGATACGCCTCCAAGTGATGCCTACTCTCTAAGTTAAGCATTCCTTAACTCAGAGAGTGGAGGGCAAATTGTTAGGGCCAAAAAATATCCTCGGTCCAAATAGGGAAACACCTCTAACAGAGATGAAAGCCTAGGCCCAATCTGGATAGGGCCCAAGTCAGAATTCCGCAGATGAGGCCCATTAGGTATGAAATGCAGTCAGATTTTACCGTCTAGACCTAGGCCTCCTGATCCTAGAACACCTTCTAGGCATACGGTCAATTCGCAGCCCACAGTCACTTACAGATTACACTCCTACTGGAACTCTGATAAGGAAATCAACTACTATCCCAATTCCTCCGAGGTCCATATCCGAGTCACGCTCGAACTCCCTTTTCTGATGAGATAAGGGAGTCAAAGGTTACACCCTTTGGGAGAACTACTACTACGAGGACTCCCAATCCCACTAGGATTGGAAGGTCATACATTCACTATTTAAACAGAGGTCAGCCCTCTCACAAAGGACAGAAAACATTACACCTTCAGACCCTAGAGTTCCCAGTTGAGAAATTCGCATTAAAACCGTAGCCACGGTCCCTGACTAGACTTTCGGTAACTCTTCCATTCCCTAACCCTCACTAAAACTAACCTCATTCAGCCTTATTGACTTGAGCGTCAGAGTGCCTACAGCAAACACCACCTCGGTGTTTTCCGTCTGCTTCACGCTTGTTTCTCATGTGTGTAGGTGCAGCAGATTGCTAGTGGCCTCAACCTCACGGGATCAGTCCCTCTTTCCATAACAATAGATTTTTGCATCTACAATATATATATATATATATATTTGGTGAGCAGGGATGTTTAGGCGAACTTATGCGCATCTCAATTAATCCTCTAGGCCTTGAAGTTGATGACTGGGTAAGCTTCACAGTGGCTACCCCTATTAAGGACGATAGGGACTTGAACTTACTATCTCATAGAATCTTTTTTTACTCATTTAACATCAGGTCATCTAGTGGTGATAAAAATGTTTGGTATATATTGAGTGTCATATTATTTGCAGCATGCCTTTTACCAAATAGTCTGGTAAGTGTTAAGTTCCTCTTAGCAAGGGTCCTCCGGGTTATTTTTATTCATCTACACTTTATGCTTATCACATGGTGTTTCAGTTTGTTGACCATGTCAAGATTTTGTCCTTAACATGGCTGATCACATTCACATGAAGCACATGTAGACAAATAACACATCATTTCACATGAACACGTGTAGCAAAAACAAATGGGCAAGGACTGTAATATAAATGGCCAAAGGAATGCCCAGAACACCAAAAACAAAATGATAAACAAAGACTAAAGAGAAACTCACGAGTTTGTGGACTATAGAGTTCTGGAGAGTCTAGAAACACACTCACGAGTTTGGGTTTCTAGCTACAAACAAAATTCGACAAGGGCGCAAGGCTTGGTCGTGGCACTGTGGAGCTGGATAGGGTGTTTGGGTTTGGACTTTGGAGTCTTTATGGGTTTAGATGGTGAAGGGTGTTATGGGTTTGGGTTACCACGACATGGTCGTGGTGCGCAAGCATGGTTTGTGTTTGGTTTGGAGTTCTTTATGAGTTTGGAGTCTTTAGACAGCGAATGGTTTGTTATGGGGTTTTGGTTTAACATGGCGAGGTGTCGTGGCACGGGAAGCAGCTTTTCTAGTCAAAAAATGCAGAGTGTGAATGGCAGCTTTTTTGGTTGTGGATGTGAACTGTGAAGATGAGAAGTGACAGCTGTTTTGGTTTTGAAGTGACAAGGGTTAATGGGTTATGTTAAACTATGGTTTAAATGTGGGTTTTAAAATTTGCGAGCTTCTTAAAGGCTTGCGAGCCCAAAATCTCAAAAAGCTTGTTTGGGCTCGAGTCTCCAAAAAGCTCGCTAATTTTCGGCTCGAGTACCCCTAGGCTTGGTACTCGGCTCGTATAATATACGAGCTGCTCAGGCTCTAGATCGGCTCGAATTTTTCGAGCCAAGCCGCGGCTCGTGTTGAGCCGAGCTTGAGTATCTGCATTGCTCTGCTCGGTACACCCCTAGTCAGAACAAGCTTTTCCTTGTTCATGTTTAAAAGAAAAATCTGGACAGAAATGAGCAAGCGATTGAAATTCATTGTTGAGATGAAAAATTTTTTCCCGCAATCAGAAATCAGAATGATTTTCACATTTTAATTAATTTTGAAAGTCACCTCCATATTTTGATTAATGATATGAGTGATGTAGGCTAATTTTGACATTCATATAAATTCTATATTCAAACTCTCTTTGTTCAATATATAAGAATAAATAGTTGTTATAGTCAGTTGTTTTAAGCTATGTTACTTAGCTACTGTATCAGTTTAGTTATTTAGCTTAGTTACTGTATCAGTTCAGTTAGTTAGTTACTTAGAGTCTAGTTAGTTAACTTGAGTTAGTTAACTAGTTTAATTTATTTTAATGTAATATAAAGCATTGTACAGTATTGATTGTGAGAAGTATCAATAAAAAAAAGGAAATTTTTTCCCCAAATTTCTCTCTGTTCACCGACACTTAATCTCTTTCAACATGTATCAGAGCAACATTTTCCGCCATCTAACTTGAAAATCAACTGAATCAAGCTTCCAATTTGATATTTGCTAAGCCCAATAGCTTAAAATTTCCAGTTTCTTCATTCTAGCTCGATTTGCTAAGAATTCAACATCGTCGACAATGACATCCTCCACTGAATCGTTGTTCCTTCGATCAATTCGAATTCTCCTCTCTATGTTCATCCTTTTGATACGCCAGGTACTGTTCTTGTTTTCGAACACTTGTAGGAACAGAAAACTATGGATTATGGAGAGAGTTATGACTGTTTCTCAATGTGCAAAGAACAAACTAGGTTTGTTAATGGAACATGCACAAATCATCAGTTCATATCAGTTAGTGCCACAATGGGAAAGATGCAATTCCTTAGTGTTTCCTGGATCTTTATTCAGTATCAAAAGAAATTTTTAACGGAATTGTATATCTACTGATACTTACCAAGTTGGCAAGATTTAAAGGACAATTCCATAAAGTCAATGGGACTATTTTTTGGTATCCATAGAGAAATTGCTAATCTTACACAGGGAACAACATTGTAGCAGTGTATATACAACAAACTCAAGTCTTTGTGGGATGAGTTAGATTCGTTAGAAGTATACAACACCTGAACTAATAGAATTGTTTACAATTTCTAATGGGATTGAATGACTCCATATTCTATGGTTAGGAGTCAAATCCTATTGATGAACCCATTGCCAAGTGTTAAACAAGCCTATTCTGTAGTACATCAGGATAAACCAGAGAATTCTTGCTAGCATGAATGTAATTACAGGTCGCAACTGCACTTTATGCTCAAAACATAGTAAGCATCAGAATCCAGGCAAAATAAATGGGTAAAAGACCATATTAAGTGTGAGTATTGCCATTTACTTGGTCCAAACAGAGAGTTGCTACAAACTAAATGGGTATCCTCTTACCTATCAGTTCACAAAGGCAGACAAATTCTAAGGCAAGGTTTCTGCTAATCAAGCTCAATGCAGAATGTAGTTTCAAAGTCATCAGTAACTGGAACTGCAAATGTTTATGGAAATGCAAATGCTCAAATTGGTCCTGTTTTAACAAGTGACCAATATAATCAGTCCTTAGCTCTTGGAAATGAGATGTCAATCCTTTAGCTGCCATCTTGTAGGTACCCTCACTGATTCTGCTACTTTTCTTTTCTTGCTTAATAATGCCATCTAGATCATAGATAAGGAGCTACAAATCACAATGACTAGCCATTATTCAATTTTACAATCACCTATAGCTATAGAACCTACCACAACAATCCTTGTAGAATTACCAAATGGAACCAAAACACATATTAGACATGTAGGTTCTATAGACTTGGATATGGTTTTCATCTTTCAAAAGTTCTGCACATCCAAACTTTAAAAACAATTTGCTATCAGCTCTAAATTTACTATTTCCAATAATTGTGCCATTACATTTTATCCTGATTTTTGCCTCATTTAGGATCTTTGCAGTGGCATTTGGGGGGATTGGTAAGCATGACAAAGGCTTATATCTTCTTGATCCAATGTCCAAAGATTTTGCCAACTTTGCCAGATTTAAAGATTTCAAATAAGATTGCTTCAAATATTTTGTATTCAAAAGATATTGTTTCTAATGTTTTTTCATTTGAATAATCATGTACCATTGAATATGATAGGATGTTAATTCATATGGTCTCTTTTATCTACAACTTTGCCTACTGCACTGAGTTATGGCATCAAGACTAGGACATATCCCTTACAAGACTTTACAGCTTATGCAACATAAGCTGAAAATTTTTTCTACACTTTTCACTGTGATCTTTGTCCATTAGCTAAACAAACTAGAATTCCTTTTCATCATAGTGCTTCATACTCCAGCTATATTTTTGACTTGTTACCACTGGATGTTTGGGATCCATATAAGACCAACTCATGGTATTGCAAGGAACTTTCTCACTGTTGTAGATGATTTACTCTAGAGTTACATGGATATTCCTTATGCAATTCAAATATGAGACTTTTCTTACAATCAATATTTTCTTCAAATGGTCCAAATCAGTAATCATTTTACTCCTAAATGTATTAGAACCATAATGGCCTTAGTTTTTTTAATAAATTTGTCATGACCTGTTTCTTCAAAAGAGTATTATGCATCAAAGCTCATGTGCATATTCCCCTCAACAAAATGGAGTTGTTTGAGAGGAAACATAGGCATATTCTTGAGGTCACTGGCCTGAAATCAGGCATATAACCAACCATCTTTGGGATATTGTGTCCCAAATGTAGTGTATTTTGATCAATGGTTTCCGACATTTATTCTTCATGGTTTATATTTTGAGAAATTTTTTGGCAAGCCTTCCTTTTGGATCATATCAAGGTATTTGGCTCTTTGGCTTATGCTACATTCTTACTCAGAAGACAATTATCCCTTTGATCAGCCCCCTGTGTTTCTTCAGGTTATTCATTAACTCAGAAAGGTTATTGCTCTATAACCTTTCCTCTCATTCAGTTTCAGTTTCAAGGGATGTCACTTTCTATGAACATATCTTCCCTTTTCTTGGTTCATTTCTTCACAAAATCCCTTTCCTCTTGCAGATATTTTCTTGAAATAGATCAACACCTTCCACGTCATTCCCATCAATACTCAATGCCATATGTCCAGTCTACAAACCATCTTCTCCTTCCACTACTTTGCCGCCTGACCAGCACATGTTTTCTCTTGTTATTCCTTTACCTCCACAACCTGTTTTCCCTCTTAGGAATCCAATAGGACTACCAGACCTCCTATTTGGACTTCAATTTTCGTTTGTTCTACCTTACACCTTCTTCCTCTGCTAATGCTACTCCTTACCCTATTTCCAATTTTGTACATATAACCATATTTCTCCTTCCTACAAGGCTTTTCTATCCATCTTATTTGGTTGAACCTACCTCTTTGTCTTTAGCTTCTAAAGATCCAATTGGGTGTTTGCAATGCAGAAAGAATACAAGCCTTAGAGCATATAAGACCTGGACTTTTTCCCTTTACCCCCTGATAAAGTTCCTATTAGGTGTAAATGGGTATATAAGTTGAAATATAGGCTGATGGTTCTTTAGAAAGATAAGGCCAGGTTGGTTGCTAAGGGATATACTCAACAAGCTGGGGTGGATTATACAAAACCATTTTCTCCTGTAGTGAAAATGGTTACTGTCTGAACCATTTTGTCTTTGGTTGCCATGTATGGTTGGCCTCTTTATCAATTGGATGTGGATAATGGCTTTTCTGTAGGTGATTTGCAAGAGAGATATACATGACCTTGCCTTAGGTTTTGTTAGGCAGTTGGTGGGGGGGGAAGGGGAGAGAATATGGTTTGTAGGCTTCACAAATCCCTTTATGGATTAAACAGTTTCTAAGGCCTAGAAATAAACTTACACAAGCCTTAATCACTGTGGTTTTCTGTCAATCTAATCAGATTAATCTCTTTTTATCAAAGGCTTGGTTCACACGTTGTTATGCTTTTGGTGTATGTGGATGACGTAGTGATTACAGGAAGTAATATTGAAATGATTCAGCAAACCAAACAACTCCTGCATTCTAATTTCAAGCTTAAGGACTTGGGATTACTAGATACTTCTTAGTTTTGAAGTAGCTAGATTATCTAAAGGGATCATTTTGTGGTCCAATGAGTATGCCTTGGAATTAATTTCAGATCTGGATTATCTTGTTCCAAACCTTCCACATTCCAATGGATCCTTTGAAATTGACATTTGTTGCATATGATGAAATGTTTTCCTTCAACCAATGATCCATTGCTTCCTGACCCAAGTGCTTATCAAAGGTTAGTAGGCAAGCTGCTGTATTTGTGTATGACTCACCATACTTGAGTTTTTTCAATCATTTATTAAGTCAATTCATGCACAAACCTAGGAATCACATCTGAAGGCAGCTCTCAAGATAGTTAAGTATGTCAAGACGTCACCAGATTGGGCCTTTTTTTTCTAGCAGAAAACATATGACTTTGTCAGCCTATTGTGACTCAGACTGAGCATCTTGTCTTATGACAGAAAATCTGTGATAGGCTACTGTGTTTTCCTGTAAATAGCCACTATCTAATCAAATTCTCCTAATAAAATACATAGAAAATCCTTAAAGAATTGGCCCACAAAATTTTCTTTTTATTAACATATATACATATTCTTTACAAACATATACATTTTTACACAAATGTAAACATATACAAAAGTCATAAAAACTACCGGGACATATAACCCTCCTTCCTCGAACGCCGACATCCAGCCGATAGTGTCCCTCACGCTAGTCGCTGTACAACATTGAAAACAACGGGTGACGCACTAAAATAAGCTCAGTAAAGTAAACCCTACTCATGCTAGCCCTGTAACTCTCTCTCTCTAATTCTTTCCTTACAACTTCTCATTCAATTTCTCTTTGGGTACTTTCTCTCTTTTTCCCTCTTTCTCTTTCTCGTAGAAACTCTTTTCTATTACAGTCCTCTTTAGTAAGCACGACCCCATCTTACGGGCACGGCTGGTGACTCGCTCCGCTCTACATGACTCTACTCATTCTAGCCATCGACTCTTATGCATGGATTCGAAAAAAAAAGGAACAGAACCCCTTTTTTTGGGGGGGGGCCATTTGAGTATAAATCTCTCTCCCGGTTACTCGGATCTAGCCCTCATTCCGCATGCCACTACTCACGGCTACAACACCACTTCTCTATCTGCTTCTCATGCCGCTCTCTCATGCGGCGTACATGCGTACGCTTTAATCCATTACCACGGCTCCCGATCGCACAAACTACTCTTATTCTTTTCTCTTAACTCTTAAAGTAGCTTATTACTCACATTCTCCACTATATCTCAAGCTCTTTCTTACTCTTAAGTGCATAAACTTGTGTAGAGCTATCTCATGCTCACTAATTCACTAATGAAATGCCAATCCAAGATTTCCTACAAAACAGTCATTCTGCACCAGTCCACTAAAAAGGCCATAACTTGCGTTATACACCTCGGATTGCGATCTGTTTCTGGTCCCTCGTTTTAAAAGCTTCGAAAACAGGCTTACCAGTCTTGTTTTGGTCTCATCTCATTCAAACCGTAAGTACCCAAAAATTACTTAGAAGTTACGGCAGTGACGGCAGATTTCACTTATGCATTTCTCAAACAATCAGTGCATATAACACCTCTAACTCTACTATACTCTATAATTTCATTCTCAGCCATCCCAAATGGGGAAAAACTCCCTCAAATACTCATAACCGTCAGAAAGCACTCTCAAAAAGCTTCACACAAACATCTCTCAAACTTCATCTCAAATTCTTCCTCAATACCATTAAAACACTTCTCATACTGAATCTATCCAACAACTACAAAATAGCTACTCATCTCACTCAATTTTCCTCATCATCATACGACATACTTATCTGCCTACTCGCTACACAAAAACTTGGTTACAACTCAAGTTGCTTGGTTTACTTACCTTGTGCAAAGATGACTATCTTAGCACATTTCCTTCCCTTTGTGGTCTTGTCTCTTCTCTACAACTCAAAACAACCACAAGGACAGCAACCAACCCAATAGACTCCCTATAATTATAAGAACCTCACATCTAAAGGCATGAGTTCTTACCTATAGAACGCTTTAGATGAAATCTCTACCAAAACCCCTCTTAATCCTTTAGAAATCTTGGAAGATGGATGGAGAAATTGAAGAAAGTGGCAAATGGACGAGGCGGTGGACATGAAGAAATAAAGGGTGTCTCATACACTTACCTTTTTAGTTCATCCTTTCCCCTTTTGCGCCTTGCCTCGTCCTTAAACTTCCATCTATATCCTTGATTCTTTACAATACACCCCCCATCCAAACACACGCTCGACTCAATTCCTTTCTTTACTCCCCACCCCTTTTTCCTAACTAATTAGGGGTAGCAATGTCATTGTGCCCCAAAGAAGATTCTCTAGCAAAACTCACGAAACTTTGTCTTAGGCTCGTCGCCGCGGCGAAGCATTTTTCGTCGCCTCGGGGCGAATAGGCAAACTACCCGTGGTTGCACTCTCCTCCCTCAGCCGCGGGAAGGCTCTCTTCGCGCCGGCGAAGATTGGATTTTCCAACTTCCCCAAAACTCACCATTTCAAGGCAAACAATATCACCAACGCACCATACAAACTCACGATCCCGCTAGTTTGCGCACTAACTTTACCCTAACCACATCTATATACAAGGAATCAAATGTGATAGTACGTTTTCCTTGGTAAATCTCTAATATCCTAAATCAAGAGGCAAGCAACCATTTCCAAATCCTCATCTGAGGCAAAATACAAGAGCAATGCTGCTATTGTGTGCGAGCGTCTTCTTGGTGGTACAACATCACAGAACTTGATGTTTCAAAGTCTCAACTATTGCCTATCCCCTACATTGTGATACATCAAGTTGCAAACCATATAGCTTCTAATCCCATGTTTACATGAGAGAAAAACACATTGATCTTGACTGACCTATGGTCAGAGATCAGCTCAAAACTTGGTCACATTACAGAGTGTGCCTATTTCTACTGCAGAAGCAACACTGACTTGTTGACTAAAGCACCGAAGCAAATTCATTCCAAGCTATTACACAAGTTGGGGTTCTTGATCTCTAACACCCCTCCAACTTGAGGGGGGGTGTTTAAATAGTTGTTATAAGTCAATTGTTTAAGCTACGTTAGCTTACTGCTGACTGTATCAGTTATAGTTAGTAGTTAGTTAATTACTCGTAGTAGTTAACTGAATTGTTAACTTGTTAGTTACACTGATTAGGTTAACTTTAGTTTATTAATTTATTGAATATATAAAGTATTGTACAGTAATGATGTGAGAAGTATCAATAAAAAAAGGAAAACTTTTTCCCAAATTTCCCTTGTTCACACGACACTCAATCTCTTCAACATAAATCAAATAAATAAGTGTTTTAGTTCATTATAAAGTTTTTCGTTTTAATTAAAGACAATGAAAGATGTGGACTTACTCTGTAGCAGATTCTTATAAACAGTTAATGCGACAAATGCGTAAGTGCAGTAATTAAAAACCATGACCCTTTAATGCCGCTTCCTTCCCAAACCTCTCTGATAACCGCAATTTGAGTTTGCGTACTATCTAAAAATACTAAGCTGGATTGATTATTAGTTCATGTATTTGTAACTTTTTATTATCAACTATTAATATATGATGTTTGTTGTGCGGCAAAGATGCAGCATGTATCACTATGTCACTTTAGCAACGGTTAACTTGATCCGCTATACAATCTGTACGTACGTATAAGTATACAAGTTGGATAAGCACGATCACTGTGCAATGATAAATCACTGATTAATTAAGTCTTAATAAGCCGATGTTCTACGCAATTCTGGCATGAATTCGTGTACTTACTTACTAGTTTACTAGTAAGTTTTACCCCAGCCAGGTGTCGCGTGTCATCACGCAGGGGAGTATTAGCTTCGCTGTTCATTTCTGATTCCCAATATAAAGAAAAGTCTATATTACGTACTACAACTGCAAAGACAATAAGAATCATAATAATAGTGGAGGTAAGATTTGTACTAGCATTCGAACCATTTAAAAGCTCTTTGTCCTTTTGATTTTTTCTATCAAGTTCTTAATTCTTTCAAATTGTCGGTTTATTACTAACCCTTGCATAGGTTTCAACACGATCTTTAGTTGGTTCAAGAAACTGCACAATTGTTTAAAAATTAATTTTCTATATTAATTTGATATAATTAATAAATTTGAAAGGTAGTCACAGTTATTTGAATCGTAACTAGATAATTTTTAAATAGTAATAAACTTATGTTTGAAGATAATATCTAAGAAAGGAATAATTCATGTGCAAAACACTTGCTTATTTTATTTCCATAATATTTCAAAGTACAAAGATGTGTAACTCTTAAATGATCATTTATAATGACAGCAATATCTAGTATAGTTTGAGAAAACTCTCTAGGCCTAGAAAGCAGACCATGTGGCCAGCTTCACTGATCTTCTTCCACTTTTTAGGTTGCGGTTCTGGATCTCATCCTGTTGAAAGTCCCCTTCATCACTCATCTTCTTCACAATGATAAAAACCCGATCAACTGACCCATATTTCTCTTTTGTTAACAAAGACTCCTTGGACAAATCTTCCAAGAACAACCAGTTGGTCTAACCAATGTTTTTCCCATTCTAAATCCTGCATACCGCAAATGTATGATCAATTAATTGCTGCAAATCACCTATTAAGTAACTAAGAGAAATGAAATGAGACTTGCCTCTAACTGGCAGTGTTTACGCTGAGTCTTCATGTATTCAGGACCAAAGATAGCTGAAGTTGGAGGATTTTCAGGCCTTGGTGAATGTTAACTGGCAATCCATAAGGATTCCACGGTGTACTGTTAAAATACTGATTATATAAAGCCAAACACCAAAAGAAATCAGCTTAGTCTCAAAATTAATTACAACTTGTTGAATGGCAATTAAAAGTAAATATATAGAAAAAAAATTATTTACTTCTAGTATTAGAGTTCCCGGAGAGATTTGTATGGAGGCATATAAGCAGACACAAACACTGCAACTAAAATTTTCTCAGGGAATTTCTCCATTGCAAGAGATATAAGAGATACCACCATAGCTGTGACCAACCAAAATCCCTCTCTTCTTGATTAGAGAGTCAATGAACTCCATCAAAGGCTGCACGTAATCTGAAATAGAAACAATCTCATCTAGCCGATTGGGATTGATCCCTGAAGCGCCCAAATCTTAGCACTCACACGATGACCACGTAATTTGAGAAGACTCACAACCTTGTACCAGCACCAGGCTCCATGGCAAGCTCCGTGAACTAAAACAAAGTGTTGTACAGCCTCCATCGCTATCTTTCTCACTTATGCGTAGCGTTCTCATTTAAATAGAGAATTCAGCTCCAGAAAAATAGTTGAAACTGTAAAAATCATTTTTTATTATGTAATGAATATTTGTAATTAAGGAAAGTCTAAATAGGATACATTAAATAAAGGTTTTATTTATTTTACCAGTTCAAACAAGTATTTGGTACTTTGCTGTGTAATGTCTTTTCATGCGAACTTTGATTTGATTTGTGAAGATGGTTGGTTGTCTTTCCTAATTCCATTGAACTATTACAATTGGTAATGGTATCCTCATTTATATTGGAAGATGAGGGCCTATTCCACTGTATCAAGCATTGTTTTATACTTTTATTTGCATAAGCATTGTTGAACGATAAGCATTGGGTCCATTTTTATTTAAGGATATTTGATTTGCAATTCCACCTCATTTCTCCTTATTTATTCTTCTATAACATCAATTATTGCATCCATTATAAAGTCTTCAAAAACATTATTCTAGCTCCACACAAAGTCAAAATATAATCAATTAATTTTTACGATTCACTCGTTCTAGATGTTCAACATGAATTAATTAATAAGATAGCTTACATGTGAAACGTCCCAATAAGGCAAGAAATAATTGTATCAGGTGGAGAAAATTCAGGTCAAAAAAAGAAAAAAAAACAATAAAATTCCTCTACAAATATATATATATGTGCCGTGTGTGTGTGTGTGTGTTAGGGCCAAAAAATGTCCTCGGCCCCAATAAGAGAACACCTCTAATAGAGATGAAAGCCTAGGCCCAATCGAATGGGGCCCAAGTCAGAATTCGCAAATGAGGCCCATTCGGTATGAATGCAGTCGGATTTACCATCTGGACCAGGCTCTGATCCTAGAACACCTTCTAGGCTTACGGTCAATTCGGAGCCCACAGTCGCCTACGGATTACACTCCTACTAGAACTCTGATAAGGAAGTCAACTACTATCCCAATTCTTTAGGTCGGTATCCGAGTCACACTCGAACTCCCTTTCCTGTCGAGATAAGGGGCCAAAGGTTACACCCTTTGGGAGAACTACCACTACGAGGACTCCTAGTCCTACTAGGATTGGAAGGTCATACAATCACTATTAAAAAGAGGTCAGCCCTCTCACAAAGGATAGAAACATACACCTTCAGACCCTGAGTTCCCACTTGAACTTCGCATTACAACCGTATCCAGTCCCCGACTAGCCTTCCGTAACCTCCCTTGCCTAACCCTCACTAACACTAGCCTCATCAGCTCCTACTTGACGTCAGGTGCCTAGACAACCCACCCGATTTTTCCATCTCTTCACTGTTTTTCCTCATGTGCAGGTGAACATATATCGCTAGGCCTCAACCTCACGGGATCAGTCCCTCTTTCCGTAACGGTAGATTTTTGCATCTACAGGTTTGGCGCCACCGTGGGCTTTGGCAATCTTTTCTCAACAAACCTGCTATGGAAAAAACTCTCCATGGCTACAATTCGATGAACACTAATCCAGCCTGGGCCAAACTGGAGCTTTGACTGCCCTCTGTAATACACTCAAACAAGTGGCAGCATTGAATTGAGAACACGCCTCGAACCAAAACGCCTCACTCAGCCAAGAACCATTCTAAAGAACAGGTACGTCGTTTTATATCTGAGCTTTGCCTTGTCAAGTACCACCCAGTCGGTTTTGCGCCTCGGTTCCTCTATGCACCCTCTCTCTAGACTCCGAGCACATACCCACAATCTCGATACGAGGTTCGCGCCAGCTATGTCATTGTTTAGTTGACAATTTCCCTGACTGGTGGGAATGAGGGCCATCGATAGAGCCCCTCTCGATCATCCGCTTCAGGCACGAATCAAGGAGTCCAAGCAAGGAACCCACCACAAAGAAACCATCCATCTTGCCATCCCATCCCATCCCACCGTTAGTCCGTCATCCCACCCAACCACCATGGCTCGGTCTCTCCTCGCATGTCGAGCGTCCCCCCTCCTTCAACTACCCCAGACTCAGGCATTCATCCATAGGGCCGAACGATCCCAAAAAAACACCTCTTAACAATCTATGTGGGGGGGCGAAACACCTATCAGCACGAGAGGAGTCATCCAACCAAGGAAATGATAGGGGATCAAGCTACCCTAGCGGTGAATACAGATTGATCTGTCAACACACCCACGCAATTTACCCCCGCAACGCATCGTGCGAATCGCATGGCCAATCCAAGTTAACCAAATGACCCTAGTGTTATCTTATCTCCTATGGAAATATTTGGCCAAGAGACTGCTGACATAGAGCGGTGATGATGCACATAACCTGACAGTGTCATCCCAACAAAAAAAGCCACCTCACGTTATGTCGATTACCTTTTGATAACGCATCGCGCTTACTGAGATACCACACAAGTTTATCATTCCCAACCAGACGCCCTCATGACGGAACACGACCCGACACCACATTCCTCCACATCAGTAGGCGGATGTCAGCTTAAATCGATAACCCAAGCATAAGGGAACCTGCAGTGCTCAAAGCTTCGGTTTCACCTCTCCAGCCCAGCCCTTCAGTGGTATACCAACGTCCCAAACGTTTCAATCAACTCCTTTGTCTAGCTCACCGACACTTTCGTTGAACAATTCGCCACAGTAAGAACTCAAGAACCTACCAACCGATTTGTACAGAGTCTATCAGGAGGGGGGGAACCCTGAGAGAATACATCAGCAGGTTTAACAAAAAAAAGCTCCATCCCTTCCTGTAACCCAGTAGACACAGTAGAGCCTTCAAAAGGGTTCTCCTTTCCAAACGGAGAACTATACAAAGACTGCGCGAAGCTTGGTTGCACCACATGGAAACTGCCTTAGCTAGAGCTGTAATTGCAAATAGGTGAGAGGAAAATGAAATAAGCTGGATGGCATGCCAAGTACGACTACCGTCCCCAAAGGCGAACAGATAGAAGGTTAGAGTCCCGATCATTTGGGCACTTATCAACCCCCTCCATGTAACCTGAACAAATAAAGAGACCATATGACCCACCTGCCAATTAGAACTGGACAATAGACTATCTGGGTCGAGCCAATACAAAATCCGGGTACAACCTCATGTCAAAACCAGCCCAGGTCATGCAATTATGAAAGGCATAGGACCTACCGTTAATGTACGAACAACTCATCTTGAAGCCAACGAGGACACGACCAAGTGGGTCAAATTCCACAGCGACCATGGTCATAACACTGCGAACTGCATCGCCCCACGGTTGGAGTTCGCGCGCTAACTGAAGATGGGACATCTCCAGATCTGTTGATGGATAAAGGAATAATACAATCAGCCAAAAAAAGCTCGAAGGAAGCATCTCCCCCCCCCCCCCCCCCACCCCACGAGAACCTACCCCAAAGGTTTCTGTCTTATCTCTGTGGGTCGGAGATAAGTGAGTAACTACTGTTGGATTCATGCATAGTTGGACATAGAAATGGTGTAACATGAATGAACAAGAGGATGATGCAAGGTAGAACACAAGCATAACACAAATGCCCAAAAAATTTCAAGGTAAATGGAAATATTCCTTTACTCTTGCTATTCACCACTTGATTCTTCTTCTGGAATCTTAGTTCTTCAGTGCCTTGAGAACCTCAAATGTGATCCACACAAGTCAAGGAAGAAGAGCCGAGATAGTGAGAGGAGAAATGATAGAGTGTTTTGCTTTAACTGATCTCAATTCAATTAAAATGTATAAACTAATTTATATACCATGGGAACAAAGTGTAATTTTAATTGTTTTAGGAAGGCCTCAAAACAATTTAAAATTAACTTGAGAATAAACTTTACATTTCAAGTCCTTGTTTTATGGTTAATTCATAATTAACCAAATTTTAATTCCATTAAATTCTAACCCTTGAGAATAAAACCATGCACTTTTGCCCCCATCATTGAATCCAATTCAATATAATATTTAATAAATCCTTATTACCCTTAGTTAGTGCTAGCTATTGATAAGTGCTAATTAGTAGATGTTTTTAAGGGTTGGTTTGATGTTATTAAGGTTAACTTTCTCATTTTTTCCTTTGTTTTGTATGTTTGTTTTTTGTTAGTTTGCGCTATGAATGGTACACTTCTCGTGAATTGGATAACTTTTAGGTTGTTTTTTTTAGGCTTTGATTGAGTAGATTGCAGTACTGAATAAATTGGACTTAAAGTCTTGGATAGAGGTTGAGATTGGCCCTTCGGTCGTGAAGAGCCAGACCCATGCCATTGGTAGTTCACCATGCCATGTGATGGAACAAGAGAAAACAAGAGACCAGAATCCAACGGCCTAGGTTGTGGTACTCTTAACTTTGCCAGGGGGCGGGGGGGCGCAGGGTTGTGGCGAACCTATTAGACGCGTTTTATCAGTTTTTCTCTTTCCTTTTTTCACTTAGAAGACTCTTTTTGGTATTTAAGTAATAATTGCAGATCAATTGTTAAGGGACGAATTTTGCATATTTTTGACGAGGAAAGATGCATTCCTGTGGGGCTTGAAGCGAAGATCAATTTAAGATTTGTTTTTATTTATTTTCATATCTGATTATGTTTTCCCTTCTTCCTACTTATTCCTTTGTTCTTAGGGATGGAGTAATCCTTTTGTTATGGGGAGATGACCCTAATTACTGTTTTGACAAATTGTTTGATTCTTAAACCAAATTTAATGGTTTATGGATTGTGCAGAGTTAGGTTTTAATGCTTTAATGAATGTTGCTTTATTTATATTACCTTGATGTTTCCAATATGAAGTAGGGTTTATTGCTTATTCAATTCATAATTTTTCTTGGAATAACATTTCACCAACATATTAAAACGCAGCATTAATCGAATAGAGATTCTAGATTAATTTTATGTCCATCTAATTCATAACCGAAGTAGAGGTGAATTAGTTCGTACAGGGTTGATAATTTATGCCTTCTGTAATTTCAAGGTAACCGAATAGGGATTGTATTAATTGAATATTATGCCTAAATAAGGCTAATTGGCCTTAGAAGAATCCTATCCAATCTAGCATAAACAGGTAATTAAGGTAGTTTGTCAACATAATTAGCGGGGAAATCCAGTACCCTAACTTCATTACTATTGCAAATTCAATCACATTATTTATTTGTTAATTTAGTTATTTTGGATCTGTCTTTTTTACACTCTAAATTTTGTTTTTTCCTCTCAAATACGTGTAGAGTTTAGGTAATTACAATATTCTCTTTTGATCTCCTGTGTGACGATACTCAAACTCATCCACTTTTTACTTGAACACGACTAGTGCACTTGCGTAAGGTTGTATTTAGTCGCACTCAAGTTTTTGGCGCCGTTGCTGGGGATTCATAGGTTCAACACACACTCTGCGATCGACTGTAGACCGATTCATAGGTTTACACCTTTGATGCCCAGACTGATTCAATAGTTACAATCCCCGAACCCACTAGAGATGTCCCACGACTTCAGCCAACTTTTGCTGCGCACAACATCGCAAACAAGCTTGCGGTTCACCCTAGTTCATCTACAAACAACAAAGTAATCATCATTCATCCCACAGGAAACACCAAAAAACCAAGAATTTCACAAAGTATGAATAAAATAAGCCCAAGCAGCTAGTCCATACATATAAGGCATACAGGCCAGGAAGAGGGCCAATCGTAGTGCCCAAAATCTACAGAGGCAAAAACAAACAAACAAAGCTAAGTCATCATTGGTACTGAGTCTTCTCACTCCCATCTCTGACGCGATCACCTTGATCACCCAAGCCCTAGCATCAGCCCCTGTGCAGCCTATCGCTCACATCCTCAGTACTGATGGCCCTAGCTGGCTAGCAAAATTGGCACTTGCTCATCAAATCTACTCCTCTGTATCGCCCAGTGGCCTCCTCCTTCTCCAGCATCTCCCTGTATGAGCTGAATGTCGCTTATCCGGGTTCTAGTGTGAGGTGTTCCTGGCCTTGTACTCAGCATGAAGGCCGCTCCCTTGGCCCTAATGATGGATCATCAATAATGCTCAGGCACTGCTCCCTCAAGGACTCGCACCTCTGCGTCCCTCTCAGCCACTCTCTCGCCTCAGCCTCTCCAACTCGCTCTTGCCTCCTTCATGACTCTGATGGCTCTCCCCTCAACTCTTTGTGACTTGCTGCTTGCTCGCTGTCGCATAGTTGGAATTAGATTTTGATACACATGTGTCCCTCTTCTCTTACACACGATGGATTGCCCGTCAGGTGTAGGGTGTGGTGAATGCTACATAAAAAAACAACTTGATCAGATACGTTAAAAACAACCCAGTAAAGTAAAACTCCAGCTCATACACTGGAAAGCACAGGAACCGCCCCCAGTCGCGCGACCACGACTGCGACCGTCCCATCTGTCAAGGGTCTGTCAAGCTGGGAATAGATGAGTATGTCCAACCTGACTCATGATAGCCGTGTCCGATGTAGGTCTAGCGCGAAGCTGGGATGCTGAAGGTGACCTCTCATCTCCTCATCCAGACTACGCTTTGGATGACCCAGCCCCGGTCCACAGGCGATGACTTGGTAGAGTTGCCACCACACTTCCTCCTGCTCTTTTCCCTCTCCTCCTCTCTAGCCGAGCATATCCGTCTTTTCTCGTTTCTCCCGACGCATGCAATGAGACTCACTCCGCACTTGGGACGGTCAGTCTTCTCATCATGCTTTCTGCAATCGCAAACCCTCCACACGTTAGTGGATGCAGCCTCAACTTACCAATACAGGTCTGAATTGCAGAGTCGATCAACAACCATTCTAGTTGCTCACGAAGGAAGGGATACCCTCGCTGGATGCGTTCTAACTGGTGCCCCTAGAGATTACCGTCTTGAGGTTAGCTTCCCTCCAAACACCACCCCGCCAATCCCTCTGTGTGTTTTGGATAGCTAGAATCCTTCTAGGTCTGCACGTCCAAGCCGTCCCCACTCTGGCCCCATCAGTTGAATTAAGCTTTGTCAAAGAAAAACACAATAGATGATTTTAGTACCAAATTCATCGGATCCATAAACAAAGTTTCTCACCAGTGCTTCCAGTGGAACAAAATTTCCTGCCGGTCTTTTTCCTCGGAGAACTGCCATCACACCACCGCCATAAAAAGTATCGTCACTTTCCATTTCTTATCACTCGACCGGAGGTCGATCATGGGTTGATCTGCTCCGTGCCTAAGGTTCAGCAGCTTTGACACTTTGTCCTTATCATTCTCTTTAGGAAGTAGAATAAAGGCAGCTCGTGCAGCCTAAACAATCACTGATGCCATCCACAAAAGAAACTTTTAAACGCCTCAGCATCCATCCACCCCTTCGCATAGTTGTGACGGAGCACTCTTGAAATCGTCCATAGACCTCCCATACAAGCGAGGGATCGGAAGCCCTGGCCCATCATGGCAACACTTGTTTCATAGGTGCTCACCCCCATCTAATTCGCTTCCTAGTCAACCTGCTCATAACACGCCAGCTGCCCTAATCCTCAACCCCCCCCCAAGTATTCTGGAATATGATACATTGTCGAGATTTTGCCCACATATATTTCCTTCAATAGGCAGATAATCTCGGCTTAGAAGTCTCCCACCACTTGGCACGTTCGGCTCTCTTAGAGCCACATATGGTAAAGGATAACTACCCAAAATCACCAACTCCTTCGGATCTCTTCCCACTCTCCTCCTTTCCTATCAGAGATCACTCGGATTACTCCACTCGTCCCAAAGGGCAGTTATGTTCACACCGTCGGTATCCTCAACTGAAAAAGAAAAAAAAATCTACATTTCAAACCACTTCAACATGCAAATAATCAATGAAAATGACTAATATATACCTGTGGGATTCATTTGATGGGAAGCTGAATCTCCTCATGTTTTTGCTGTATCTAAACTATAACAATCATAAAAATTAGTTTAAGTTATAAATTAAAAGTAAATATTAAATGAAAATGCCAAAATATTTATATAACTTTAATAATTGGAACTTACTTTGTTCTTTCTCTTAAGTCCTCCTAGATTGCGACACCAATCACCTCCACAAAGTAGCACTGATACTGTTTCCGGAGACAAAGAAGCTCGGTAAGTTTCAATAACTCTACTACCAGCACTAAAAGTGGCCTCCGAAGCTATCGTGGTGATAGGAATGGCTAGTATATCACAAGCCATCTTAGATAACAAACGATACTTCAACGTATTCACTTTCCACCACTGTAGTGCATCAAATGTAGTTGGATCACCCCTATCATGAGAAATGTAACATCCCTCTTCTAGATAACCATTTAACTTTGATTTTTCCGGTGGGACACTTTGAACCACTTTCATATGCTGTGTAAATAATGCAAAAACCAAACGAACTACTTGGGTTTTGTACATTAACCCGAGGAACCACTCTATTTTTAGCACTTTGTTCATTGTTGAAGGATTGGGATTCATCCACATATTCTTGATAAATTTCATACAGGGCATCTTTAACTTTTAACATATTTGCTTGTGCTTCAATCTCTTCATACATTCTAGGGAAACAATACTCAAGCATCGCCTTTTTGCACCTACGATCTACCACAGAAGCTACACACATTAACAAATTACACTCTCCCCAATATTTGTCAAACTTCTTTTTCATTTTCTTCACCATATCTTGAATAAAATCATTTTTATCCAATGCCTTTGCATCTAGCATAACCTTAACGAGAAACTTCACTTAGAAATAGATTTGCAGTTAGGTAATCACTCCTAGAGATGATATTAGTAATGGTATTGAACACTTCCAAAACTTCACAAACTTTTTTGACTCTCACCCAATCCTCTGGATCTGGACAACAATCAAAATGCAGGTCTTTGTCACGATATCTTAAAAAGACATTTTTGAACTTAAGTGCTGTAGTCAACATCTGTGGAATTCCACCTTGTTTTACAATCAAGAATGAGCTTCTGATGAGGCAAACATAACAACTGCACGATTTTCAAAAACATGATAAACCTACTCTCCGATTATTTAATATACGCCACACTGTCACTGACATCCTCAACAATGTACCTTATTTCAGTCAAACCATCTTGAACCATAAGATTCAAAATATGCGCGCAACACTGAACATGGAACAGTTTTCCCCCACATACAAGGCTTTTGTTTATTGAAAAATTGTCTTTTAAGATCTTGATTGCCGTATCATTATTTGTGGCATTATCGATAGAAATTGTGAACACCTAGTTTTCTATACCCCATTCTTTCGCACACTTATAAATCAAATCTGCAATCAGAATACCAGTGCAAGGAGGAGGTATATACAGGAAGCTGAGAACACATTTTTGTAGCCTCCAATTACTATCTGTAAAACGCCCCGTTAGAACCATGTATTCTATCTTCTGATTACCTGACTTCCATAAATTAGTCGTTAAGCTTTTTTTGTCAACAATTTTTAACAAATTCTTCAGCTTCGTTTTCTCCCTCTCATACATATTAACACAATCATTCTTACACATGTTGCGATTTATCCTTTCCCATTGAGGGATCGCATATCTCTACATATCATTAAATCCCTCCTCCTCAACAACAGTAAATGGATGCTCATGCATAAGCACCCAATTGGCAACTAGTTCCCTCATCTTCGCCATTTCAAATTTCCCACTGGTAAGAACAGGGACGAGATTATCAATTGTGCCACTTGAACCCATATCTCCTGCTTATGCCTGGAAAAATCGTTGTTGTTGCTTTCAGAAAAGAATTCGCCTTACACAACTATTCAAATGTCTTGAAAGGTGAGTTGCTCCCAGTAACCGTTATCGCAAGTTTTGCCTTGCAATGGATGCACTGAACCTTTTTGGTATTGTCAGGTAGAGTCACCTCCTTAAAATCGTTCCAAACCACAGATGTTTTTGCTCTTTTTTTTTTTTTTTTTTTTTTTTTTTTTTTTTGCAAATGAGTTAACATCAACCTCTTTATTAACATCAGTTGCGGTTGTTTTAGTGGTAGGTTTGCTTTCATTTGGAGTGCTGCTTGTGTCTTATGTACATTGTAATGCTGAAAAGGAGATCTCTGCTGGAGTGGTAGTAGGATCGGGAATCCCGGGACTAGAAGTGGATGCCATATCTAATCAAATACATAAAAGTATAAAACATATTTCAGTCAAAAAGTTCTTAAAATATAAGTATATATATAAACAAATGTAAATGGCACATGGTGTTGGCAGAAAAAGTGATCCTTGGTCACACAATTTGAGGCTGACAATGAGGGGCCTCACGGGTTCTTTTTTATTCATCTACACTTTATGCTTATCACATGGTGTTTCAGTTTGTTGACCATGTCAAGATTTTGTCCTTAACATGCGCTGATCACATTCACATGAAGCACATGTAGACAAATAACACATCATTCACATGAAACACGTGTAGACAAAAACAAATGGGCAAAGGAACTGTAATATAAATGGCCAAAGGAATGCCCAGAACACCAAAAACAAAAATGATAAACAAAAGACTAAAAGAGAAACTCACGAGTTTGTGGACTATAGAGTTCGTGGAGAGTCTAGAAACACACTCACGAGTTTGGGTTTCTAGCTAGCAAACAAAATTCGACAAGGGCGCAAGGCTGTGGTCGTGGCACTGTGGAGCTGTGATAGGGTGTTTGGGTTTGGACTTTGGAGTCTTTATGGGTTTAGATGGTGAATGGGTGTTATGGGTTTGGGTTACCACGACATGGTCGTGGTGCAACGAAGCATGGTTTTGGTGTTTGGGTTTGGAGTCTTTATGAGTTTGGAGTCTTTAGACAGCGAATGGGTGTTATGGGTTTGGTTTAACATGGCGAGGTCGTGGTCATGGCGTGGCAAAGCATGATTTCTAGTCAGAAAAATGCAGAGTGTGAATGGCAGCTGTTTTGGTTGTGGAGTGTGAACTGTGAATGGCGATGGAAAGTGACAGCTGTTTTGGTTTTGGAAGTGACAAGGGGTTAATGGGTTATGTTAACTATGGTTTAAATGTGGGTTTTAAAATTTGCGAGCTCTTAAAGGCTTGCGAGCCCAAATGATCTCAAAAAGCTTGTTTGGGCTCGAGATCTCCAAAAAGCTCGCTAATTTTCAAGTCGAGTACCCCTAGGCTTGGTACTCGGCTCGTATAATATACGAGCTGCTCAGGCTCTAGATCGGCTCGAATTTTTCGAGCCAAGCCGCGGCTCGTGTTGAGCCGAGCTTGAGTAGCTTGCAAGTTGCTCTGCTCGGGTACACCCCTAGTCAGAACAAGCTTTTCCTTGTTCATGTTTAAAAGAAAAATCTGGACAGAAAATGAGGCAAGCGATTGAAAATTCATTAGTTAGAGATGAAAAATTTTTTGTCCGCAATCAGAAATCAGAATGAATTTTCACATTTTAATTAATTTTGAAACGTCACCTCCATATTTGATTAATGATATTGAGTGATGTAGGCTAATTTTGACATTCATTATAAATTCTATATTCAAACTCTCTTTGTCAAATATAAAATTGTTAAATAGTTGTTATAAGTCAGTTGTTTTAAGCTATTGTTAGCTTAGCTACTGTATCAGTTTAGTTATTTAGCTTAGTTACTGTATCAGTTCAGTTAGTTAGTTAGTTACTTAAGTCAGTTAGTTAACTTGAGTTAGTTACAACTTGAGTTAGTTAACTGGTTTAATTTATTTTAATGTAATATAAAGCATTGTACAGTATTGATGTGAGAAGTATCAATAAAAAAAAGGAAAAGTTTTTCCCCAAATTTCTCTCTGTTCACCGACACTTAATCTCTTCAACATGGTATCAGAGCAACAATTTTCCGCCATCTAACTTGAAAATCAACTGAATCAAGCTTCCAATTTGATATTTGCTAAGCCCAATAGAGCTTAAAATTTCTCAGTTTCTTCATTCTAGCTCGATTTGCTAAGAATTCAACATCGTCGACAATGACATCCTCCACTGAAGAATCAGTTGTTCCTTCGATCAATTCGAATTCTCCTCTCTATGTTCATCCTTTTGATACGCCAGGTACTGTTCTTGTTTCCGAACAGCTTGTAGGAACAGAAAACTATGGATTATGGAGAGAGTTATGACTGTTTCTCAATGTGCAAAGAACAAACTAGGTTTTGTTAATGGAACATGCACAAAATCATCAGTTCATAATCAGTTAGTGCCACAATGGGAAAGATGCAATTCCTTAGTGTTGTCCTGGATCTTTATTCAGTATCAAAAGAAATTTTTAACGGAATTGTATATTCTACTGATACTTACCAAGTTTGGCAAGATTTAAAGGAACAATTCCATAAAGTCAATGGGACTATGATTTTTGGTATCCATAGAGAAATTGCTAATCTTACACAGGGAACAAACATTGTAGCAGTGTATTACAACAAACTCAAGTCTTTGTAGGATGAGTTAGATTCGTTAGTAAGTATACCAACACCTGAATCAATAGAAATTGTTACAATTTCTAATGGGATTGAATGACTCATATTCTATGGTTAGGAGTCAAATCCTATTGATGAACCCATTGCCAAGTGTTAAACAAGCCTATTCTGTAGTACATCAGGATGAAAACCAGAGAATTCTTGCTAGCATGAATGTTAATTTACAGGTCGCAACTGCACTTTATGCTCAAAACAATAGTAAGCATCAGAATCCAGGCAAAAAATATAAGGGTAAAAGACCATATATTAAGTGTGAGTATTGCCATTTACTTGGTCACAAACGAGAGAGTTGCTACAAACTAAATGGGTATCCTCTTAACTATCAGTTCACAAAAGGCAGAACAAATTCTAAGGGCAAGGTTTCTGCTAATCAAGCTCAAATGCAGAATGTAGTTTCAAAGTCATCAGATACTGGAACTGCAAATGTTTATGGAAATGCAAATGCTCAAATTGGTCCTGTTTTAACAAGTGACCAATATAATCAGGTCCTTCAGCTCTTGGGAAATGAGAATGTCAATCCTTTAGCTGCCAATCTTGTAGGTACCCTCACTGATTCTGCTACTACTTTCTTTTCTTGCTTGAATAATGCCATCTAGATCATAGATACAGGAGCTACAAATCACATGACTAGCCATTATTCAATTTTACAATCACCTATAGCTATAGAACCTACCACACAATCCCTTGTAGAATTACCAAATGGAACCAAAACACATATTAGACATGTAGGTTCTATAGACTTGGATAATGGTTTTCATCTTTCAAAAGTTCTGCACATCCCAAACTTTAAAAACAATTTGCTATCAGGCTCTAAATTTACTATTTCCAATAATTGTGCCATTACATTTTATCCTGATTTTTGCCTCATTTAGGATCTTTGCAGTGGCAAGTTGAGGGGGATTGGTAAGCATGACAAAGGCTTATATCTTCTTGATCCAATGTCCAAAGATTTGCCAACTTTGCCAGATTTAAAGATTTCAAATAAGATTGCTTCAAATATTTTGTATTCAAAAGATATTGTTTCTAATGTTTTTCATTTGAATAATCATGTACCATTGAATAAGGATGTTAATTCATATGTGTCTCTTTTATCTACAACTTTGCCTACTGCACCTGAGTTATGGCATCAAAGACTAGGACATATCCCTTACAAGACTTTACAGCTTATGCAACATAAGCTGAAAATGAATTTTTCTACACCTTTTCACTGTGATCTTTGTCCATTAGCTAAACAAACTAGAATTCCTTTTCATCATAGTGCTTCATACTCCAGCTATATTTTTGACTTGTTACACATGGATGTTTGGGATCCATATAAGACACCAACTCATGGTATTGCAAGGAACTTTCTCACTGTTGTAGATGATTACTCTAGAGTTACATGGATATTCCTTATGCAATTCAAATATGAGACTTTTCTTACAATCAAATATTTTCTTCAAATGGTCCAAAATCAGTATCATTTTACTCCTAAATGTATTAGAACCAATAATGGCCTTGAGTTTTTTAATAAAGATTGTCATGACCTGTTTCTTCAAAAGAGTATTATGCATCAAAGCTCATGTGCATATTCCCCTCAACAAAATGGAGTTGTTGAGAGGAAACATAGGCATAT
Organism: Pistacia vera; assembly: GCF_008641045.1. Classification (NCBI taxonomy): domain Eukaryota; kingdom Viridiplantae; phylum Streptophyta; class Magnoliopsida; order Sapindales; family Anacardiaceae; genus Pistacia; species Pistacia vera. Next base: position 543,142 of record NW_022195500.1, read on the forward strand.
TCTTGAGGTCACTAGGGCACTGAAATTTCAGGCATATATACCAAACCATCTTTGGGGATATTGTGTCCAAACTGTAGTGTATTTGATCAATAGGTTTCCGACATTTATTCTTCATGGTTTATATCCTTTTGAGAAATTTTTTGGCAAGCCTTCCTTATTGGATCATATCAAGGTATTTGGCTCTTTGGCTTATGCTACGATTCTTACTCAGAAAGACAAATTATCCCTTTGATCAGCCCCCTGTGTTTTCTTAGGTTATTCATTAACTCAGAAAGGTTATTTGCTCTATAACCTTTCCTCTCATTCAGTTTCAGTTTCAAGGGATGTCACTTTCTATGAACATATCTTCCCTTTTTCTTGGTTCATTTCTTCACAAAATCCCTTTCCTCTTGCACATGATTTTCTTGAAATAGAGTCAACACCTTCCACTGTCATTTCCCAATCAGATACTACAATGCCATATGTCCAGTCTACAAAACCATCTTCTCCTTCCACTACTTTGCCGCCTGACCAGCACATTGTTTCTCTTGTTATTCCTTTACCTCCACAACCTGTTATTCCTCCTCTTAGGAAATCCAATAGGACTACCAGACCTCCTATTTGGACTTCAGATTTCGTTTGTTCTACTCTTACACCTTCTTCCTCTGCTAATGCTACTCCTTACCCTATTTCCAATTTTGTCACATATAACCATATTTCTCCTTCCTACAAGGCTTTTCTATCCAATCTTTATTTGGTTGAACCTACCTCTTTGTCTTTAGCTTCTAAAGATCCAAATTGGGTGTTTGCAATGCAGAAAGAAATACAAGCCTTAGAGCATAATAAGACCTGGACTTTTGTCCCTTTACCCCCTGATAAAGTTCCTATTAGGTGTAAATGGGTATATAAGTTGAAATATAGGGCTGATGGTTCTTTAGAAAGGTATAAGGCCAGGTTGGTTGCTAAGGGATATACTCAACAAGCTGGGGTGGATTATACAAAAACATTTTCTCCTGTAGTGAAAATGGTTACTGTCTGAACCATTTTGTCTTTGGTTGCCATGTATGGTTGGCCTCTTTATCAATTGGATGTGGATAATGCTTTTCTGTAGGGTGATTTGCAAGAGGAGATATACATGACCTTGCCTTAGGGTTTTGTTAAGCAGGTTGGGGGGGAAGGGGGGGAAGGGGAAGAATATGGTTTGTAGGCTTCACAAATCCCTTTATGGATTAAAACAGGTTTCTAAGGCCTAGAAATATAAACTTACACAAGCCTTAATCACTGGTGGTTTCTGTCAATCTAAATCAGATTAATCTCTTTTTATCAAAAGGCTTGGTTCACACGTTGTTATGCTTTTGGTGTATGTGGATGACGTAGTGATTACAGGAAGTAATATTGAAATGATTCAGCAAACCAAACAACTCCTGCATTCTAATTTCAAGCTTAAGGACTTGGGATTACTAAGATACTTCTTAGGTTTTGAAGTAGCTAGATTATCTAAAGGGATCATTTTGTGTCCAATGAAGTATGCCTTGGAATTAATTTCAGAATCTGGATTATCTTGTTCCAAACCTTCCACAATTCCAATGGATTTCACTTTGAAATTGACATTTGTTGCATATGATGAAATGTTTCCTTCAACCAATGATCCATTGCTTCCTGACCCAAGTGCTTATCAAAGGTTAGTAGGCAAGCTGCTGTATTTGTGTATGACTCAACCATACTTGAGTTTTTTCAATCAATTTATTAAGTCAATTCATGCACAAACCTAAGGAATCACATCTGAAGGCAGCTCTCAAGATAGTTAAGTATGTCAAGACGTCACCAGGATTGGGCCTTTTTTTTTCTAGCAGAAAACAATATGACTTTGTCAGCCTATTGTGACTCAGACTGAGCATCTTGTCTTATGACAAGAAAATCTGTGATAGGCTACTGTGTTTTCCTTGGTAAATCTCTAATATCCTGGAAATCCAAGAGGCAAGCAACCATTTCCAAATCCTCATCTGAGGCAAAATACAGAGCAATGGCTGCTATTGTGTGCGAGCTTCTTTGGCTGGTACAACACCTCACAGAACTTGATGTTTCAAAGTCTCAACTATTGCCTATTCCCCTACATTGTGATAATCAAGTTGCAAACCATATAGCTTCTAATCCCATGTTTCATGAGAGGACAAAACACATTGATCTTGACTGTCATATGGTCAGAGATCAGCTCAAACTTGGTCACATACAGAGTGCCTATATTCCTACTGCAGAGCAACCAGCTGACTTGTTGACTAAAGCACTCAGAAGTCACATTCATTCCAAGCTATTACACAAGTTGGGGGTTCTTGATCTCTAACACCCTCCAACTTGAGGGGGGGTGTTAAATAGTTGTTATAAGTCAATTGTTTTAAGCTACTGTTAGCTTAGCTACTGTATCAGTTTAGTTAGTTAGTTAGTTAGTTACTTAAGTCAGTTAATTAACTTGAATTAGTTACAACTTGAGTTAGTTACAACTTGAGTTAGTTAACTAGTTAGTTGAGTTAATTTATTTTAATGTAATATAAAGCATTGTACAATAATGACGTGAGAAGTATCAATAAAAAAAGGAAAAGTTTTTTCCCCAAATTTCCGCTTGTTCACCGAGACTCAATCTCTTCAACATAAATCAAATAAATAAGTGTTTTATGTTCATTATAAAAGTTTTTCGTTTTAATTAAGACAAATGAAAGATGTGGACTTTACTCTGTAGCTAGATTCTTAAAACAAGTTAAATGCGACAAATGCGTAGTGCAGTAATTATGAAAACCATGACCCTTTAATGCCGCTTCCTTCCCAAACCTCTCTGATAACCGCAATTTGAGTTTTGCGTAACTATCTAAGAAAATACTAAGCTGGATTTATTTAATTAGTTCTATGTATTTTGTAACTTTTTTATTTATCAACTATTAATATAATAGATGGTTTTTGTTGTGCGGCAAAAGCATGCAGCATGTATTCACGTTACGTCACTTTAGCATTAAACGGATTAACGTCACGTGTCATCCCATATTAAGCATGCTTCATATGCAAATCTCTCAAGGATAAGTTTCGCCTATGACACGTTCAACTCCACTAGAGTTTACTTAGTAAGTTTTACCCCGAGCCAGGTGTCGCGTGTCATCACGCAGGGGAGTATGCTTCAGCTGTTCATTTCTGATTTCCCACAATATAAAAGAAAAGTCTATATTTACTGACTACAAACTGCAAAGACAATAAGAATCATAATTAATAGTGGAGGTAAGATTTGTTACTAGCATTCGAACCATTTTAAAAGCTCTTTGTCCTTTGTTAGATTTTTTCTATCAAGTTCTTAATTCTTTATCAAATTGTCGGTTTATTACTAACCCTTGCATAGGTTTCAACACGTACTTTTAGTTGGTTGGTGCAAGAAACTGCATCAATTGTTTAAAAATTAATTTTCTATATTAATTTGATATAATTAATAAATTTGAAAGGTAGTCCACAGTTATTTGAATCGTAACTAGATAATTTTTAAACTAGTAATAAACTTATGTTTTGAAGATAATATCTAAGAAAGGAATAATTCATGTGGCAAAACACTTGCTTATTTTATTTCCATAATATTTCAAAGTACCAAAGATGTGTAACTCTTAAATGATCATTTATAATTGACAGCAATATCTAGTATAGTTTGAGAAAACTCTCTAGGCCTAGAAAGCATGACCATGTGGCCAGCTTCACTGATCTTCTTCACTTCTTTAGGTTGGTAGTTCTGGATCATCATCCGTTGAAGGTCCTCCTTCATCACTTCATCTTCTTCACACATGATAAAAACCCGATCAACTGACCCATATTTCTCTTTTGTTAACAAAGACTCCTTGGACAAATCTTCCAAGAACAACCCAGTTGGTCTAACCAATGTTTTTCCCAATTCTAAATCCTGCATACCGCAAATGTATGATCAATTAATTGCTGCAAATCACCTATTAAGTAACTAAGAGAAATGAAATGAGACTTGCCTCTAACTGGCAGTGTTTATACGCTGTAGTCTTCATGTATTCAGGACCAAAGATAGCTGAAGTTGGAGGATTTTCCAGGCCTTGGTTGAATGTTAACTGGCAATCCAATAAGGATTCCACTGGTGTACTGTTAAAATACTGATTATATAAAGCCAAACACCAAAAGAAATCAGCTTAGTCTCAAAATTAATTACAACTTGTTGAATGGCAATTAAAAGTAAATATATAGAAAAAAAAATTATTTACTTCTAGTATTAGAGTTCCCGGAGGAGATTTGTATGGAGGCATATAAGCAGACACAAACACTGCAACTAAAATTTTCTCAGGGAATTTCTCCATTGCAAGAGATATAGAGATACCACCATAGCTGTGACCAACCAAAATCACCTTCTCTTCTTGATTAAGAGAGTCAATGAACTCCATCAAAGGCTGCACGTAATCTGAAATAGAAACAATCTCATCTAGCCGCTTGGGATTGATCCCTGAAGCGCCCAAATCTATAGCACTCACACGATGACCACGTAATTTGAGAAGACTCACAACCTTGTACCAGCACCAGGCTCCATGGCAAGCTCCGTGAACTAAAACAAAGTGTTGTACAGCCTCCATCGCTATCTTTTCTCACTTATGCGTAGCGTTCTCATTTAAATAGAGAATTCAGCTCCAGAAAAATAGTTGAAACTGTAAAAATCATTTTTTTATTATGTAATGAATATTTGTAATTAAGGAAAGTCTTAAGTAGGATACATTAAATAAAGGTTTTATTTTATTTTACCAGTTCAAACAAAGTATTTGGTACTTTGCTGTTGTAATGTCTTTTCATGCGAACTTTGATTTGATTTGTGAAGATGGTTGGTTGTCTTTCCTAATTCCATTGAACGTATTACAATTGGTAATGGTATCCTCATTTATATTGGAAGATGAGGGCCTATTTCCACTGTATCAAGCATTGTTTTATACTTTTATTTGCATAAGCATTGTTTTATACTTTTATTTGCATAAGTATTGTAAAGATAAGCATTGGGTCCATTTTTATTTAAGGATATTTGATTTGCAATTCCACCTCATTTCTCCAGTTATTTATTCTTCTATAACATCAATTATTGCATCCATTATAAAGTCTTCAAAAACATGTATTCTAGCTCCACACAAAGTCAAAATATAATCAATTAATTTTTACGATTCACTCTGTTCTAGATGTTCAACATGAATTAATTAATTAAGATAGCTTACATGTGAAACGTCCCAAATAATGCAAGAAATAATTGTATCAGTGTGGAGAAAATTCAGGTCAAAAAAGAAAAAGAAAAACAAGTAAAATTCCTCTCACAATATATATATATATGTGTGTGTGTGTGTGTGTTAGGGCCAAAAAATGTCCTCGGCCCAAATAAGGAAACACCTCTAATAGAGATGAAAGCCTAGGCCCAATCCGAATGGGGCCCAAGTCAGAATTCCGCAAATGAGGCCCATTCGGTATGAAGTGCAGTCGGATTTTACCATCTGGACCTAGGCTTCCTGATCCTAGAACACCTTCTAGGCTTACGGTCAATTCGGAGCCCACAGTCGCCTACGGATTACACTCCTACTAGAACTCTGATAAGGAAGTCAACTACTATCCCAATTCCTTTAAGGTCGGTATCCGAGTCACACTCGAACTCCCTTTCCTGTCGAGATAAGGGAGCCAAAGGTTACACCCTTTGGGAGAACTACCACTACGAGGACTCCTAGTCCTACTAGGATTGGAAGGTCATACAATCACTATTTAAACAGAGGTCAGCCCTCTCACAAAGGATAGAAAACATTACACCTTCAGACCCTAGAGTTCCCACTTGAGAACTTCGCATTACAACCGTAGTCGCAGTCCCCGACTAGACTTCCGGTAACTCTCCCTTTCCCTAACCCTCACTAAAACTAGCCTCATTCAGCCTTACCGACTTGAGCATCGGAGTGCCTACGGCAAACACCACCCGAGTGTTTTCCGTCTGCTTCACGCTTGTTTCTCACATGTGCAGGTGCAACAGATCGCTAATGGCCTCAACCTCACGGGATCAGTCCCTCTTTTCGTAACGGTAGATTTTTGCATCTACAGTTTGGCACCCACCGTGGGGCCTTTGGCAGTCATTCGTCTCAACAAAACCTGCTACGTGAAGAAACTCTCCATGGCTGACAATTCTGATAACACTAATCCTAGCCTTGAGGCCAAATTGGAGGCTTTGACTGCCCTCATGTAATAGCACTCAAACAAGGTGGCAATATTAGAAGTTGAGAACACCGCCATCCGAACCGAAAACGCCTCCATCATGGCCAAGAACCAATCTCTAAAAGAAAAGGTAAGTCAGTTTTATGATCTTGAGCTTCTGCCTTGTTAAGTACCACCCAATCGGTTTCGCGCCTCGGTTCTGCGCCTCGGTTCCATCTATGCAACCTCTCCAAACTCCAGAGCACGGACCCACAATCTCGGATACAAGGTCGCACCAGCTATGTTTGTCATTAGTTGATGATTTAGCCGTGACTGATAGGGAACGGGGGCCACCGATAGAGCCACTCTTGATCGATCCGCTTCAGACACGAGATCAAGAAGTCCAAGCAACAGAGAGCCCACCACAACAAGAACCACCCATCCTCGCCATCCCATCCCACCTTCAGTCAGTCATCCTTACCCAAACACCACTTGGCTCGACTCATCCTCGCAGGTCGAGCAGTCCCCCACTCCTTCAAACTACCCCGCTTGAAGCCATTCATCCCAATGGGCCGAACGAATCCCAAATAACACCCTTTACAATCCATGTGGGGTGAAACACCCGATCAGTCACGCGGAGAGTCATCCAACTGAAGGGATGAATGGGGATCAAAGCTACCCAGCGGCGAATAACGGAGTGATCCGTCAAACTACACCACGCGGATTGACCCACCGAAACACATCAGGTGCGAATCGCATGGCCAACCAAGTTAACCAGGATCCAAGCACTAAGGGAAGCCTGCATGTGCAAAAGGTTCGGTTCAAGCCTCTCCAGCCCAACCTTTCAGTGGTATACCAACCTCCCAAACTGTTCAATCAACTTCTTTGCCCAGCTCACCAACACCTTCGTTGAACAATTCGCCAACAGTAAGAAACTCAAGAAACTACCAGCCAATTTGTACAGAGTCTATCAGGAGAAGGGGGAACCATTGAGAGAATATGTCAGCAGGTTCAACAAAGAAAAAATCTCCATCCCTTCCTGTAACCCAGAGACAGTAGTAGATGCCTTCAGAAAGGGTATCCTTTTGGATGGAGAACTATACAAAGATTTGACGAAGCTCGGTTGCACCACGATGGAAGACATTTTAGCCAGAGCTGTAATTCAAATAAGGTGAGAGGAAGATGAAATGAACTGGATGAGGCATGCCAGGTACGACGACTATCCCCAAAGGCGAAACAATAGAAGGTTAGAGTCCAGATCGTTTGAGGCCCGTTACCAACCCCTTCCACGTAACCTGAACAAGGTAAAGAGACCGTATGACCGCCTGCCAATTAGAACTGACAACAGACCATCCGAGTCGAGCCAATACAAAATTCCAGAGTACAACCTTAATGTCAAACTAACCCAGGTCATGGAAATCATGAAAGGCATAGGACCTATCGTTAAGTGGCCAAACAAGCTCAATCTTGAAGCAACAAAGGACACGACCAAGTGGGTCGAATTCCACGGTGACCATGGTCATAACACCGCGGACTGCATCGCCCTACGGTTGGAAGTTGCTGTGCTACTGAAGATGGGACATCTCCGAGATCTGTTGATGGATAAAGGGAAGAATACAATCAGCCAAAAAAGCTCGAAGGAAGCATCTCCCCGCTCCCCCCCCCCCCCCCCCCCCCCCCAGCCCCCCCCCCCCCCCCCCCCCCCCCCCCCCCCTTTCTCACGAGACCTACACCAAAGGGTTTTTGCTCCATTATCTCTGGTGGGTCGAATCAGTGAGGTAAGCTACTATTGGATTCATGCATTTTGGACATAGAAATGGTGTAACATGGATGAACGCAAGGTAGAACACAAGCATAACACATAAGCCCAAAAAATTTCAAGGTAAGGATGGAATATTACCTACTCCTTTGCTATTCAACACTTGAATCTTCTTTCTTGGAATCTTAGTTCTTCAAGTGAACTTGAAGAACCTCAAAATGTGATCCACACAAGTCAAGGAAGAGAGAGCTGAGAGAGTGAGAGAGTGATTTTGCTTTAATTGATTCAATTCAATTAAAATGGTATAAAACTTAATTTATATACCATGGGAACAAAGTGTAATTTTAAATTGTTTTAGGAAGACCTCAAACAATTTAAAATTAACTTGAGAATAAAATTTATGTCAAGTCCTTGGTTTTATGGTTAATTCATAATTAGACCAAATTTTAATTCCATTAAATATTCTAACCTTTTGGAATAAAACCAATGCACTTTTGCCCCCATCATTGAATCCAATTCAATAATAATATTTAATAAATCCTTATTATCCTTAGTTAGTGCTAGCTATTCATGGATAATCATTTCTCACCAATACATTAATTCGGATGCAACCGTTTACGTCCGAACATCATTAATCTGATTAATGATATGTATTACTCTTTCTCCTTGAGCTTGGTTTTATGTGTGACCATTTTGGTTCATTGTGATCTAGCCATGGGCCCAATATCTGATTTTGATATGTTTCGTTATAATTGTTTATAATTGAAACTTCCACTGATTATGGTAGACTTCTAGTAATGTTCCATAACCCCTAAACCACAATGAAGTGTAAACTCCAATGAACCTATTCTGATCGTGCGTACCGTGTAGTCAAATCCCTCCATTATCTAATCAATTAAGAATGGTTCATGATATGTCAAAACCTTTAACTTAATCTTTAATCGAATTGTCAATCAATACAATGGAACTCGTCAACATGAAACTACTTTTCATTTGACATTCATTATACTCTGGCTAGAGATTTCCATTTTCCAATGTTTATTGACATTCGTCTGGGAACTCGAGATTAGACTATTTTGAGTTAACAGATCTCATCTTGACCATCACTTGTCCTCGCACATGAATAACATATGACTAAACCGGCTTATTACACAAGACATGACTAGTCTCGTGCTTATACACCATATGAACCATATGCATCCTATGTTGAATCCAACCATGGTGTCTCAGGTCTGAGAATCAGTGGTACACTAGCTCGATCCTACGATGCATCATTGACCATATCCATGTGATTCATCGTAATCGGTCATATTCGGTAAACAGTTCACTAACCGTTTATCCATGCTATGTAACGCCCCACTTGAGGTACGTAGCTAAGTTATGGTGTATTGCTTGAATGTTTATTGTTTTGCTTTTATTTGGGTTGATATATTGTTAATATTGGTTGGTTGGCCCTTAGTTGAATTTTTGTTAAAGTTATTTTGAGAAAAATATGAAGAAAATCCCTTAAACTTTCATTAGGGGTAAAATGGTCTTTTTACTCAAAATTAGTTGAAATTTTGTGGAGTGTAAAGAGATAGAATTTCATGGAGAATGTAATAAAAATGAAGGCATTATTGTAATTGACTAAGGGACATAGATGGAATTTCCAAGAAAGAGCAAGGGCAAAATGGGAAGACATGTGTTAATTGTGAGTTAATAAGAGTTTGGGTCTAGAAAACCCTTCATTCTTCTTCTCCACCGCCAACTTCTACTCACCACTTCCTCTCAACTCTTTTTTTCAATATTTCAAGATATTTCAAGAATTTTAGAGAGCTTTTTGAGTAGTTTGGGATAGAAACTTAATCTAAAGCACCCTAAGGTAAAGATTTTTGCTTTAGATGTAAAGTTTTGCTTATATATATATATATATGAAGTCTTAGGGTTTTATTGTTTAAAGGTGTAGAGAAGAGACAAGCTATCAAAGGAAAGGAAAAGTGTTAGTAAAATCTCTACATTACAAGGTAAGTAAATCCAACCAAGTTGAGTTTTGAATAAGCTTTTGAGTAGAGATTTAGAGATTGAGTAGAGATGTATGCATGTATAAATATGTATTATGCTTGTTGAGGAATTGAGTTGAGATGAGTAGCTAATTGGTGGTTGTTGGATAAACTTCATGTATGAGAAGTGTTTTAATATGTATTGAGAAATGGAAATTGAGATGAAGTTTGAGAGATGTTGTGTAAACCTATTTGGAAGTGCTTTTCTTGACAGGGATTATGATTATATGAGGGAGTTTTCTCCCATTTTGGATGGCTAGAGAATAAGTAGAGTAGTAATTATAGTAGAGTGCTTATATGCACATGAGTTGCTTGATAAAATGCATAAGTGAAAACATGTTACTAAACTGCCCTGTCACAGCCGTGAATTTCGGAGTGATTTTTGGGCATCTTATGGAATGAACTGGGTTTAGACCAAAGCATAAAAGTTATAGCTCTGTCTCTAAGATTTAAAATGAGACAAAAATCGTAGCAATCCGATGTGTATAACTCAAGTTATGCCTTCTTGAGTGTGACATGCGCAGAATAACTGTCTTTGATGCAACATTGCATTTGTGCTTTTCATGAATGCATTAATGAGCATGAATCATCCATATGCATTAATTATGCATTAGAGAAAGAGTAGAAAAAGAGTAGAGAACTTTGAGTATGAGCTTTATTAAGAGAAAAGAGAGAAAAAGAGAATAGAGTAGGTTGTGCAATGGGGAACCTGTGAGTAATCGGTAGAGTATTCCCGCATGTACGCCGTATTGAGAGAGCGACATGAGTATGAGAGAGAGAAGTGGTGTAGCCCGTGAGAGTCATGCGGATGAGAGCTATACCCGAGAGTACCCGAGAGAGAGTTTATACGCTCACATGGCCAAGGGTTCCGAATCCATGCATAACCGAGTCCGATCAGATAGAATGAGTAGAAGTCACGGAGAGTGGGAGCGAGTCCCGGCCGTGCCTCCGGTAAGATGAGGCCGTGACTTACAAAAGAGAGTTAGTAAAAAGAGTTAAGAGAAAGAGGAAATAGAGAGAAGTATAAAAGAGAGAGTAAATGAGAATTGTAAGGAAAGAATTAGAGAGAGAGTTACGGGGATAGATGAGTAGAGGATTTACTTACTGAGCATTAGTTGTGCTCACCCCGTTGTTTCCTATGTTTTTGCAAGATCTAGGTGAGGATACAGTCGGATGGGCGTCGGCAAGCGAAGGGAAATGGCTACACTGTCTACCTTGTTTTTGATGCTTTTGTACATGATACAACTTTTTGTATAAAGAATGTATATGTTTAATAAAAGAAAAATTTGGGCCCAACTTTTTATGCTATCTTACATGTATTTTTACTATGTATATTTTAAACGAATATGAGTAGAATGGAGTTGTTACATGCTAATGCCTTAGTGACATACCTCTTATAATCACCCACACTAATACCATCACATGATATTCAATGGAGATTTTCAGCATGCCTACTATGCAATGTTATTGCCCAATTAACATTACTTGCGTAGGGAATTCTTTGATGATTTGATATTCTGAAGATCTGTGTTATCCGAATATTTCACATGCAATATTAGATATAATATAATATAAATGAAGCAGAAAATCAACATGTGAAATAAGAACACTTTCTTTTATTCATAATACATTTACAAGATATAATGTCCTGAAGCTGACAACACGATTGGTTCCTAGGGCATACACTAACAACTACTCCTCAGCCAAGTGCTACACTCGAGCCAACCATCAGCTAGAAGCCCGATCCATCCATCCGCCCTCCCGGCTGCACACCAACCAGGTAATCCAATTCGAAGATGATGAGCCAATCACCCTAGTTGCCCCTCATCACGATGCTCTAGTCATCTCCCTCTAGATCGCAAACATTGTGGTCAAGAGAGTATTCATAGACGGGGGATCTTCAGTAAACATTCTCTTCCTTGAAGCAGTGAAGGCCATGGGACTGGATGAAACAAACATCAGTAGACTACCAACTATACTGGTAGGGTTCAGTTCCGAGCAGAAGTACACCATAGGAGAAATCGCTTTACCTGTCTACACCAGCGGAGTCAACAAGCAAACCATCTTTCTAGTGCTCGACTATCCTTCACCATACAACGTCATTTTAGGCCGACCCTGGATCCACGACATGCGAGTTGTTCGATCCACCTTCCACCAAACCATCAGGTTTCCAACGAAATGGGGAGTAAGGGAAATCAAGGGCGACCCCAAGGCATCTAGAGATTGCTACAAAAACGCCTTCAAAAGCAAAGGTAACGCTTCATAGCAACTACAGTCTCATCCAATCCTACCGATCGAGCCAAATAAACCATCTATGGAGGAGTTGGATGAAGTGTTGATACACCCGAACGACCCTGAAAGGAAGACCCAGATAGGCTCACGCCTCAAGCCCGAAATAAGAGAGAGACTCATAGAATTCCTCAGACAAAACCAGGACTACTTCGCCTGGTCCCACGTTGACATGACAAAAGTCAACCTAAAAGCAATCGTTCACCACCTCAAAGTAGACCCGAATCTCCCCCCAGTGAAGCAGAGGCGTAGTAAATTCGCACCAGAACATAACTGGATCGTCAATGAGGAGGTCAACAAATTACTGAATAATGGCCTGATTAGAGAAGTCTACTATCCCGACTGGTTGGCAAACGTGGTGGTGGTGAAGAAAAAGAATGGAAAATTGAGGGTCTGCATAGACTTCACGGATTTAAACAAAGCATGCCTTAAAGACTCCTTCCCACTCCCACATATCGACATGATGGTCGATGCAACAACAGGCCACGAACTCCTAAGCTTCATGGATGCCTTTTTAGGGTATAATCAGATTTTAATGCACCCGAATGACCAGTAGAAAATAGCCTTCATTATAGAAAGGGGGACCTACTGCTACAAAGTGATGTCGTTTGGCCTCAAAAATGCCGGGGCTACCTATCAGCAGTTAGTTAACAGGATGTTCGCTGAACACCTCGGGGACACCATGGAAGTGTACATCGACGACATGCTCATCAAGTCCCTCATGGCCGAGCAGCACCTCGACCACCTCAACCAGGCATTGACCATCTTAAAGAAGTATAACATGAAGCTAAATCTAGTCAAATGCTAGTTCGAGGTTTCATCAGGGAAATTCTTGGGATACATGGTAACTCAGCGTGGGATAGAAGCCAACCCCGATCAAATCTAAGCAATCCTCAACATACCATCACCAACTTGCATCAAAGACGTCCAGCGCCTGGCAGGACGAGTGGCCGCCTTGAGCCGCTTCATCTCTAGGTTCGCCAGCCACATGCCACCATTTCTTCCACACGCTAAAGAAATCTAAGAAGTTTGAATGGACCTCTTCTTGTGAAGAAGCCTTGCAACAACTAAAGAGATACCTAACCTCCCCCCCACTCCTCTCCAAGCCCAAGGATGGGAAAAAGCTTTACACCTATCTGGTGGTTTCAGAGACAGCGATTTTGACAGTGTTAGTTCGAGAGGATAATGCGAAACAACTACCGGTCTACTATGTAAGCAAGTCACTCCTCGACGCGGAAACACGATACAATCAGGTGGAGAAACTTACACTCGCCCTCATCCATGCATCCAAGAAGCTCAGGCCATACTTTTAATGCCATTTCATAGTCATACTCACCTCCTTCCACTCAAGAAGATACAACACAACCCAGAGTTATCAGGCCGACTCACATAATGGACAGTAGAGCTCAGCAAGTTTGACATATCTTTCCAACCGTGCCCCATTGTCAAATCCCAGGCGCTGGTAGACTTTATTGCTGATTTCACTCTGAACACCACTATCCAAGCAGAAAGAGAGTTACTGTGCATGAATAGTGGATCGCCTTCAAAGTGGAGTCTCTCAGTGGATGGCTCAAGCAACGTGAATGAGAGTGGGCTCGACATCGTACTTACTATTCTAGAAAGAGACGTCGTCTAATGGGGCATACAATGTGGATTCAAATGTACCAACAACGAAGCTAAATACGAGGCTCTCATCGCTGGACTCTCTTTAGCCAAAGAAATCGGAGTAAGGAAGCTGGAGGTAAAGTCTAATTCCCAACTCATGGTCAACCAGCTACAAGGTATTTACCAAGCTCGCAGCTCGAAGATGACAACCTACCTGAATCTGGTCAAAGAATTGCAAAACTCCTTCGAAGAGTTCTCCATCGCCCAAGTCCCAAGAACGGAGAACACCCATGTTGACGCACTTGCTAACCTCGACTCAGCCCTTCAATGTTCCTCCCAGTCAACCATCCCTTTATTATTCCTCCAATGTCCGACTGACTGGAAGGAATGACCAACGAACGAGCCACTTGAAGAAGTGATGGACATCGAACTGCCTGATACCTGGATGACTTCGATAGTAAAATACTTGGAACACAATGATCTCCCAGCCGACAAGAATGAAGCACGTCGCACGAGAGCGAAAGCCGCCAGATTCACTATATACAAAGGCCAGCCCCTTAGGAAGTCATTCTCTGGTCCCTACCTCAAAAGCATAAACCCAGTAGAAGCCAAATGAGTTATCACCGAACTCCATGAAGGCGAATGTGGAAACCACGTCGGAGGATGCAACCTTGCCCATCGGGTGATCACCATTGGCTACTATTGGTCAACTATACGCACTGACTTAGTAACTTATGTGAAGAAGTGTGACAGTTGCCAGAGGTTCGCCCATGTCTCACAGCTCCCACCCGAATGACTCAACTTCACTCTCACACCTTGGCTGTTCATGAAGTAGGGAATGGATATAGTCGAAAAACTCCCAACCGCGCCCGGGCAACGAGTCTTCATGTTAGCTGTCACCGACTATTTTACTAAGTGGATCGAAGCCGAAGTACTTGCACAAGTCAGAGACAGAGAGGTAAAAGTTTTCATCTGGAAGCATGTCATCTGAAGGTTTGGGATACCGAAGGAAATCATCACCGACAATGGATCTCAATTCATCAGTTCAGGCTTTAGAGATTTCTGCGATATGTGGGGAATCAAGCTCAACTTCTCTGCCCCCCACAACCCCAAATCCAACGGCTAGGCCGAATCATCAAATAAAACTATTATGCAGACTTTAAAGAAATGCCTACAGAAAACCAAGAGCGCATGGGCAGATGAACTACCCAGAGTCCTATGGTCCTACCAAATGACAGCCCGCTCATCTATGGGTGAAACCCCTTTCTCCCTCATATATGGATCTGAAGCAGTCATCCCAACCGAAGTATTAGTCATTTCCACCAGACTTCAATTGGCAGATGGAGAAACCAATAGCCAAAACCTCTGCCACAACCTGGACACCGTCGACAAACTACATGAGCGAGCAACCATTCACAACGTAGTCTATCAACAGCAGGTCGCCCGACACTACAACCGCAACGACCGAATTAGAATTTTTAAAACTGGTGACTGGGTCCTCCACAAGGTCTTTCAAAACACTAAAGAGGTCAACTCTGGCAAGCTCGGTCCCACCTAGGAGGGTCCTTACAAGATCGCCAAGGAAGTAGGGAAAGGCGCCTGCCGACTTCAAACTCCCGAAGGCAAAGACATCAGCAACAGCTGGAATGCAGTCCATTAACATGTATGTTTTCTTTATTCTGTTTAAAAAAGGATAAGTGGGTCTATCTACCTCATTCACCGTCAGTCGGCTTCAGGGCCCGAATAAAATAAAGTATTATTCAGCAATAGAACTGTTTACCTTCGATCGGTCCAGACCGATTCATAAGTTTACACCTTCGATCAATCCAAACCGATTCATAAGTTTACACCTTCGATCGGCCCAGACCGATTCATAAGTATAGCACCTTCGATCGGCCCAGACCGATTCATAAGTATAGCACCTTTGATCGGCTCAGACCGATTCATAAGTATTACACCTTCAATCGTCCCAAATCGATTCATAAGTATAACACCTTTGATCGGCCTAGACCGATTCATAAGTTTACACCTTCGATCGGCCTAGACCGATTCATAAGTTTACACCTTCGATCGGCCCAAACCGATTTATAAGTATAACACCTTCAATCGGCTCAGACCAATTCATAAGTATTACACCTTCGATCGGCCCAGACCGATTCGTAAGTATTACACCTTCGATCGGCTCAAATGGATCCTTAAATTTACACCTTCGATCGGCTCAGACCGATTCATAAATTCACACCCTTGATCAGCTCAGATCGATTCATAAGGTTACACCTTCGATCGGCCAAGACCGATTCATATAGTTACATCCCCAACCCACTAGAGAGTCCACACGACTCAGCCACTTAGCTGCGTCAAAATTGCAACACAAGCATGCGGTTCAACCCCTAGTGCATCTACAAACAAACAAGTAATCAAATCATTCATCCACAAGGAAAGCACCAAAACAGAATCACAAGTATGATATAAAATAAGCCTCAAGCAACTAAGTTCCAAGTACAAAGTAAGGCATACACGCAAAAGAAGGGCATCGTAGGCCCCAAAAATACATGAGCAAAAACAAAAAAAAAGCTAAGTATCATCGGTATGAGTCGTCTCACCCATCTTTGACTCGATCACCTTATCAACAGCCCTAGCACTCGCCCTTGCAGCCTAGTCGCTCACATCCTCAGTAATCGATGGCCCCGGTTGGCTAGCAAAATTGAGCACTTGCTCATCAATCTACTCCTCCGTATGCCCAGTGGCCTCCTCCTTCATCATCTCCTGTATGAGCTGAATGTCCTCATCCGGGTTCCAGTGAGAGGTGTTCCTGGCCTTGTACTCAAGCATGAGCTCTCCCTTGGCCCTAATGATGGCGTCATTAGCAATGCTCAAGCACTGCTCCCTCAAGGACTTGAGCTCTGCGATCCTCTCAGCCAACTCTCTCCTCAGCCGCTCTAACTCACTCTCGGCCTCCTTCAGACGCTGATGGCTCTCCCACTCAGCTCTTTGAGTTGCCGCTTCTCGCTGTCGCAGATTGGTATTAGATTTCGATACATCATGTGTCCTCTTCTCTTACGACACGATAGATTTCCTCAGGTGCAGGCTGCTGGTGAATGCCTGCATAACAAAACAACTTGATCAGTATACGTCAACAATAAACACAGTAAAGTAAAACTCTGGCTTATACCTGAAAAGCATGGAAAACCCCCCAGTCAGCAACTGCGACTGCGACCGTACCCATCTAGTTCAAACGGGTCTCGTCTGTTGGGAACAGGAATGAGTAGGCCAACTGACTCATGGAAGCCGCGTCCGAGTAGGTCGACATAGAAGCTGGGATGCTGAAGGTGATCCTTTCAATACTATGATCTTGGATGACCCAGCCCCGACCACAGGCTGATGACTTGGTGGAGTTGCCACCACATCCTCTGCTCTTCTCTTCTCTCCTCTCCTCTCCTCTCTAGCCGAAGACTCCTTTTTTTGTTTCTCCTGGCGCCTAGCAATAGACTCGCTCGCACTTGGGATGGTCAGCTTCTTCATTAGCTTTTTTGCAATCGCAAACTCTCCAACAGTTAGTGGATTCAGCCTCGACTTACCATACAAGGTATGATTGCAGTAGCGAGTCAATAACACATTCTAGGTTTGCTTCAGCGAAGGGAAGGGGATACCTCGCTGGATGGCTTCTACTCCGACCTAGAGATGACTCGTCTTGAGGTTAGCTTCCTCCAACACCACTCGCCAATCCCTCTGCGGTTTTGGAATAGCTAGAACCTTCTGGGTCTACACGTCCAAGCTGTCCCCACTCTGCCCCGCTCGGTTGAATTCAAGCTTTGCAAAGAAAAAACACAATAAGATTTTAGTAACCAAAATTCGAGATAAAGACAAAGTTTCTCACCAGTAGCTCGCCAAGTGAACGGAATGTCGCCCTGGCCTCTCTCCCCGAAGACTGCGTTACCCTGCATAAAAAAGTATCGATCCTTCCAGTTCTTATCACTTGACCGAAGGTCGGTCATGGGTGATCTCGCTCGTGCCTAAGGTTCAGTAGGTATCGACTTTTGTTCTTATCATTCTCTTTTAGGAAGTACAAATAAAGCAGCTCGTGCAGCCCAAACATCACTTGATGTCGTACACAAAGGTCCTCTAGAGCCATCAGCAGCCTCCACCCATTCGGCATGAGTTGTGACGGAGCAATCTTGAAATGGTCCAAGACCTCCCATACGAGGCGAGGGATGGGAAGCCTGAGCCTATCATGGAACCACTTTTCATAGGCGCTCACCCATCCTTTCGCTTCCCAGTCGACCCGCTCGTACGATCAAGTTGCCCTAATCTCAACGGATTCTGGAATATGATACATTGTCTGGATCTACCACATATCATTGTCCTTCAATAAGGGCGGATAATCTTGGCTCAGTATCCCACCACCTGGCCGACTCGGCTCGTCCTTAGAGCCACTATGAGTAGAGGATGAACTACCAAAATCACCAACTCCTTTGGAGTCTTCCCCACTCTCCCCTTGCCTGCCAGGATCACTCGGATTAGCTCCACTCGTCCCAAGGGTAGTTACGTTCACACCGGTTGGTATACCGACCGGAACGCCCCCACCTTCAGGCATCATCACCATGGTTGGGGCATTCTCGTACTCATTCCCGACCTTTGCCTCAGCCCCACTCGAACTACTGAACTTTGACCTAAACATTGCTCAACCTATTCACTCTCCCCGACCGACCGACTGACCCACTTCCTTCAAAACTTATTCACTTGATCACCCCTCGTCCCTCACCACCGACCGAACAACTCCCTTCAAAACCTTTTCTACTTGATCACCCTTCATCCCTCACCGTCGACCGACCTAGTCTCCTCAAAATCAACTACTACTTGATCACCGCTCGCCTTGCACCACTGATCGACCGACTCCAAAAATCTAACCCAGCTCCAGTGCCTCACTCGTGCTAAGCCACCGACTGACTGATCAAAAACCAAACTCTTCCAACTCCTATTAGACCTTTGACTCGACCCGGACGACAACCACCAACCTCTCAGTCTAAGAGACCGGTCGACCCAGAAAGACTGCCAAACTTAAAAAACCTAGCTAAACATTGTACTCGACTCAATCAAGCAGACCGAGACGAGTCGAACAAGAAACCAATATAAATTGACTCCATCTTCTAAAAACCTAGAAATGCCACCATAAACCCAGAATCCTCGGTAGCCAGAAAAAATCCTTTACCTTCTCCGTTTAGCCCAAAATTCCAACCTTCTCGCAAAAACTTTTTCAAATCCTTACAATAACTTACCCAAATGCAAACACAAACCAATTTCATAGCAAACGAGAAAAACCTGAAAACTTTTCTTTAGATTCCCTCCTCTACATACTCGAAATCACCTTGAAAAATAACACAAGACTACCCTAGAAACAAACCAAAGGCAATAAATCAAAAAGAGAGGACCCAGAAGAAGCGATTACCATGAAAAGGTGCCGGAAAAATCCCAAAGTTGTGAAAATATTCCCCTATGAAAGAAGAACTCCTCTCCAGTTTTCTATTTGGAAAGACGAATCGCACCCAAAAACGTTCAGACACTGCATTTAATAACCATCACATCGATGGTCCACGTGGCAAAACATGCTTTGCCCTAGGAGAATTGTCTTTTCAAATTCCCGCCCAAACAAAGAAAGAATCTCCACCACACACGTGGAATGAATCCGCGCACGCTAGGAAATCGCGATCGCGAGCAAGTACCACGCTGGATCGTACGGCCTACCCAACCAAGCTGGCATATTTAAGCATACCAATTATCCGCGGAAAAGCCAATGCATTTTGTTACTTCACCCATTCAAGAAATCCTCCTGACTGGGCAGCCAGCAGCAAACAGGTAACCCTGCTTTTAGCATCGAGACAAGCACTAGCAAAGATAAAGGGTATCAAGCTAATCAGTCATCCTGGACAGACGAGCCGGTAGCGAACAAAATTTAAGCATGTGTACATCACTTCGCTCGGGTTCGACCAATTCGCCCAAGGCACCACATCCATATTAGGTGTAATGCATTCCGCTCGGTCGAAAACACCAAGTAAATACACCTTCAATAGATAACTCATTCATTCACGCACTCGGTCTGACCGATCCACGTGAATACACCTTCAATAAATAACTCATTCATTCACGCACTCGGTCTGACACACCGAGTGAATACACCTTCAGTAGAAAACTCATTCATTCACGCACTTGGTCTGACACACCAAGCGCATACACCTTCACGAGACTGTTCGCTCATAAACCTGCTCGCCCGGCTCCATACACCGATTGACGGCATCCCTTTGGGTTGATTACACACTCTGACTCGGTTAAAGGCACCGAGTGTGTTCATGACCACATGTCGCCTCCATCCATCTGGTTAGGCGTACCAAAGAACTCACGGACTACGAGCACGATCATGTGATCAATCGGTCGACCAGATCGCCTCCAAGCGATGCATACTCTCTAAGTTAAGCATTCCTTAACTCAGAGAGTGGGGGGCAAATTGTTAGGGCCAAAAAATGTCCCCAGCCCAAACAGAGAAACACCTCTAACAAAGATGAAAGCCTAGGCCCAATCCGGATGGGGCCCAAGTCAGAATTCTGCAGATGAGGCCCATTCGGTATGAAGTGCAGTCAGATTTTACAGTCTGGACCCAGGCCTCCTGATCCTAGAACACCTTCTAGGCATACGGTCAATTTGGAGCCCACAGTCGCTTACGGATTACACTCCTACTGGAACTCTGATAAGGAAGTCAACTACTATCCCAATTCCTCCAAGGTCCATATCCGAGTCACGCTCGAACTCCCTTTCCTGCTGAGATAAGGGAGTCAAAGGTTACACCCTTTGGGAGAACTACTACTACGAGGACTCCCAGTCCCACTAGGATTGGAAGGTCATATAGTCACTATTTAAATAGAGGTCAGCCCTCTCACAAAGGACATAAAACATTACACCTTCAGACCCTGGAGTTCCCACTTGAGAACTTCGCATTACAGATGTAGCCACGGTCCCCGACTAGACTTCCGGTAACTCTTCCTTTCCCTAACCCTCACTAAAACTAGCCTCATTCAGCCTTATTGACTTGAGCGTCAGAGTGCCTACAGCAAACACCACCCCGGTGTTTTCCGTCTGCTTCACGCTTGTTTCTCATGTGTGTAGGTGCAGCAGATCGCTAATGGCCTCAACCTCACGGGATCAGTCCCTCTTTCCGTAACGGTAGATTTTTGCATCTACAATATATATATATATATATAATAATATATTATATAATTTTTTTTTTTTTTTTTTTTTTTGGTGACCGGGATGTTTAGGCGACTTGTCGCATCTCAATTAACCCCTAGGCCCTGAAGTTGATGACTGGGTACTACCTCATTAAGGCCTATAGGATTTGAACTTACATCTCATAGAATCTTTTTTTACTCATTTAACATCAGGTCATCTAGTGGTGATAATGTTTGGTATATATTGAGTGTCATATTATTTGCAGCATGCCTTTTACCAAATAGTCTGGTAGTGTTAAGTTCCTCTTAGCCCAAAAAAAAAAAAAACAAAACAAAAAGAGGAGAATTTTGTGGATTAATAACTGTAGAACATTGGAATTGGAGTTACGATCAATTCGGTATAAGTTTAAATTAACGTCTCAGTCATTATGTTGTTCAAATAATCAAGAAAATAAACCAGAAACTCAATAATTCAAACAAATACGAAGCTTTTAGTAGTTAAAATTCTTCATTTATATTACTGGGATAAGACTCACGAAATTAAGAGAAATACTAATTATACAAGACAGGTTAAACATTAAAGAGTCTTGACGGTATCCTTAAAACACAAACACAACTTAAACATTAGAGATTAGAGATTATATTGAACCCACATATCATTTATATTTGAGAGCAATATCTTTCAAGGTTTTGATTAACTCTGCAGCCTTAGAAAGCATGATCATGTGATCAGCTCCCCTTATCATCACCACTTGTTGTGGAGGGTAATTCTCGACCATTTCCCTCTGGAAATCTGGCTTTATCACATCATCCTCTTCACTCATCACATAATATCGATCCACTGCGCCATACCTCTCTTTTGTCAACAGATTTTCTTGGGACAACTCTTCCAGCAAAAACCTTGTTGTTCTTGCCGTCCAGAAGCCGCTCACATATGTCTGTATTTATGCGGCAACGGTTAAATTTAAGGAGATGTAACGTATAGCGCTTAGCATGTTAGACATTCATTATTAAATTTATAAGATTTATACTTAAAAGACGTCTTACATGGAGGGGGCAGTTCTTATACGCCTTGGTCCTTAAGTATTCGTAACCAAAGCGAATCGACGTTGGAGGTTTTTCCGAGCCATTGTCGTATTTTATCTGGCTATCCATGAAGGACTGCCTTGGAGTCCTGTCCAGATACTAGTAACCAAACACAAAGACAAAAAGAGGGTTAGTAAAATAAAGCATCTTAAACATATTAATTTTAACATAGTAAAGAAACAAATGTTTACATCTTGTAAGAGAAATCCCGGGGGAGTTCTGTGATTAGGCATAAAGGCCGAAACAAACACTGCGGCCAAGACTTTTTCCGGGTATTTCTCGGTGACCAGAGATATACTGAGGCCACCATAGCTGTGACCGACCAAAATCACTTTCTGTGGAGGTCTGAGAGAGCGTAGGAATCCTGTGAGTGGCTGCAAGAATTCTGAAAGATTAAGAACCTCATCCCATTTTTTGGTATTAAACCCAGTAGTTCCCAGGTCTATACAAGTGACTCCGTGACCAGCTGATCTGAGCTCCATCCTAACATGTAACCAATGCAATTCCATATCAAAGCAAGCTGCTTCAACGAAAACAAAGTGCTTCTGTTTCGCCATGGTAGCGTCTCTGTGTTTTCTGTAGTGTACAAATGATGAACTTTTTCTGTGTTTTCTGCAGTCTACAAATGCTGAACTCTAGACAGCTTGAAGTTGTGACAAGTGTTTATTATCATTCTGCTTGATGGGGTGGACACCCATACAATTTTACAACACCAATAAAGTTTAGAAACTAACAACAACGCCCTTGACTTTAACAGCAATCTGTTAAAATAAAAGGTAAATACATAGGTGGAAATGTGAAATGTCAGAAACAAAAGTTTAGGATTTGTTTGATAATTCAGAAACCTGTGGAAGATGATTAATTTTGAATAAAAGTTTTAGAGGTTTATACGTATAATTTGTGATATAATTTAGAGGCATCCCTTGATGAGCATTTTCTTTACAGTACAAGAGAAAAGGAGCAAAAGATGAGATGCGCACATGCATGAATTACAGAATTAGCTGTGATTATAAAGCTTTATCATAAATGCGACAAAGACGTCTCAACAATTTGCCTTTCATCTTCCAATTTCAGAAAGGCCTCCGTGAAACGGTTTAGCCATTTTCATGCAAAATTTGTACAGTTGTGAGTTGCGTTTATCGAAAATGAATGAATGAAGACCCTTTTTCATTAAAATTTGAGGACAGTTGTGTTCTTCGAAATTGAATGAAGACCCTTTTTTCTCTAGTTAATTAGAGCGGGCATCCTATGCAATCTTGTGAAGCTCACCCTTGTCTTCATTTGAGCTGGATCAATTGATTTCTCTTAAAAGAATTTCGTAAAAACTAAAGCCAGTTTTGGGAGGCAGAAGTTCCTTGAATTGCATATAATGTTTGCTTATTCACAACTCACGGAAATAAATTTCATTAAAATTATTTTGCACATTTTAAATTAAAATACAGTAAGTCAAATAAAAAACTGATCAAAGGAGTGTATTACTAGTTCAATTTTTTTTTTTTTTTTTGGCCGAATTACTATTCTCACATTAGGTTAATTTGATGAAAGTATAATCTCCTATCCTCGATTTTAAAAAACCATTAACTTTGCATTGTCCACTAATCTCTGTCCATCCAATTTTTTTATTTTTTTATGATCAAGAGTGTCTGGACCAGCTTATGCGCACCTCAACTAATCCTTCAAGACCTTGGAACTACCGGTCTAAGGTGAATCAAACTCAAAATTTCTTGAGTAATACACTCAAGAGTCCTAATTTACCATTTGGCCACTCAATGGTGGTAATGTCCATCCAAATTACTATTTCACTGATTTTAAGCCTCTGAAATGTCCGGTTTATCTTTATATTTATCATTATCAAAATAATAAATATTTTAACAAAACTATTAATTCTAAATTCATCACTAATCACAAATCTAATCCTTAACAGAATTAATTTTAAATTAAGAGTGGTCCTATTGACCCCCACTTTTTATCTTACTAGACCCCATTTTTAAATTTACCCTACCAAATTTTTTAAGTATATACAAAAATCTAGTCGAACCTCACCTATTTCCAAAATTACTGTTATATTCATATTTCAACTCCACTTCTTATACCTTCTCAATTATATATTTTTCATGAAAATTACGCCAATATCAACCTTTCACTGGGATATAAATTTTCCCCTTTTTAAAGACAATTCTTGCTTCTAATTGGAAAATATTATGGGACTTAAGCTTCTTTTTTTTTAAGGGATATGTTATTAAAATTATCATACAATAAGCTTAAAATAGAACTTGAAAATTTAAGAACTGAGTAAGAACAGCAAGCTATTGAAATCAAGCAAATTGAATTATTTTTTATTTTATTTTTATTTTTTTGGAGATGTGTAGATCACTATAAATCTGAAGAATATCCAAGAAAAAATCAAATATTTTAATATAGTAAAATCTCTCTATAGTGATATTTTATATAGAAATAAACTCTACATAGTCATAAAAAATTCTTGTCTCAATTAGGGATAGTTATAAATAAGAATAAAATTCACATTGTAATAAGTTATAATTTTTCTAATTCTTGCCTTAAGAAAAGTTATCTCTATATAGTAATAATTATCTGTATATTATAAATAAATATATGTTATGTTACATTAAATATTTAAGATGAAATAAAATATTTATCTTAAATTGTTTGGGATAATGATTTATGTTTTAGAGTTGTTATCACATTTTTTTTTCTTACGAGTACATAATACCTCGCTAGATTAGACATCTTCTTGTTGAAGCAAAAATATTTTTAGCTTCTCAAGCATGTTTAGAGCTTCATAGCAAGAAACTTTTTGTATTTCCGCATTATCATCCTTAAGATTATTTCCTTTCTCGTCTTTCTAATTGCAGTAATAACTTCTTCTTTGGTTAAAGTATATACGATTTGTTGTTCATTTGGATGATCGAGGAAGACATTAATATCCATTTTATTAGTGTAGTAAAGATGTCGAATCTGATCCCTCAATTTTGCAATGACTCTTTTATTTACCTCATCCACTTCATTTGTAACTTGCAATTCATCGACACTGTGGGTTCTAATTTTGCGGTGCTTAAAACCATTGGTAATTATCTGTGGCTTCACATCAATTGACCACACATCAACTGCATTTACAGTTCCATCAATGACGCTTATTTTTGCTGGTTTCAAGACACGGTCTTCTATACATTTCAAAAGTAGACAATTGAAGCGTTGAATTGAAATCCTAATACTACTAAAATATAAATTGAAATCCTAATACTATACTACTAAAACATGAATTATAAAATAAGAAATCAAAACAATAATTTTTGTAACTACACCTATATTAAGTTATAATCTCTTTATAATAATAAAATTAGTTAATCCCATCGGTATGACTATAGAGAGGTTTTGTTGTACTTACATGTTTTTCGTTAAACTCTTTCTCTTGTATAAAAAAGAATTTACACCATCTTTAGTAATTTTTTTGAGGGATAATATTATAATTAAATAAAAAAACGAGGTTTACTAAGACAAATTATGAGGAGTCAATAACATCACTTTAAATTAATTCACAATGTTGATTTACATGGAAATGAAACAGAAAAGAGTGTATTTGGGAAAGAATAATGATCCACACGTTTATTGATGAGTAAGGTTTCTTTATATACAACAAGATAACCAAAGTTAACTACTAACTTGAGTTAACTAAATTGACTAAGTTAAATAACTGACCAGCAACTTTACTAACAGACTAAATTGAATGTATTAACAAAACTAAAACAAACTAAACAGTTAATACATATTTAATACTTCCAATACCCCCCTCAAGTTGGAGGGTGGTAAAGATCCAACACTCCCAACTTGTGTAGCAAATGATGATGAGGATGTTTCCCAAGAGCCTTGGTAAGGATGTCAGTTGGCTGCTCAAACATTGGGATATAGGCAGTACGAATGAGGCCAGTTTTAAGCTGCTCTTTGACTATGTGGCAGTCAATATCAATATGTTTGGTTCTCTCATGAAACATAGGATTGGAAGCAATGTAGGTGGCTGCTTGATTATCACAGTGAAGGGGAACAAGAAACAAGTCAGAAAACCCAAGTTATTTAAGAAGCTGGACTACCCAAATGATCTCACAAAATGTAGAGGCCATAGCCCTATACTCAGCTTCAGAGGAAGACTTAGAAATGGTCGCCTGTTGTTTTGATTTCTAAGAAATCAAGGAAGAGCCGAGGAAAATGCAGTAACCAGAAACTGATTTCCTGGTCATGAGGCAAGAGCCCCAATTAGAGTCACTATTGGCAGACAAAATCAGGGAGTTAGTTGCAGGGAAAAACAAACCCAATCCTAGAGTTGATTGTACATACTTCACTACTTTGAGAGCTGCTGTCATATGGGATTGCTTGGGCTAATGCATTAATTGGCTCAGCAAGTTGACTGAGAAACTAATATCAAGTCTGGTGATGCACAAATACAACAATTTCCCAACTAACCTCTGATAAACTGAAGGATCTGGAAGGAGAGGATCAAGACCAATAGAAAACTGACTATCATAGGCTGTAGAAGTGAGTTTCAAATTGGATTTCATAGGAACAGTAAAAGGCTTAGAAGTTGCCAAACCAGAATCTAAAATTAGCTCCAGGGCATACTTTCGATGACATAAACTAATGCCCTTGGAGGATCTTGCAACTTCTAATCCCAAGAAATATCTTAGTAGCCCCAAGTCTTTGAGTTTGAAATTAGAATGTAGCAAGTCCTTTGTCTGCTGTATCAAGTCCAAACTAGTACCAATGATGACAATTTCATCTACATAAACTAACAAGAGAACAATGTGAGAATTTTGGTGCTTAACAAACAAAGAATAGTTTGATTTCGATTGTTGAAATCCACCATCTAAGAGAGCTGAAGTGAGTTTGTAGTTCCAGGCCCTAGATGCATGTTTCAAGCCATAAAAAGACTTGTGCAACCTGCAAACAAGATCCTTCCCTTCTTGCTTTGAAAACCCTTGAGGAAGACTCATATAAATTTCTTCCTGCAAATCTCCTTGCAAGAAAGCATTATTAACATCTAGTTGATAAAGAGGCCAATTGTGTATAGAAGCCAAGGCCAAGATTGTCCAGACAATAACCATCTTTACAACAAGGGAAAAAGTTTCTGCATAATCAATACCCGCTTGTTGTGTGTAGCCTTTAGCTACCAAACGTGCCTTATATCTGTCAAGAGTACCATCTGCCTTATATTTTAGTTTGTAAACCCATTTGCATCCAATGGGAACTTTTCCAGGAGGTAAGGGTACCAATGACCAGGTGTGATTAAGCCCCAAAGCTTGGATTTCTTTTTTCATAGCATCAATCCAATGTTGGTCTTTAGATGCTTGAGCAAAGGAGCTAGGTTCAACTAGGGAAGGATTGGAGAGCAAGGCTTTATATATGAGGGTG
Organism: Pistacia vera; assembly: GCF_008641045.1. Taxonomy (NCBI): domain Eukaryota; kingdom Viridiplantae; phylum Streptophyta; class Magnoliopsida; order Sapindales; family Anacardiaceae; genus Pistacia; species Pistacia vera. Next base: position 570,723 of record NW_022195500.1, read on the forward strand.
AGATAGTGGAATAAGAAACATAATTCGAAATGGGGTACTGAATATGGTTGGCTAAAGAAGAATGGGAGACAGTGGGACAAATAAAGTCTTGAGTCCAAATAGGGGGACAAGTATGTCTATTGGATCTCCTCAAAACAGGAGGAGAAACAGTAAATGGAATAGGAGAAGAGTCTAAAATGTGGTGATGAAGAGAGGATAAAGGAGATGAAACAGTAGAGTTTGGAACCTGGAGAGATGGTAAAACATTATCTGAAGAGGGTAAAGATGAAGAAAGATCTGATTCTGAAACAAGAAAGTCAGAATCAGGGGAAAAAACAAGTTGGGAAGGCTTGGACAAAGCAAAAGGGAAAATGTTTTCATAAAAAATAGCATCCCTAGTGATAGTCACAGAATGGGTGGACAAATTGTAAAGTAGGTAACCTTTTTGGGTTAGAGAATAGCCCAAGAAAACTGAAGGAATAGCTCTTGGAGATAGTTTGTCTTTGGCAGAGAGGATGGTTGCATAAGTCAATGATCCAAAAACTTTCAAATGATGTAATGCAGGAGGTTTATCAAAAAAAATTTCAAAGGGTGACAATCCATTAAGAATAGAAGTAGGAATTCTATTAATGAGGTAAACAGCAGTTTGTACACAATAGCCCTAGAAATGATTGGGAACATGGGACTGAATTTTTAAAGCCCTAGCAACCTCTAAAATGTGTCTATGCTTCCTCTCTACAATGCCATTTTGTTGAGGGGAGTAGGCACAAGAACTTTGGTGAATAATCCCCTTGCTATGCAACATATCATGAAGGTTTTTGTTAAAAAATTATGTGCCATTATCTGACCTAATGCATTTTGGTTGTAAGTGATATTGTGTGTGAACCATTTGAAGAAATTGTTTGATGGTGGAAAAAGTGTTGGATTTAAATTGCATAAGAAATAACCATGTGACCCTAGAATGGTCATCAACTATGGTAAGAAAGTACCTAACATTGCCATGGGTAGGTGTCCTATATGGACCCCAAATATCCATGTGCAGGAGGTCAAAAATGTGGGCAAATTTTGATTCACTATGAGGGAAATGTAGTCTAGTCTGCTTGGCCAATGGACAAACAGAATAGTGAGGAAGATCTGATGAATTTGATTGATGCAATTTAGGGTGTCTAAGTGGTAAAGTGGTATAGGACACATGTCCTAGCCGTTAGTGCCACAATGCAAAATCATGATTCAAAGATTTTGACATAAAAGTTGCAAGAAAACTAAGCACTTTATTTGATTGCAAAACAGGAGATACAACATTTTATGAATGTAAGGTATTACACACATTTTTATTCATATGCCCTATGTTTGATATAAAATAAGAAATTTTCAAATTTGGATCAAAGTAATATAGACCTTGACTATGCTTACCAATCCCCTTCAATTTGCCATTGGAGTGATCCTAAATTAAACAAAAATCAGGATAAAAAGTAACAAAACAATTATTAGAGGTTGTTAGTTTGGAAACATAAAGTAAATTGTGGTGAAATTTAGGGATATGTAAGACATTAGATGAATGCAAACCACTGTATAGATCAACCAACCCTACATTTTTAACATAAGTTTTAGTACCATTTGGTAGACCTACAAGATACTTGGTGGAAGGTCCTATGACAGTATGTGATTTCATGAGTGAAAAATTGAAGGTTATATGATCGGTTGCTCCTGTATCAATTATCCATTTATTGTTATCAAAACAAGAAAGTAAGGCAACATAGGTACCTGCGAGATTGACTGTAGGAGGTGAGAGACATTTTCTTTGTTCAGCAATTGTAAGATTTGATTGTATTACTTAGTGGTCAGAACTGGTCCAACCAATGCTGTAGAATTACCATCTTCCGAAGGATCAGTGGCTAAATTTTGCGCATTCGTTTGGTTGGCAGAGACTTTTGCCTTGGAATTACTTTTTCCTTTTGTAAATTGATAATCAGCTGGATAACCAATTAGCTTGTAGCAATTCTTTCGTTTGTGTCCAGGTATGTGACAAAAGTCACATTCAGTATATGGCTTTTTTCCTTTGTATTTCTGCCCCTTGTTTTGTCCTTTGCCATTATTGTGTGCATACAAAGCAGTACTTACTTTATAATTTTTATTCATCCCAGCCAAAATTTTTTGGCTTTTGGCCTGATGAACCACATAATACGCTTGTCTAACATTAGGCAGAGGAGTCATAAGAAGAATCTAACTTCGAACCATTGAGTATGAATCATTCAGTCCCATCAAGAATTGCAGTAGCTTTTGTTGATTTAGATGTTCCAGATATGCTTTTGCTAAGACACTATCTGGAGCAGGCAGACTTACTAACGAGTCAAATTCATCCCAAAACGACTTAAGCTTGTTAAAATAGATTTCTATTGAGTTTGTGCTTTGAGTCAAATTGACAATTTCTCGATGAAGACCAAAAATTCTTGTTCCATTGATTTTGTTGTATTGTTCCTTTAAGTCTTGTTAATCCTGAGCTGCACTTGTTGAATACACTATCCCATTAAAAATGTCTTTCGAAACATAATTAAAGATCCAAGCAAGCACCAGTGAGTTGCACCTCTCCCATTGCGGAATTAAACGAAAATGAACTGAGAGCTTTGTGCATGTTCCATCCACAAACCCTAGCTTATTTTTTGCACAAAGTGAAACTGTCATGGCTCGACTCCAAATACCATAGTTTTCAGTTCCGACGAGCTGTTCAGAGACCAACACAGATCATGGCGTATCTGGTGGATGAACATAGAGGGGCGAATTGGAGTCTATTGAAGGAGCAACTAAATCATCACTCACATTAGCCATTTCAATCAGAAGAAGAAGAACAAAGTCAAGTCGAAAATCGAGCTGAGAGAAGAAAAGCTATCGAGCTAGATCCTAAAGAATTTGTGAGAAATTGAAGAAGATTAAGCTTCTTCGACTTGATTAAAGTAAAAACATACCCTAATTGAACTGATTTTGATCAAGATGCGGAAGGTTTCTATGCTCTGATACCATGTTGATTTACATGGAAATGAAACAGAGAAGAGTGTATTTGGGAAAGAATAATGATCCACGCGTTTATTGATGCGTAAGGTTTCTTTATATACAACAAGATAACAATAGTTAACTACTAACTTGAGTTAACTAAATTGACTAAGTTAAATAACTGACCAACAACTTTACTAACAGACTAAACTGAATGTATTAACAAAACTAAAACAAACTAAACAGTTAATACATACAGTAAAACCTCTTTATAGTCATAATGGTAGGATTAATTAATTTTATTACTATGAGGAGGTTATAACTAAATAGAGGTTTAGTTACAAAGATTTCTTATTTCATAATTCATGTTTTAGTAGTATAATATTAGGATTTCAATTCATGTTTTAATAGTATTAGAGTTTCAATTCAACGCTTCAATTGCCTACTTTTGAAACGGATAGAAGATCGTGTCTTAGAACCAATAAAGATTCTTTGATGGAATTGTAAATGCAGTTGTTGCATGGTCAATTGATGTAAAGCCACAGACAATTGCCAATTGTTTTAAGCATTATAAAATTAAGACCCCCGATGTTGATGAATTGCAAGTTACAATTGAAGTGAATGAGAAGAATCAAAAAGTCATTGTAGAATTGAGTGATCAGATTCGACAACTTCACTACATTAATCAAATGGATATTAATGTCTTCCTTAATCATCCAAATGAGCAACAAGTCATGTATGCTTTAACAGAAGAATAAATCATTGCTACGATTAGACAAGAAGAAAAAGGAAATAATTATGAGGATAGTACGGAAATACAAAAAGCTTCGTACCAAGAAGCTCTAAACATGCTCGAGAGGCTACAAATATTTTGGCTTCAACAAGAAAATGTTCATGCTAGCGAGTAATGTACCCACAAGTTAAAAGATGTGGTAACAACTCTAAAGCATAAATTATTGTCAACCTTTAATGTAACATAGCATATTTTTTTTTACAATATACATATAATTATTACTATGTGGAGACAACTTTCCTTAAGACGGGAATTAGAAAAAGTATAACTTATTACAATGTGGAGTTTATTCTGATTTATAACTATCTCAAATTAGGAATATAATTTTTTATGACTATGTAAAGTTTATTCCTATATAGAGTATCACTATAAAGAGGTTTTACTGTATTTAATACTTCCAATACACAAATTTTGTGATTGATGATGAATTAAATTACAAAATCAATATACAAAATAGTTAATAAAAAATTTATTAAATTAGTATACTCTAAAATTCAAATATAAAACATAATCTAATTTAAGGTTAGTCAAACTACGCAAACCACATTTAAAATCAAACACAGTTAAAAATCTCAAAATTCAAAGATGTGATAGAAAGAAAGTGATGATGAAAGTTGGGCAGGTGAGTGGGGCCTTGGGGCGAGGGCCGAGGGCCGAGGGGTCAGCTACTGACTACTGTTGTCGCTGGCGTGGCTCTGTTTCACAATGGCCATGGCTAGCTGCGATGGTGATGACCTGGTAGGCCTTGCAGCAACTGACAGCCATGGCCTTGCTAGATTTTTTTTTTTTTTTTTTTTGAGAAAATTGTGAAAAATATTAGGTTGAAGAAGCTTATATTTTAACTATTAAATTTAACATCTGAAATTGAAAATTGGGGTATCAATTTGTAATATTAATTCGTAATTCAACTATTTAAATATATAATTACATAGGTAATATATATATACATAAGGTAATATATATAATATATATATTATAATATATTATCTATATATATATATATATATATGTTGACAAACACTTCTTACAACTTTCTTTCAACAACGTTGACGTGATAGCTCGTAATTAGTCAGTTCGTATATGGTCAGATGAGACCTATTATTAGGTAGGCATGACTCATTGTGAGCTGATACGTCGCATTTGTGAGAAAAAGTTAGTAAGAATGGTTTGTGAATGTGTGTGTGTGTGTGTGTATAAAGCAACCCATTTATTTTCTAGAAAACAAAAACAAGACTCATGATTTGGTGTACCATAATGGTTTAGGCCTAATGTATTAGAAAAGATACCCCTAAGGAGGCATTTGGTTAAGGGTTATATAGGATTAGTAAGGTTATGTCATTTTATGTTACTTGATTACCACGTTTAGTTGTCAAGTAATATTAGATTCTGATAATTTTTTAATACCAACAGTAGTTGTTGTTAGTAATATTAGAGGTAATCTGATAACCTCCATATCGGAGTAGATCTGGCTGAAAATGGACAAAACTATTATGGCCATTTCCGACTATATCTACTCTGATATGGTCGTTTTGGGCCATCAATATGGCCATATCGAAGCCTCCTGGTGATGGTGGGCTACTCATAGTGATTTCCAACTTCTTTCGACGACTTCCGACAGCAAATGGCGGTGGCCGACAGTGGCTTAAGGTGGTGGGTGTGATTTTGTTATAAATTAAAGTTTTATATAAGCTGAGGCATTTTAGCTAAATCTGAAATGTTGGGAGTTAAAAGAAATTATTCAAAAATTAATAATAAAAATAATATTATATTAATATTTAAAAAAAAGGCAATTTAGTAATTTAAATAACATACCCACCAATTTATTCCTCCCAACCAAACATATTAATATAACATACTCACTAATTTATTCCAACTAACCAAACACATTTTCCTAAAGATTCTCAGTAATCTTCAAGGTAATATAATTTTCCATTTATATAACATTTCAGATGCGTTTGGTTCAGGGAATGTTATATTACTGAGGAATGTTGTACTACTGGAAATATAGATTACTAGGGAATCTTTAAAGAAATGTGTTTAGTCGATTGGAATAAATTGGTGAGTATGTTATAATAATATGTTTGGTTGGGAGAATAAATGAGTGGGTATGTTATGTAGATTACTAAATTGCCCTCCTTTTTAAATAATAATATATTATTATTTTATTCTATTATTTTTTAAATTATTTCTTTTAACCTCCCTATATTTGAGATTTTGCTAAAACATCCCAACCATATACAATTTTAATTTGTAACAAAATCACCCCCACTCACCCCCAGCCATTGTCAATAGCCAGCTACCACCGCCAGCAGCCACCGTAATGGCACACAACTGACCGGATCTAGCTGGTCGCGCGCCTGTAAGGCCTAATCCGGCCAGATCTGGCTGTTTCATAGCTAGATCTGGCCGTGAATATGTCTGTTTCACGGCCAAATATATGGTCGTGAAACGGCCACAGATCTGGCCTTTTCATGGCCAGATCAATGGCATTTCACGGCCACATCTTTGGCCATGAAATGGCCAAATCTAGCCATTTCCGGCCATGGATCACAAATCCATGGCCAGACGTCTTTACCGGTACACGACCGACAAGATCCTGCTACTCTTGTGCCGATATGACGACTTTCGCCGGCGGCCAGTGGTGGTGGCTAGTGGCCGACAGTAGTCTTGGATGGTTTAGGGTATTTTGTTAACTTTTAAACTTTTTTATAGCGAAGGTATTTTAGCTAAATTCTCAAATGTAGGGGGTCTGGGTAATTATTATTTGGTAGACATATGAGGGCAAATGTGTCCGAAATGATAAAAGATTAAGGGCAAAATATGATCAAAATTAAGAATATCTCAGTAATCTTATATTAACACCCCTTGGGAAGGTAATCTGATTACCCCCAATATTACCAACAATAAACACTATTTGCAAAAAAAGATTACGTAATATTTTATTAATTGATAACCAAACGAGAGAATCTTGAAAATTAAACAAAGATTACATGATTAATCTTATATCATCCCGAACCAAATGTTACCTTCCAGTAATCCAACAATCCATAAACCAAACGCACCCTAAAAGATTAGTTGGCCCAACAATCCAAACTAACCTCCATGAATAATTTAATACATGTCACATGCTATTAAAGCCCAAGCACTAGCATCCAACTAAACAAATATCGACGGATAGCCATGGTAGAATGTTGAGAAATGATTTAGGAAATGCATCAAATAGCGATTTTTATTTTTAATATATGCCTTTGTTAGATTAACTAGTAAAACTTTAAAAGGTTACAGTATCTCAAAGGCCCTAGCATCTTAGTTGCAAACAGAGATAACTCAAGTCTTAATTGCAAATTAACACTTCTACAGCTCACAGCTCACTTATTTTATTATGAAATTAAATTCCGCTCATAATTGATAATAAGGGCGTTTGGTTTATTATTTTGGATAAGATTTTGAGGATAGTATTAGATAATTGAATATGGGAGTATTACGAGGTAAAATTTAAAAATTTATAAAAAAACCCCCTAAGTTTGCTAATTTAATAATACCCCAACATATAAAATGACATTTTACAGCTAGATCTAGCCTTTTCCGACTAGATCCGTGGTGGATCTGGCCGAAAAAGGCCAGATCGGTGAACTTCCAGCCATTTATGGTCATTAAGTAGGCCGTTGTATAGATTCCGACTACCACCAACGGTGGTTGCCGGAATCTGGCAAGTATGGGTCGCGGGGGTGTTTTTAATAATTTTTAAACTTTTTTTTTAGGGTGTATTTGATAAAATTAATAACCTTATGGGGTCTAAAAGTAATTAAAAAAAATTGGGTAATATTTCTGGAATAATGTGCCAAACATTATTTGGAGAATAGGATTGAGAATATGGATAAAAATAATAAGCCAAACATGGCCAAGAATGTCCACAACAACTGTGATAGCTGCTGGTAATTACCCAGTATAAACAAAGGAAGCTAATCTTACAGCTATGAGCTATTAAACTTGCAATTTAAAAAAGAAAAAGGCAACATCATAGTTCATGGCTCTCATTTATTGAACCAGTAACAGAATACCGTGTACAGGAAAATATAAAGGTGCATTTCAACATCCACCAATGATTTGCTTCTATATACAACACCAAAAACCCCAATATTCATGTTTTGCAGACAGTAATATATTAATGAGAAAAATCAAATTACTATTTTACCTCGACTCTTTCCTTGAAATAGGGATTTGTAATCAATGGGGGATTATTTTATCTTTTTTTATTTAAAAGTGTATCAGCTACCCAACTCTTCCATCAGCTAAGCATGGTTGGATGCCCAGTCTGCAGCATTCTCTTTATCATATCCATCCCAAAAGCAGAGTCCAATGAACTGCAAGAAATAATTTCTAATAAGACAGGCAACACATGCATTAAGAATAATTTATCTTGCTAGCTCGATTTAAAAAGGAGAAGGGATCATTTGGTTGGTGGCATGAACAGAAAGCAGTAAAACAGATTACTATCATTTGCATGAGACGCTATAGTAGTTCATTTGACCATTTTTTTGTTTTTTTTTTCTTTTGTTGGGAAAGGTTACACATCTGCCCTAAAGGTTGTGAATTCAGATTTCTTAATCATATGCTAAGCAATCAACTGTGTTCGGACTTACTAGTTATATATGCAAATACCAAGAAGCCAATTATAAGAAAAAAAGATAATATATTCAAACCAAAATATGCATTAGTTAGATTTTTATGCACATAAAGAAACCCAATAAATAATAGAAAATAAATTCAAACCAAAATATGCATTGGATACATTTTTACTAGTATTAAAAAAAAAAAAAAAAAAAAAGAACCAATAAATGATTGTTCTAACCCACTCCAGAATATTACTTTAATCACACACATTTTTGTGCATTATTACGATTCAATTCTCTTAAAGAAACTGTATTCCTAAAAGCATAAATAACAAACTATGCTGTGCAGTCTTCCCTTGCAAAAGTCTTCTAGGTTTTCTCAGCAGAAAATTATAAGAATAAGAATAATCTCTTTGTTTGGAAACTTTAGCATTTGGAGTCATGATCAGCATAGTGAAAGTTTAAACTGATGATTCTTCCGTTACGTTACTCCAAAGAAATTAATTAGAGCACAATTATCATAGTGCAATCTCAACAATGCAATGTCAGGATGCCAATATTCTAAAGATGAATTCTGTGCCAGATGATATATGTATTAGATCTTACCTGGGTGATTAAACAATCAGAGATGCTGGACCAAAATGATCAGAGAGAGAGATAAAAATTATGGTATGATTCACATTAGAACTTCTGCTAGTCAGTACATTCACTCCGAATTCTGGACCTCATATAAACTGTAGTATCAGACATGATGTTGCTCAAAATAAGTTATTCTACTTAACTGTATTTATTTCTCCTTGTTACCGGCATTCCAAGATGCCAGCAGCCTTCAACCACCATAATAAGTCCTTAAATACTACCTCAACCCTCTTTTTCAATTGTAGGCATAAACCTATTCTGAAGCAAATTATAAGGCCCAAATAACCCATGAAACGGTAATGCATAAAATAGAAAAAAGTTACGATTACAAGCAGTATCAATATAAAGACCTATATAGAAAGACAACCACCAACCTCCAAGTGTGGTAAACAAAGATAATAGCAATTTTTATACAAGGATTCTGTTGAATACTGTCTCGTCCATTTTTTCATCTCACCTAAGAGCAACTTTGAACACTATTTTTCTTCCATCAAATACAAGATTAAAATTTTCAAGTGATCTTTTTCTGCAAAAATATTAACAAGACAAACAAACATTGTTAAATGAAAAAAATCCATGACATAAATTCTCAAGTACATGTCATGCAATTTTGAAGGCGTTGTATTGTTGCCACAACAATAACAAAAACTCATCCAAATGTAAGGCATTGCATCACATAGATATAGTTCAAGGAAATAAAGATATGTATAAAAGCAAGAGATGTACGGCATTCAAGAAAGACACGCAAACAATCTCGCTTTCCACATACACAACATGTGTGATAAGTGACATAATGAACACAAAAGTATGCTAGGAATCTAGCTAAATCAGGTAAAAGCAAAAAGGGCAGCTGACCTTGGTATAGTTATTTCAAATGGAAAATAAATGACACCCTCAGATATAGGGGGAACATGGTCCTTTTTCTCGTTCACAAATTTTATTATTTGAAATAAAACATCGCGAAGAGAAGCTTCAAGTGCTGGCCTGCGAGCACTTCTCTCCTCAGATGCACTCTCTGTTTTCACAGGCAAGACAAAGGTAAATGGAAATGAAATTCCATTTAGAGACTGAAATTTAGAAATTCTTTACGTTAAATGTGAAACGGCGATATATACCTCCAGGATCAACAACTTTGGAATGACGAGACTTAATAGAATGTGCTCTTGGGAGTTGGGACACATTCAAGTTCACATACCACTGTTCCCAATATAGGCGTTCAATCTTGTTAGTGAACCATGATGGCTGTTTACTTTTGACTTCATAGAAAGATAAACATATCTGCATTGTTAATCCATAAATCAGTAAACTCTTAAACATTAAAAATGATGAGAAACTAACAAAGTAGATGATGAACCTCAACAACAAGTAAAATGAAGTGTAAAATGCAAAGGTATATGTAAACAACATTTAAATTCAGCAACATGCAAATAACAAAATAAGTTAAGAAGTGCCCATAATTAAAATCGTAACAAAAAACTTACATCTGTCACAATATGCAAGTGACAAAAATTAAATTCTCGCTGAAAAGAGTATTCAACATGTGATATCCTTAACCAGATTCTTCATGCCCATGGAAAAACAATAGTTCATAAAATCAAAAGAGGTTGAAATGTGAATGTCCCTACTAAGGTATCGCATGCAAAAACACAATCAACATTAACAAACTTGGCTGACTATTGTTCTTGGAAAACATTACATCATGTGGAAATTAGAGGTATATGAAAATACCAACAAACTAAAAGATACACCAAATTAAACTCAAGACCCACCTGGCTTTTCTTGTTGGGGTGTTTTTCAACCCAACTTATGAATTGTTCAATCTTCTCATCTATTTTCTTTTCAACCTCTGCATCCCCACATTGCACCTATTATACAACGATACAGGAACCATCCAAAAACCATTAAAAAATAATCAAAGCATCATTTCTTCCGCTCCACAACACAAAATTCACACAGTTAGGCAGTAAATCAGAATTGCTTACATATGTGATTTCAAACAGTTCTAGATCAATGTCTTTAGGCCGCACAAGACCTAATGCCCGTTGAAACACAATTGTGTGTAATATGCCTGCCACCAGTATAACCTTGCGACTTCAGTTTCTCACACACACACATATAGCACAGCTCTAGTTGGCCAAATCACTCACATGCCACACCAAAATGGCATGGCTACTAAAACTCAATCACCTGTGCAAAAGCTACATGCTTGCGCTTATGGTGAATAAAGTATATTCACTCAGTTAATTGTGCAGCACCATGTGAATGGATTGTATTCGCCACAATGATGGTGCAAATCAATGTAAATGAATTGTATTTACAAGCTAATAGCACAAAGAAATATGACAGTGCACAACGCCTTCCGCTAGTGCAGAACTATATATATATATTCTAACAAAAAAATTAAATTAAATTGGACTCAAATTAACTCAAATATGAAATCTGAAAACGATAAAACAAAACTTGAGCATAAAAAGATATAGCTAAATGGCAACTTACAGCGTAAAACTTCGCGTAATTCATAGTGTTCGACTTCCTATAAACAATTAAACAGGATAGATTTATTACAAACTAAAACTCTACTAATTTATGAACGAACAGAGAATCAACACAACATATCAAGCTAAATAAGTTCTTGATTGAGAAGTTGATTGTAATTACCAGTTCTTTGAGTTGGCAGACTTCGCAGTTCATGATGAGAAATCTAGAGGCTGCAATCAAACTTCAAAAAAATATATATATAGAAGAACGAAAATCAGTTTTAGATCGAATTTTGAACTCGGTGGATGGCGGTGGACTGGCGACGAACGATTGGTGGTGGCAGAGATAAGTGGTCTGCGTCTGTGACTGTTACTTGACGTAGTTATCTTCCCCTGATCGGAGTGTTAACTTCAAGTTAAAGGTAATCAAATTGGTTAAATGGACATGTTCGTCCTTGTAGTCTTCGAGTTCGGTGAGTTGGATCTGTTTGCTGGACTCTTGGGGTTTATTTATAATGAGTTTTTTTTATTTATTTATTAATAATTCCCAAAAATCAAATTCTAGTGATTATTCTCTTACAATTTTTATTTTTTTTTTTTTATTTTTTTTTTTTTTATGAGTAATGGTTTTTATCATGTGTTGGAAATTGGAAGCCGGAAGGATTACTTTGATAGCAGGAGTTTATACAGACTACAGATAAAAGAAAAAAGAAAAACTCTTAAAAACTATACAGCAACTCAAAAATTAATCCAGAAAGTATGAAAATGTCAATAGTGAGTTTTATTTGTAACACCTCAACCCACAACCGGCCCAATACTGTTAGAGTAGATACTCTAGAGTCAATCAATTATTGTAGAATTGACTTTTTGTAATAATGTTCATTAATCAATAAAAGGTATTTTATTCTATATCGCGTAAATCATTATTATTACAATATGTATTGATATATGTCCTTAGAATGGTAGAACCGTGACGAGAGTATCAAGTGTTTCAAATCTTGATAGTGAGAACCCTATGAGCACATATGGTGGCCATTATAAAAACGTCCATAGCCCCAGTATTATTCTGAAGTAAGGGCACAGATAATACGGTAAGGGTATCATAGTGTTAAACGACCCTGTCGAAAGGCAATGACTGATCTCACTTGTAAAGGTTGTTTGGTGACAACTTGGTGCAACACAGGGTGTTTGCTGTAGGTGGTACACCGCAACAAGTTCACTGGACGACCCACTAGAGAATTCCATATGGATGGTAACCCCAGTGTATGGAATAAATCCTCTAACGAATGGTAGTACATGTGGATCTTTAGACTTGAGATCACTGGAGCGCCTTGTGCAGCGATTGGTGGAGTTTTGACGCTAGTAAAGTAGTTCTTTTCGAGCTGTCAATACGATGGTGATTGACTGCATCAAGGAGTGTATCAAGACTATGGTGGAGACAGAGGATTCATCAATCCCGGGTATGGGAGAAAGTTATCCACAGCTATTCAGTATATGGCAATGACACTAAAACTGTGGCCACAGTGAGATTGAGGTGTTGCTCTATCCAGTTTTTAATACAGGGTCATTTGTCCAGAAACTAAGTAAATAATATCGAGAGTAACCGAAGGTTGACACTATTTCTATGTCTTCGTCTCGTCGAGATAACGTATGATGAAAGGATCGAATTGCACAGTAACCATATCATTGACAGGTAGCTACTTTGCTGATTTGAATCTATCGGGTAGCCATAATGCCTTGCTAGGGGCTAATCTTGGTCTGTGTATTAGTGAGACGATTAATTGGTGTTAATCGCGACAATATACACTGTCGATATGATGAGAAGCCTATGGGTCACACACATAGAAGACAATTTAGATCCAAGAAGAAAGAATGGCGGTTTTCGTTTTTAAGCCGAAAGGGTATTTTGGTAATTTCATAGTACAATTAAATTTGCTGAGGTCGTAGCCTTTATTTAATTTGTTAGAAAAATTAAATAAATGAAATTACGTTTAAATGTGTGTTCGCACATATTTAAATATATATTATCATTATTGTTAAATGTTAATATATATATATATATATATATATTAATTTATTTTAATTGAGATAATGATGGAAAATAAAATATTAAATTGGGAGTGTTTGGCAACATGGGGCGTTTGGGTTGGAGCCCAAGCCTATTCCGTATGGGATTAAGGCAACTTAATTAACTATAAAAAGAAAAATGTGTTAATTAAATGATATAGGATTTTTCTTTGAAAAACACAGCAGCCCCTCTTTGATAATACACTCCTACGGCAGAAGCACTTTTGCTTAGAAATCAATTCAATTTGATTTGCTTTCTTCTTAATCTTGAAGCCAAAGAGGATCTAGCAAATCCCTCTTTGGTTCCTTTTGAGATTGTCTTCGTGCGGACTACGCAGGTTCGATCCTACACTTGGATCGGTAGCAAAACATTCATCGACAAATGTGGAGGAGCCTCCAACGTGCGTTTGTTTTCTTTAAACTCAAATTTATTTTTCTGCATATTTTATTTAATATAAATTGTAAAATTATACCCTTGATCTTGGCTCATGTAAACGATCCCATAATTACTTTTTTTGTTTCCGTTGCGTGTATGGGACCGTTTACTAACAAATACTATTAAGATATTATCCGCTTTAACAATTTGGATGACCCGACTCTGAAGTTCAACCCTGCACTGTCTTATTTTCAAACCCAAAAATCTTTACTTAAGCCCAAAACACATCTTGACATTTAAGGAGATTCCTTGGTATTTAACTAGCTCAGGCCCTCCTTTCCAAGTGATGTAGGTTGTCAATATATTGGCTTTGATACTTATTGTAACACCTCCACCCAATGCTGGCCCAACACTTTCAATATATTGTCCGTTTTGGCAACTTGGGTTGCCCGACTACGAAACTCAGCCCCTTTATGGTTTTGTTTTCAAGCTCAAAAGTCTTAAGCCCAAAACGCGTATTGACATTTAGGAGATTCCTTGGTATTTAACCAGTTCAAGCCCTTCCTTCCCAAGCAATGTGGGATGTCTCAATGCCCCCCTCTTAGGATCCAACGTCCTCGCTGCGATCCTTCTTAGGCTAGGCGAGACTTCTTGACTATCCACATACTTTCGGTTCGGATTGGCTCTGATACCAATTGTAACACCCTGGCCCATAGCCAACTCAACATCGTTAAGATATTGCTCACTTCAGCAGCCTGAGTGGCCCTACTTCAAAGCGCAACCCTTCACGGTTTTGTTTTCAAGCCCAAAAACCCTTGCTTAAACCCAATACGTATCTTGACAATTAGGGGGGTTCCCTAGTATTTAACCTGCTTAGGCTAAGGGTGTTGGTCGTCGAGCCGAGCTTGAGCTCGAGCGGCTCAACTTAGCAGGCAAGCCGAGTTCAAGCTTGAGCAGCTCAACTTAGCAGGCAAGCCGAGTTCGAATTCTCTTATATATTTTGTCGTTCATATGTCGTTTCGTCTCCTACTATGGTAGCCGGCCTTCAACCATTGTCAGTGGTGGCCAGATTCAGCCACCAATCTTGGGTAATTTTGTTCAAGTTCAAGGGTATTCATGTCCTAAAAAATTTGTATATAAGGATAAAATAGTCCATGAATATATTTGTAAATTGTTTCAAAATAAGAGCATTATTGTCCAAAAAAATTAGTAGTTGAGGTTGAAATTGTAACAAAAATAAGATTATCAAGTAATCTAAAAATACCTAAGAAAATGTAAGTAATCAAATTATCTCATATATAACCAACAGTAATTACTACTGGTTTTGGAAGATTACCAGAATTTTATATTACTTGACAACCAAACGTGATAATCTAAGTAATATAAAATAACATTACCTCAGTAATGAGGTAACCCCCAACCAAACACCCCTAAAATAAAATTGAATATCATTGTGAAGTCTAACAAACAATTTTGTAAGATGTTTATTACTAAAAAAAAAAAAAAAAAAAATGTAAAAAGAGTGCTACTACTTACATGGTGCCTTTTTATATGTTGCACATGTACTAAAGTCATGTAAGTAAACATCAAAATTACCCAAAATAGTCTTATTTTCAACTAGTATAGTTGAAAATCTTTTAATTGTTGTAAAATATGTACATCCACCGCCTTAACTTTGAGGTGGTGAATGGAGGAGGGAGCATTGGCTATAAAAAGCGCCCCTCCCCTTCATTTTTAACATTACAATGAAGTGAAAAGAAAAGAAGATAATTACGACCCCCCCTTCGATTTTACTTTCTTAAACATTTTGTCTTCCTTAATCTATTACACTTACACCACTAAGATTATAACACGTTATCAACACGAAGAACTTATCAAGTGTAACGGTGCATGCCTACTGAAAGTACGTATTTTCAACCTTACAAATGTTATTTAATCCCTGTTTCCACCTCCACTTTTATGGCTAGATTTATTTATTATCATTAAATTCCATGTATTTTCGATCCCACATGTGTTCCTTAATCTCTGTTTTCGCCTCTGTGGTCAGATTTATTTATTACTGTTAAATTTCGCTTCCATGGTCGGATTTATTTATTATTGCTAAATTTCGCCTTTATGGTCGGAACTACTCATTATTGCTAAATTCCACCTTTATAGTTGGATCTAATTATTATCATCAAATTCCGCCTTTATGCCTAAATCTATTTATTATTTATTATTTATTAATACAGCCTTCATGGTTGAATCTATTTATTATTGTTAAATACCGCCTTTATGGCTAGACTATTTATTATTGTTATATACCGCCTTCATGATCGGACCTATTTATTATTGTTGAATACCACCTTCATGGTCGGATCTGTTTATTCTTGTTACATACAATCTTTATGGTTAGATATGTTTTTATCATATTTTTGATAACCAATGTTAGCAATTATGCTTCCATATTATATTGGATAAATGAACTTGAAGTTCCATAAATAAATATAGTTTTAGAACTTGAAATTCTAAATACTAATTACAAACATGAAGTTTGTAAAATAGAGACAAAAATTGGACCTGAAGTTCCATATCATGAAGATAAAGTTCAGTAAACATCATTACTAATTATCTAGTAATGTTGGAGACATTTGTATAATAGATAGTGCAACAACGCATACTATCCTTCGGGATAGAAAATATTTCTCAGGTTTGACCTTTACTGAGACTAAAATAAATGCCATATCAGGATCTACAAACAAAATTGAGGGTTTCGGAAGAGCAACACTCGTGTCACCAAGAGGAATTAAATTAAGTATCCATGATGCTTTATATTCTAGCGAATCCAGAAGAAATTTGCTTAGTTTCAAAGATATACTTTAAGTGAAAATGATGGAGTTGCTATGCATCACTGCTAATATTTCATGCCAGAAGCATATACTAGAAAAACTCCCTGCTCTCTCATCAGGGTTATATTACACATTCCTGAAGAATGTTGAAGTCTATGCAGTTATGAACCAGAAGTTTACTAATCCTAAACTTTTTAAAATTTGGCATGACCATGTTGGTCACTGAGGATCTACTATGATGCGTAGGATCATAGAAAACTCACATGGGCACCCATTAAAGAACCTAAAGATTCTATCACCTAATGAGAGTACCTGTATCGCTTGCTCACAAGGCAAATTGGCACTTATGCCATCCTTCACTAAAGTTGGTTAGAATCACCATCATTTTTACAAAGAATTCAAAGGGACATATGTGGACCTATTCATCCACCAAGTGGACATTTCCGCTACTTTATGGTATTGATTGACGCATCAGCACAATGGTCACATGTTTGTCTACTATCTACCCATAATGTTGCCTTTGTTAGATTGCTGGCACAAATTATCAGATTATGGGCACACTTTCCATATTACCCAATTAAAGCAATCCGTTTGGACAATGCTGGTGAGTTTACCTCAAAGACATTTGATGATTATTGTACAACAATGGAAATTAATGTTGAGCACCCAGTACCACATGTACATACCCAGAATGGTATGGCGGAGTCATTTATAAAGCGTATCCAATTAATTGCAAGAACTTTACTATTACGTACGCAATTACCAACTTTTGTCTAGGCTCATGCTATTTTACATGTTGCGGCATTAATTCGCCTAAAACCCAATGCATATCATCAATACTCCTCAACACAGCTTGTATTTGGGCATTGGCCTAATATATCCCATTTAAGAACTTTTGGTTGTATTGTGCAAGTTCCAATTACATATCATCAGATATATTGAGCCCCTACTGAGCGATCTGTTTACCGCACGTTTTGCGGATTGCCATTTTGATAAGACAACAGTCCCATCTTTAGGAAAAAAAGGTAAAGCCTCCTAAAGTAAGGTCTTCACCAATATTTTGCAAATATGTTATTCTTTACACTTCAATTTCAGATTGAGATATGCAAGGATCTAAATGAGATATAGAATTCACTTTCCTAGAAAGTGAATTCTATATCTCATTTAGATCCTTGCATATCTCAATCTGAAATTGAAGTGTAAAGAATAACATATTTGCAAAATATTACCAACCAAATGCCGATGCATTTATAGATGTAGCAAGAATAACGAGATCATATATTCCTGCTATCAATACACCATCAAGGATTGATGTTACCAATGTAACAATCCATACAGGCAGCAATTGATTCATTGGTTACACACCAAAACCGTGGTAGGCCTATTGGAGCCAAAGATATTGTTCTTAGGAAACGAAAGGCACAGAATCAAATCAGTGCCAATATTGACAATATTGGAATCATTGACAATTCCACATCCTCTAAACTAACTCCAAAAGAGTTAACAATCCCCAAAAGGACACAAGCCCCTGAAAAGGAAGAAATCCCTGGAGGAATATAAGAACATAGAAATGAAGAAATTTCTATAAACTATGCTCATTCTAGAGAAATGTGGAATCATGAGACAACTATTGTCGATAACATATTCTCATATGTAGTAGCTACTGAAATTATGAATGATGAGTTTGAGCCATGTTTTGTTGATGAATGTCGACAAAGACATGATAGGCCAAAATAGGAAGAGGTAATTCAAGTAGAATTAACCTCCCTAGCAAAACATAATGTATTTGGACCTGTAGTCCAAACGCTTGAAAACATGAAACCCGTAGGATACAAGTGGGTATTCACAAGGAAACGAAATCAGAAAAATGAGATTGCTAGGTATAAGGCCAAACTAGTGGCTTAAGGTTTCCTGTAAAGACCTACAATTGACTTTGATTAGACATTTTCACCAGTGATGGATGCAATCGCATTTTGATATTTGATTAGTTTATCAGTCTCACAAGGATTTGATATGCGTCTCATGGACGTTGTCACTACGTATTTGTATGGTACATTGGACATTGATATCTATATGAAAATCCCTGAAGGATTCAAAGTGCCAGAAGTAAATAAAAGGAACATGTATTCAATAAAATTGCAAAGATCATTATATGGGTTGAAACAATCAAGACGAATGTGGTATAACTGTCTTAGTGAATATCTAATTAAGGAAGGATACATCAATGATCATATATGTTTGTGTGTCTTTATAAAAAGGTCAGAATCAAGATTTGCAATTGTGGCAGTATATGTCAATGACATGAACTTAATAGGGACTTCTGAAGAGGTCACAAAAGTTGTTGAGTACTTAAAAAAAGAATTTGAAATGAAGTATCTCGAGAAAACAAAGTATTGTCTCGGCCTGCAGATCGAGCATTGTTCAAATGGAGTTTTGCTCCATCAATCAAATTATACTGCAAAGATCCTAAAGCAATTTAATATGGATAAATCTCACCCCTTGAGTACCCTTATGGTTGTTCGGTCTCTTGATCCTAAAAATGATCAATTTCATCCTCAAGAAGATGACGAAAAGATACTTGGTCCTGAAGCACCGTATCTAAATGCAATAGGTGCATTATTATATTTGGCACAATGTACGAGATAAGACATAGCATTTATGGTGAATCGGTTGGCAAGATTATCTTTACACCAACTCGCCGACATTAGAATGGGATCAAACATGTCTTTCGTTACCTCAGTGGAACAAAAGACTTGGGATTGTTTTATCCAAAAAAATATGTTAATGATCCTAAATTAGTTGGCTATACAGATGTTGGGTACTTTTCTGATCCTCACAAAGCCCACTCGCACACGGGATATGTTCACTCATAATGGTATTGCAATATCATGGCGCTCTACAAAACAATCATTGGCTGCTACTTCCTCCAACCACTCCGAGATTCTTGCTCTTCATGAAGCCAGCTGAGAATGCATATGGTTAAGATCTCTCATCCATCATATTGAAAGTACATGCAAATTGAGACATACCTCATATGCTCCCACAATTATAAATGAAGATAATGCAGCATATATTGCTCAAGTTAGGGAAGGATATATCAAAGGAGACAGAACCAAGCATATTTCACCGAAGTTCTTTTACACTGATGAACTCCAGCAAAATTGAGAGATTGATGTCAAACAATTACGCTCCAGTGATAATCTTGTATATTTATTCACTAAGGTTTTACCGACATCAACATTTGAAAAGTTAGTGTATAACATTGGTATGCGGCGGCTCAATAAGTTACTAAATTAATTCTACCATTATGAGGGGGAGCATTGATCAAGTGAAGCAGCAATTAGGAGGAGTTTTTTAGAATAGTTTTATATTGTTTATTGTACTGGACATATGTGCACTATACTCTTTTTTCCTTGATCAAGTTTTGTCCCACTGGGTTTTCTTGACAAGGTTTTTAATGAGGCAATATGAAGCACGTCCAACTTCATATTATAGTTTCATTATAGAGTTGTATTTCTTTACTTAGGTTTTTTTCCACTGCGTTTTTCTTGAATAAGGTTAAATACAATTATCTGTAAGCGGTGGATGTCTAAGGGGGAGTGTTGTAAAATATGTACATACACCACCTTAACTTTGGGGCAGTGAATGGAGGAGGGGATGTTGGCTATAAAAAGCCCCCCTCCCCTTCATTTTTAAAATTACAATGAAGTGAAAAGAAAAGAATATTTATAACCCCCCTTCGATTTTACTTTCTTAAACATTTTATCTTCCTTAATCTATTACACTTACACCACTAAGATTATAACATTAATGATATATTTTTAAAACTTAAACATGAATAATAATATTATTACAATTATTGTAAAATACAAACTTAAAGGATTTGTTATAATTACTTAGAAAATAAATATTTTGATAATTTTTTTTTTTTTACGTTGGTTGTCAATATCAGTTTATAATTCATTTTATTAATTATTAATGAGTTTAAATAAATTAAAGGTCTTGAAATATTAATTGAGGTATGCGCAAGCTGGCCTAAACACCTCCGGTCATTAAAAAAAAAAAAATTACTCACAAACTATTGTAATATAATTTTTATATTTTAACAAAACATTTTATTTTCCGTGCACTCATTATAGGATATCAATTACTTTACTTACTTGATGGTAAAAGAGTAAAAGGTGGATCTAACATGGTCTCCTTAGTTCGAGCAATTGGAGCCCTTACCCGGGCAGTAATTTTAGGATTCGGAAGATTAATTGAGGTGTGCACAATCTAACATAGATACCCCGGATCATAAAAAAAAAAAAAAAAAAAAAAAAAAAATTACTCACAAACTATTGTAATATAATCTTTATATTTTAACAAAACATTTTATTTTCCGTGCACTCATTATAGGATATCAATTACTTTATTTAATATTGTTTCTATAATTTTTTTCATATGAAATAACTCATATATAATGGTTTCATTAGTGTGTTTGTTTTGTTATTTTGGGTAAGATTTTTGAAATGGTATTGTTGAGTTGAGTTATGTTATTATTACGAGAATAGGATTTGAATAAAATGTGTTTGGTAGAGTATTTTGACTTTGTTATTTGAGTTAAATATTTGTTTGGTATATTTTTTTATAAATGATTTATTGATACAATATTTTGATGCATTTTGTTTAAATAGTTTATTATTATACCTAAAAACTTATCAATTTACATTTTAATAATATTAAACATCTGATTGGTAATTTTGTAATCACTAAATTAAAAACAAATTTCTCATATTAATTTCAAGTACTAATCCAACCTTTTAAAAACATCACATTAATACATATATGACAAAGCTACTAATTATCAACCCTTATAATCGTTTGTACACCTATACTCGTTTAATAACTATGACATAGTCATATGTGCTACCCATATTTCAGTTGTTATGTTATCTTGCAGAGTCGTTATGACATCTATAATACATTGTTGCGTCCCTCTTTATTTCCGCCAACTTTTGCCCCATTTTGGCCATCAAAATATAATGACTGAGCTGTGTGCCGAAATAGTGTAGATCGGTGTAAACCCCGCATTATTCTTCCGATGCCCTAAGGTATGAAATTTTACCTTTTCAGGTAATTTCTTTTTTAATGGAAGGGTAAAATCGTCAGTTTGCATGCATTTCAAGATTTGGCCATTATAAAGTGTAAGGGGTTATGTCATTGAAGAGAAATGAGGGTAGAATGGACATAAAGTTGATTGATAAGGTTAAATGGCTTAAACGGTAACCAAGGGTATAATGGTCTTTTCACAAAAATCAATATGAATTAAGTATCCATAAAAGTGCACCAAGGGTAAATTAGTCATTTATCTAATGGGATTGCTTAATTGCCAAGTGTTTAAAAGAAGTCAAATGGCATTAAAGGAGTGTAATAATTATGTTGTAGTAGAAATGACCAAAATGCCCTTATATGCAAAATTTATACCACATGATCCATATATCTAACTTTTGATGGCCAATCCCATTTGGGAATTAAAAAAAATGAAATTTTTATAAGATTTTTTCTTGGTTAAGTCAGCCAACACTCTTAGAACACCAAACTCTCTTCTTGAAGTCTTATTTTCCTCCATTAAAGACTTTAATTCAAGCTCTCTCTCTCTCTCAATTTTCATAGGATTTCAAGTTGAATTTCAAAAGAGATCACCATCCACACTTTAAGAACTTCAATTTCAGGTTTTAAGGTGAGTTTCAAAACCCTAGTTTGTTGTGATTTTTATTTAAAAGAGAAATTCATAAGTGGTTATGTGTGTAAGGTAGAAAGGGTGAACCTTTGGAGCTAAGGAGGAGTGTCTTTGTGCTTTGAATACTAAGGTAAGGAGAAAATAAAATCTCCCTTATAACTACAATTGATAACACCTAGGGTTGATGAAACTTACATTTATTTATGTTAACTTGAGTGTAATGCTATGTTTTTGTTATGGATTGTGTAAAGGGTGTGGTGATTGGTGTATGTGTGCATATAGAGGATGATTATGCCAATTAAGAGATTGATAGTTGGATGATGTTTTGGCACTTTTTGGTTTTGTAAAAAGGGAGGTTTTTACGGCCTTTAATACTTAGAATGATGTGGCAAATACTATGAATGTGCAAATGAATGTAACATGCTTAAAAATGAATAGAATTCGGATTTGGCTTTTTAAGACTTATACTATATATGCTTCGCTGAATCAGTCATAAATGAAGTTATAAAAATCTGATTGAGCTAAGTCTTGAAGTATTAAAAAGTTAAGAAATAGAACTAAAACTTTTGCATTTTAGTAAAAAATCAATTCGAATTGGAAGATGAGGAAAAAATTGCTTGAAAAGTGACAAACTGTATAGCATCCACCTCCTTAATAAAAATTCCCATTTTTTTTCCTTATAAATTCTAATAATCCACTAAATAATCTTATTGTTGAAATTTCTTGTGTTGTATGAGAAATTAAATGAATTAAGTTAACGAATTTAATAGGAGAATATTTATGTCATGGAGTTTTGCTAAATTGATTGATAAGTTGTGCAATTGGGCAAGGGTGCATGTTAAATGAATTAATAGTATGATTGAGCGTGAGAGATGTTATCTCATATGTTTGCATTCATAATGGTAATGCATATAGCTTATTTTATTGACTTGTGAAAAAATTTATGAAATGTTAAAGAATGAATTCAATGAGTCTCTTGAGGTATAAACCAAGATCAGAGGAATGGAATCTTTGTGGATACCATGAGTCCTTTGAGGTGACGACCAAGAACAAGGTAATGGTTCAAATGAATCCGATCAAATAATAAAGACTAATGAAAACATCAAGTACGAAGACAAAAGAAATAGGCATGCCATGTTTATGAATATTGCATAAGTCATATATGTTCTATGTTATATTATGTATGGTTATGTTATGACTTATGTTTATGGGGAAAGTCCAAAGTGTATGACGTGTTTTATGAACTTGATAATGTCAATGAATGAAGGTCATGTCTTGTAGGTAGGCAAGGTCCTGAGTAATATGCTTGTATAATGAACCTTAACAGTTTATAAATGATCATATTCCCTTACTGAGCGATTAGCGCTCACCCCACGAAATGTTTTAAAATGTTTTGCAGGTAAGGTTGAAGCTTGAAGCTGGGAGAGGCTACTGGGGGATGACATGCACATGAAGGAATGCTTTTGCTATGTTTTGAATTTTTGTTGTACAATAGCATCAAATGCTTTTTGATTTATGGATATTGAAGTAAATATGTTTTAATAAACCTAGTATGACCATTTCCTTGTCAAATGAATGAAAAAGGTTTAATGATATTAGTAAATGTTATTATATATTTATGTTATTAACTCTGTAGGAAGCTAAATTTCTTGAATCATTTTATGGATATGGGATGTTTAATATCATTTTTTTTTTTAAATAAAAAAAAAAAGACAAAACAAACAAAAGTATAGGTTTTGCAACAAACTCATTTTCTAGGCGTGTCTTTTCTAGGTTCTCAATGACCAAGGGATACTTAGGAAATACCCGGCTAGGGAGGAGTTTTACAATCAGCTTGACTAAGCTTCGCAAGAGGTTGAATGCAGATGGAAGAGAGAGTTTTAGTTGTGCCAGGTTTATGTGTTTGAATGCTGGTGGAAGAGACAGTTATAACAATGGTTAGAAGAAGACGGACTCGTGAAAGAAGAAGAAGAAGAAATAAGGAAAAGAGAAAAACACTTGCAGAAGGCAGGTGGAAGAGAGAGTTATCGCAGTGGTTCATGGTTGGAAGTAGACGGACTGAAGAAATAAAGAAGAAGAAGAAGAAAGAAATAAAGAAGAAAAAGAAAGAAATAAAGAAGAAAGAAGGAAAAGATGAAAAAACTTGTAGATGGCAGGTGGAAGAGAGAGTTGTCGTGGTGGTTGGTGGTTGGAAGAAGACGGACTAAAGAATTAAAGAAAAAGAGGAAGAAAGAAGGAAAGATTAAAAAAAAAAATTGCAGATGGTAGGCCTCACAAACAAAACAGTCAAATATGTTAGGAATCAAATTTTTGGGATACATTTCCCTGAGTAGTAAAACAAATGCACATTCTGAAAATTGGAGGCCAAATAGTATCATAAATAGTAAGCCAAACGTATTAATATTTTTATGTTCTAAAATTTGATTTTTAATGAAACATTTTATTTTCCGTACACTTATTATAGGATATTAATTATTTTATTTAATTTTGTTTCTATACTTTTTTCATATGAAATAACTCATATATGATGATTTTATTAAAATATTAATATTAATATTCTGAAAATATTGTATGTTCTTCATTGAATATTATATATGTTAATATTATTAAAATAGTTCTTTCATAATACTAATATTTTTTATATTTTGAACATTACAAACTTGAAAATTTGATAATGCTAAATTTAAATCAATATATTAAGTACATTCTTTTCATTTTGTTTACATGGCATTTTTTATATTTTTCAGACTTTTACATATGAGTTTTATTTGACTCTTAATTGTCTAAGTGCTATGGAAATTAAAATCTGGGTCATGTATGTTCGGGTTCAGATTATCCGTGTGTCTGGGCCGTTAATATAACCCGCTCTGATACAAAGTTACAAAACGGCGTGCAATTTTTAGCCTCCGCTCTGCTTGACTACAGTTGCTAGTTGCCACGAGGATTGAGAAGTGAAGATCCCCTCGGAGTTGAAGGCACGTCTTTCATATCTCCAATTTCATTTATAATCTCGTTTAATTATTCTGTTTATGGATGAGGTTGCAATCAACAGGATATTCGCAGCCTTAGTGAGGCCTTTAGGATGGTTACCCCAGAAAGTATAAGTAACCAAGTGAACACAAATCCCTCAGTTCTAGTAGTTCAGCCTTAGCTCCAAATATCAATTCCACCTCAGTAACCGGACTAGTTATGCCGATGGGTGCTACACCTTTTGGTCAAGTGGAACCAATCTATAACTCTTTTCAAAAGCACCAACCTCCAGAGTTTAGTGGTTCAAATGATCTGCGGTGACAGATGAGTGGTTAGAGATTGTCTAACGGGCAATGGCCTTGTTCCCATGCGTGACCAGGAAAAAGTCCCATGTCTTCCTATTTGTTGAGAGGAGATGCTCGGGTATGGTGGAAGCTAATGAGCATACCTATGTGACAAGTGCCCTTTCTAGAATGATTCAAAAGGCTATTTGAAGCAGAATACCGATCGACGGACTGTTATCCATGAAGACTCAAGAGTTCACGAAATTGAAGCAAGGTAATATGACTGTTAGAGAGTATGTTACAATATTCAACTCCTTAGCCTGTTTTGCTTCTATATGATGAGTACTCACAGTCCAGTTAGAGAAATTTGTATAGATTCCCCAAAAGTCACCCAGATTGTTATAACGGTGTTCAGCCTCCCCAGAGTTACAGTGAAGCCATGGAACGGGGATTAGAGCAGAGATTTATGTGAATAAGGAGATGAGGTTGGAGAACCCCAAGTTAGTGATTGGTAGTTCTAGTTCAGGCCAGACAGTAGTTTAGAAAGTTAAAGGTGAAAATTCCACGTAGGCCCCAGAGGACAAAGGTAAAAGAAAGTTTCAGCAAATTTCAAAAGAAAGGTGGCAAGAATAAAAGACCCTACAACAACATCAGAGAAAGAACAATCTTCCCTATTGTAAAAAATGTGGGAGGCGCATAAGAGGATTGTCTATTAGGGACCAATGTGTGTTTCAAATGTAAACAACCAGGACATTGGCAAGGACTATAAAGTTACTCATGCTACTTCTCTTCAGATTGTTGGGTTCGATTGCGAAAGTTTACTCAGTGGCTCAGAAAAAAGCTGAAGTCAGTCCATCTACAGTTACTGGTCGATTATAGTTCCACTTTACTTCTTTATATGTATTGATTGATTATGGGGCCACCCATTCTTTATCTCATATGGTATTATGAAAAGATTAGGTTACAACCTAGTAAAGTGGAACATGCTGTTAAAATTGAGATGGCTAATGGGAGAATTATGTTTCTGATAAGTTGTTAGGGGGGAACTATAGTGTATGATGGGCATGAGTTAATGTTGATTTGATTGTTTTTTACATGCCTATTTTGATATGATTTTGGGAATGGACTTCTTGAGCAATATAGTATTGATAGACTGTGCGAAGAAGAAGGTCAGGTTTAATTTAGATGCTGGAGATAGATTCACCTTTGGGAAGGTCATCTACACAGCCTATAGTAAGTGTAGAGACAATGAAGATAATAATGAAGGGTTGTACAGGGTATACAGCTAATGTGGTGAATAAAGAAAAGTTTCCAGACTGGGTGTTCAGGATGTACCCATAGTACGATAATTCGAAGATGTTTTCTAGAGGATTTGCCAGGACTTCCTCCAAAAAGAGAAGTAGCTTTGTATAGAGTTAGCTCCGTACGGCACCAATATCTAAAGCCCCGTATAGAATGGCTCTAGTAGAGTTACAAGAGTTAAAGAAGCAGCTTCAGGAGTTGTTGGTAAAGGTTTCATTCGACCCACATCATTCTCTATGGGGAGCTCATATTTATTTGTCAAAAAAAAAAGATGGTTCGATGAGAATGTGCATCGATTACAAGGAGCTCAATAAGATGACGGTGAAAAACAAGTATCCATTGCCAGGAATTGTGACTTTTTGATCAGTTAAGGAGCTTCAGTGTTTTCTAAGATTGATCATCGGTCAAGCTACCATCAAGTGAGGGTCACTGACAAGGATATTCCCAAGACTGCATTCCGAACCAGGTACATGCATTATGAATTTATAGTGATGCCATTTGGATTACTAATGCACCAACGGTGTTCATGGCTTTGATGAATAGGATTTTCCATGATTGTTTGGATAAATTTCTAGTAATTTTTATAGATGATATCCTGATCTATTCCAAAACAAAGGAAGATCATGAAAAGCATTTGAGATTTTGTGTACAAAGACTAAGGGAGAAAAAGTTATATGCTAAGTTCTCCAAATGTGAGTTTTGGTTAGATCAAGTAGCATTCTGGGACATATTGTTTCACAAAAGGGTATTTCAGTGGACCCTATATAGATTGAGCAGTGATTGAATGGCCAAGACCAAAGACTGTAAAAGAAGTTAGAAGTTTTCTGGTTAGCAAGGTATTACAGGCAAGTGTGAAGGCTTTGCTAAATTAGCTTCTCCACCACAACTCTGACAAAAAAAGAAGCCCCGTTCAGATGGACTGAAACCTATGAGAGAGTTTCCAAGAATTAAAAGAAGATTAACTACTACTCATGTTTAACTCTCTTCAGAGGATGGAGTAGATTATGATATTTATACTGATGCTTCTCATAATGGTTTGGGGCGGTATTGATGTAAAAAGGCAGGTGATTGCTTATGTCTCTGTCTACTGAAAGACTATGAAAAAAGGTATCCCACTCATGACCTCGAATTAGCAGCTGTAGTTTTGCTTTGAAGATTTAGAGACATTATCTCTTTGGGTGAAATATAAATTTACACAGATCACAAAAGTCTAAAATACTTTTTCACCCAGAAGAAGAATATGAGGCAGAGAAGATGGCTTGAGCTGGTGAAGGACTATGAATGTGATATTATGTATCACCCAGAAAAAGCTAATGTAGTTGTAGATGCCCTCAGCAGGAAAGTCTCCTTAGCCCGTTAACAGTTCAAAAGCAGCTACTGCGAGAAATCATAAATGAAGGGTTAGAATTGGTGATTGAAAACTATCTAGTTGAAGTTCATCTACACTATTAGAGGAAATTAAAGAAAAACAAGTAGATGATGAATTTTGCAAAGGAATTGAGCAACAGTTGAATGGCAAAGAATCGGAATTCAAATGGGTGAATGGAATCCTGAAATTTAGAGATATAGTGTATGTTCCTCAGGATTTGAATTGAGAAAGAAGATTTTAGAGGAACATATAGTACTCTTACACTGCTCATCCAGGGAGTGTAAAGACGTATCAAGATTTGAGAAAGAGCTATTGGTGGCCAGGTTTAAAGAAAGATGTAACTGAGTATGTTACCAGATGCTTGGTGTGTCAGCAGTTAGCAGAACATCAGCACTCTTCAAAACTGTTGCAGCCCCTTAGTGTTCTCCGTGTAAATAGGAAGATATTTCTATGGATTTCATTTTAGTCTTCCTATAGTGCAAAAGGGTTATAATGCCATTTGGGTGTTGTAGATAGATTGATAAATCTGCTCATTTCATTCCAATTACAAACAAGATCTCCTCTGATCAGCTGGCCGATTATATGTCAAAGAAATAGTAAGATTCATAGAGTACCTAATAGTATTGTCTCAGACAGGGATGTGAAATTTTGTCAGTATTCTGGAGTACATGTAAAGGCATTGGGTACTAGGCTTAATTTCAGCATAACCTATCATCCTCAAACGGATGGACAGACAGAAAGAATGAATCAAATATTAGAGGACATGTTGCGAGCTTGCTGTATGAATCACAGTTGAATTGGTGTGACATTCTCCCTCTAGTTGAATTTGCTTATAACAATAGTTATCAAGCAACCATTAAAATGGCACCAT